>NC_064811.1:181319945-181461585 GCF_023721935.1 Panthera uncia
TAGAGAGGTAGAGAGGTAGAGAGGTAGAGAGGTAGAGAGGTAGAGAGAGAGAGAGAGAGAGAGAGAGAGAGAGAGAGAGAGAATCCCAGGCAGGATATATGCCGGTAGTGCAGAGTTCAATGCAGGGCTTGAACTCACAAACCACAAGATCATGACCTGAGCCTATATCAAGAGTAGGACCCTTAACTGACTGAGCCACCCAGGTGCCCCAATCATCATTGATTTTTGATGCAAATAGGATAATAGGCTTAATAGACATAAATTTGCAAGTGACATTTTAAGGCATATATTTATTTACATATTAAATATGTCTGAATAGGTAGTTGGCTTTTTTCAGGAGAGTTGACTTTCAAGGCTTCTCTCAGAAGTGCACTTTTCAAATCCCTTCTTAAGTCTGTGACTCTTTGATAGATTACAGTACAAGCTGTTAACTGTTTTAGTGTATCTAGTAATAAAAACATTGACTAAAGAGGTTTATACCCTGACACCCACTAGACAAGATGTTCTGCTTTGAGTTGTATGCCTAAGGTCCCAATGCTCATTCCATTCCAAGTCAACTCACTTTTGTAGTTTATTTAGGATTAGCAAACCAAAGTATCACTTTCCTTTCTGCTTTACCAGCTCAATTTTCAGTAACAGACAAATTACTCTGTTGGAGTAATTAGAGCTTCTTGCTAGTGAAAATTAGAGATTCCTTTACTTTGTACTGATACCATATACTAAATCTGGATTCTTTCACAGAATCTCGTCCTGCTATAACAGAGGAAAGTGGTTTCCTCTCATACTCTTGGGGTGAAGGCAAGCTGTTACATTCTGTGCATCACATTCAAATTTATAATGGAAAAATCATAGAGAAGAATAAGTTTCCAAATGGAAAATTTTCCTGTTTATTTGAGAAGAATGAGACTGACATTTGGGAAACATCATTCCATGAAAAATAGATGGGCATTAACTAGGTACAATACTAAATCTGGCAACCTCAAATTATAAAAATGATCACAATTTCAAATGAACGAGTATCTTTCGAATGCTGACTAGAGATGGCAAGGAAAATAATGATTTGCTTAGAGCAACAAGCTGTTATGTAATGTGTGGGAAATATCTTTTCCAGTAGTAAAGATCTTGAGCTCTGAATTAAACAGAATTGAGTTAAATCTTGACTTCCTTTCTTATCACCCTTTAGCAAACAGCTTCACTTTTCCAAACCTCAGGTTTCTTTTATTTAAAGTGTGGATACTAATACATAATTCCTAGATCTAATGCACGAATGGGTGCTCTCAGTAGATAAGTTGTCAAACATTTTTGGAAGATAGAAGGCACCAGGGATAGAATTGATTGGAAAACAAAAACAAAAACATGAGAACATTATGTTTTACCTGAGTGAAAGTGAGAACATATTCAGAAAATCACTAGAACTGAAGTAAAATAAATAAAGAAAGAATTTAGAGGGAACCTGGGCAATCAGGTAAATGGACTGTCAGGCCACATGGACTCTGTCCTTGCACACCAGCCCTTTGTACTCGGCTGCACAGGCAGTGGGGGTGGACCACAGATAAGACCCAGAGCTGCACTAGGAAACATGGGAACAATTTGCTTGGCAAGAGCTCATCTTGTAAGTTTGGGGAAAAGTGAAAGATAAAATGCATAAGTGGGAGGAAATTTTTTAAAAAAGAAAGAAAAAGAAGGAAATACTCATGTCCTCTACTCCCAGAGTAATGGAAACTGGTCAGAAGCCTGTCTACAACTTCATATTCACTCACCTCTTCTACAGATACTGTCTAAACAAGATAATTTAATAGAACAGGTATATGCAGATTATGGGGTCACATAGATTAGAAGAATTTGCCACAGTGTAGCTGTCCCCTTTTTGAGTTGCTTTTTCATATCTGAAGCATTCTCACTTCACTTCTGATGATAACTCCAGTAGAACTAATTCCCCAGCCTTCCTGGAAGCCAGGATGCTGACACGTGACAATTTCCATCATGTACTTGGATCAAGATGGATTCACAAGAGAGAAAGGCCGGGAAATACTCTATTTGGCAGAGAATAGGGAAGAGATAATAAGCTTTTAGAGATAGCAGAAGTAGATGTCCCAGCAGCAGTGGTGCCAATGACCCAGGGGTTTGAGATTAACCTGAAACCAGGCCAGGGGACAGTTTGGGAATTGTCTCTACCTGGTGAACTTTCAGCGGATTCTCAGGTTTTTCTGGGTATTATATGTTCCAATTTGAAATTTTTAATAAATTGTGAAATTCAAAATTTTTCTTTCTGTTGCTTTCATCAGTGAAACTTCATGGTACAGTAATGGACTTCAGAGAAATTGGGAACTAGAGCTTGGTTATCTTGGAAGGCATTCTGGTAGTCTGTAATGTGCAATGGCACACTGGAGTCCCTGGAGTCGTGTAAAAGGGCATGAAGAATGCTAGGGATGTGTGGTGTGCTGACTATGCCTATCTGGAAACAAATTAGCAAGGTTAAAACTGTAAAATATCAACACATAGTTTGAAAAAAAAGCAAGCAGTCTCTGTGACCACTTTGTAATATTGCTGGCAGACAGAGAAGGATGGATATAACAAAAAAATCAAAGCCAGATTATAGGTTGGGAAAGAGTGAGGATACAATGAATAGACTGGGAACATTTGAGAAGATTCAAATGAGTGAGGATGACCCAGAGTCTTGAGTCCAACCACACCTCCCTTATCAGCAGAAATAGTCTCTCCTCCCCTGTCTGATGAAACTGTTCCAACTTGCCTGAAAATCCTTTGACAACCTGGCAGGAAGAAGCAACTCGGCAAGAAGCTATTTCTCCTAATGTGCTATCCAACCACACCTCATTGCTTCCAAATTCTAGCATGCCCCAAGGAGCCAATTACGGAGTCAGACCTGGGAAATGAGTGGTATAACAGCGGAAAGGCAAAGATTGTGCTCATCTTCACTATAAAAATCTGGGAAATACATGTAGAACTATTTCTTCTGATGCTCATCCACATTTTCTCAGGGAAAGAGAAGCCTAGCTTCTTGTCCCGGTGGACTTATCAACATGAGCACTCTCACCAGAAATCCAGTTCTCCTTTCGGCAGCTCACACAGCTGGGAGCACCTCTGTTGACTCAGAAAGCTGTATCCTGGACTGGATAGAGGACTTTATCAAATGAAGTTAACCTACTATTTATGTCTTGATATAAAGGAAGGAGTTTGACAGTAGTAGAAATACAGGGATATTGCAGAGAACTAATCATGTGTGGCTCACTCATCAATCCCTTCTCTTTGTCCCTAAAAGCATCCGTTACTAGAAATGTGAACAAAACGTTTATGTTGGGGTAAGTGGTGGATGGTATAGGATTTCTCTTTAGGTCAGGGCTGAGAGTGGGAAAGAAGATCTAGAAACTGAGAGAATTGGAGCAGTTATTAAACACAGATTTTGAAGTTCATCCCTCTGTAACTCCTTATTGCCTTCAATATTCCAGCCATTTTGTCAGCTTGAAACTCTGTTACCTAGAGCTTGGATTCAGTGAAAATTTAGCTTTCTGTCCCCCTGAGCTGTCTAGTTTGGAACGAGCCATAGGCAAAAACTGCAAATATGGAAATCACACCCGGTGCAATTATCTAAAGGTGGCCTTGTTTCCAGCTTCGGCCTAATTTTTTTGTTGTCCGACAGTGTCCTCAAATAGCTGTCTTTTCTTAAATGTTATACAGATTTGATGATTGTTATCTACAGGAAACTTAGTTTAAGTGTCCCCGGTAATTATTGTACAAAATAATTAATCCAGAATTCATCAGCTTCAAGCAACAATGTTATTGTGCTCATAGGTAATTAATTCAAGAATGAAGATGAGGTCTAAATGACTTGTCTTTATACCATCATGACTGAGCCTCTTGGGACTTGATTCCTGAGATTGATATGATGATTGAAGCCTAGAGTCATCTGGAAGTATTTTTACTCACATGCAGTTTGGTCAATGCATGCTGTTGTTGGGACCTCACCTAGAGCTGTTGACAGGAACACCTACGTGAGGCTCCTCCATTGTGGCTTCGTCTTTCTCACAGGTGGTCTCAAGGTAATCAGATCCTACATGATGGCTCAGGATTCTACAAGTGAATTTTCAAGTAATAAATTGGAAGATAAATCACATTTTATGACCTAGATTTAAAAAGTCAACAGTGTCATTTCTGCCACATTCTACTTCCATCATATTCTTTGCTCCACCTAGATTTCTTTAAAATAGCTTTAATGAGATATAATTGATACACAATAAACTTTGCAGAAAGTGTACTATTTGATAAATTTTGACATTATATGAATATAGGTAAATTATAATAGGTATAGGCATATAAGATATCCATTTTTACAGCTTTATTAGGATATCATTGACATCTAACATTATGTATGTTAAAGGTATACAATGTGATGATTTGATACATGTATATATATATATATATATATATATATATATATTTATTGCAAAATTATCATCACAGTAAGGTTATTTTACACGTATTTTACCTCACATAATTACCGTTATTCTTGTTATAGTGGTGAGAAGATTTAAGATCTCTTAGCAGCTTTCAAGTATACAATGAAATATTGTTAACTATACTCACCATGCTGTACATTAGATCTCCAGAAGTTATTCATCTTATGAATGGAAATTTGTACCCTTTGACCAGCATCTCATTAACTTTATCCCATAATCACTTTTATACTCTCTTCTTCTATGAGTGGTGCTTTTTAAAATTCCGTATATAACTGAATCATACAGTGTTTGTCTTTCTCTGACATATTTCGTTTAGAATAATGCCCTCAAGATTCATCTGTATTGTTGCAAATGGCAGCATTTCCTTCTTTCTTATTGGTAATAGTCTGTTGTGTATGTATACCTCATTTTCTTTATCCATTCATCTATCATTGAACTGTAGGTTGTTTCCATGCCTTGGTTATTGTGAATAATGCTGCAATGAATATGAATATGCAGATATGTCTTTGAGATCCTGTTTTCATTTCCTTCAGATATATACCCAGAAAAGATGTTGCTGAATACAAGCTAGTTCTATGTTTGAGTAGCCTCCATATTGTTTTCCATGATGTCTATGCTAATGTATATTTCTAGCAATAGTCTACAAGTGTTTTTTAGTAGATTCCTTAGGAATTTTTAATAGAAAAGTTCATATCATGTATTAATAGATATACAGTTGACCCTTGAACAACATAGATATGAACTGTGCAGGTCTACTTACATACAGACTTTTATTTTTTACTTTTTTATAAATGCAGCACAATACTGTGAATGTATTTTCATTTCCTTAGGGTTTCTTAACATTTCTTTTTTTCTAGCTTTATTGTAAGAAAACAATAGATAATATAAATAACATACTAAATATGTGTTAATTAGCTGTTACTGATAAGTCTTTTGGTCAACAGTAGGCTATAAGTAATTAAATTTCAGGGGAATCAAAAGTTATACATGGATTTTTGACAGTGCAAGGAGTCAGAAGCCCTGACCCCATGTTGTTCAAGGGTCCACCACAGTTTACTTCTTCCTCTCCAGTCTGGATACCTTTTATTTCTTTCTTTTTTTTCTTTTTTTTTAGAATGTTTAAAAATATATGTTCTTTAATTTTTATTTATTTCTTTTAATTTACATGCCAGTTAGTATATAGTGCAACAATGATTTCAGGAGTAGATTCCTTAATGCCCCTTACCCATTTAGCCCATCCCCCCTCCCACAACCCCTCTAGTAACCCTCTGTTTGTTCTCCATATTTAAGAGTCTCTTATGTTTTTGTCCCCCTCCCTGTTTTATATTATTTTGGCTTCACTTCCCTTGTGTTCATCTGTTTTGTATCTTAAAGTCCTCATATGAGTGAAGTCATACAATATTGGTCTTTCTCTGATTGACTAATTTCACTTAGCATAATACCCTCTAGTTCTATCCACATAGTTGTGAATGGCAAGGTTTCATTCTTTTTGATTGCCAAGTAATACTCCACTGTATATATATCTACCACATCTTCTTTATCCATTCATCCATTGATGGACATTTGGGCTCTTTCCATACCTTGGCTATTGTTGATAGTGCTGCTATAAACATTGGGGTGCATATGCCCCTTTGAAACAGCATACCTGTATCCCTTGGATAAATACCTAACAGTGCAATTTCTGGGTCATAGGGTAGTTCTATTTTTAGTTTTTTGAGGAACCTCCATATTGTTTTCCAGAACAACTGCACCAGTTTGCATACCCACCAGCACTGCAAAAGAGATCCTCTTTGTCTGCATTCTCTCCAACAACATCTTTTGTTGCCCGAGTTGTTAGTGGTAGCCATTCTGACAGCTGTGAGGTGATATCTCGTTGTGGTTTTGGACTGTATTTCCCAGATGATGATGAGTGATGTTGAGCATTTTTTCATGTGTCGGTTGGCTATCTGGATGTCTCCTTTGGAGAAGTGTCTATTCATGTCTTTTGCCCATTTCTTCCTCTTGCCCTTATTTGTTTTTGGGGGGTTGAGTTTGATAAGTTCTTTATAGATTTTGGATACTAACCTTTTATCTGATATGTTGTTTGCAAATATCTTCTCCCATTCTGTTGGTTGTCTTTTAGTTTTGCTGATAGTTTCCTTTGCTGTGCTGAAGCTTTTTATTTTGATGAGGTCCCAGTAGTTCATTTTTCCTTTTGTTTCCTTTGCCTCCAGAGAAATGTTGAGTAAGAAGCTGCTGCTGCTGAGGTCAAAGAGGTTTTTTCCTGCTTTCTCCTTCAGTATTTTGATGGCTCCTTGTCTTACATTTAGGTCTTTCATCCATTTTGAATTTACTTTGTGTATGGTGTAAGAAAGTGGTCCAGGTTCATTTTTCTGCATGTTGCTGTCCAGTTTTCCCAGCACCACTTGCCAAAGGGACTGTTCTCTATTCCATGGAATATTTCCTGCTTGGTCCAAGATTCATTGGCCATACGTTTGTGGGTCCATTTCTGGGTTCTTTATTCTGTTCCATTGATCTGAGTATCTGTTCTTGTGCCAGTACCATACTGTCATGATAGTTACAGCTTTATAATACAGCTTGAAGTCCGGTAGTGTGATGCGTCCTGCTTTGGTTTTCTTTTTCAAGATTGCTTTGGCTATTAGGGGTCTTTTCTGGTCCCATACAAATTTAGGATTGTTTGTTTTAGCTCTGTGAAGAATGCTGGTGTTATTTTGATAGGGATTGCATTGAATATGTAGATTGCTTTGGGTAGTATCGACATTTTAACAATATTTGTTCTTCCTATCCAGGAACATGGAATATTTTTCCATTTTTCTGTATCTTCCTCAATTTCTTTCATAAGCCTTCTATAGTTTGCATTGTATAGATTTTTTCACCTCTTTCATTAGATTTATTCCTAGATATTTTATGATTTTTGGTTCAATTGAAAATGTGATCGATTCCTTGATTTCTCTTTCTGTTGCTTCATTGTTGGTGTACAGAATGCAACCAGTTTCTGTGCATTGACTTTATATCCTGTGACTTTGCTGAATTCATACATCCGTTCTAGCAGGGTTTTTTTGGTGGAACCTTTTGGATTTTCCATATATAGTATCATGTCATCTGTGAAGAGTGAACGTTTGACTTCTTCCTGGCCAATTTGGATGCCTTTTATTTCTTTGTGTTGTCTGATTGCTGAGGTTAAGACTTCCAATACTATGTTGAATAACAGTGGCAAGAGTGGACATCCCTGTCTTATGCCTCACCTTAGGGGCAAAGCTCTCAGTTTTTCTCCATTGAGGATGATATTACTGTTGGGTCTTTCATATATAGCTTTTGTGATCTCGAGATATGATCCTTCCATCCCCACTTTCTTGAGGGTTTTTATCAAGAAAGGATGCTGTTTTGTCAGATCCTTTCTCTGCATCTCTTGAGAGGATCATATGGTTCTTGTCCCTTCTTTTATTGATGTGATGAATCACATTGATCATTTTGTGGGTATTGAACCAGCCCTGCATCCCAGGTATAAATCCCACTTGGTCGTGATGAATAATTTTTTAATGGATTGTTGGATCCAGTTGGCTAATATCTTGTTAAGGATGTTTGCATCCATGTTCATCAGGGAAATTGGTCTATTGTTCTCCTTTTTAGTGGAGTCTTTGTCTGGTTTTGGAATCCAGGTAATGCTGGCTTCATAGAAAGAGTTTGGAAAATTTCCTTCCATTTCTATTTTTTGGAACAGCTTCAAGAGAATAGGTTTTAACTCTTCCTTAAATGTTTGGTAGAATTCTCCTGGAAAGCCATCTGGCCCAGGACTCTTGTTAGGAGATTTTTGATTACTAATTCAATTTCTTTTCTGGTTATGGGACTGTTTAAATTTTCTATTTCTTACTGTTTCAGTTTTGGTAGTGTATATGTTTCTACAAATTTGTCCATTTCTTCCAGATTGCCCATTTTATTGGTGTATAGTTGCTCATAATATCCTCTTATTATTGTTTGTATTTCTGCTGTGTTGGTTGTGATCTCTCCTCTTTCATTCTTGATCTTATTTGAGTCCTTTCTTATTTCTTTTTGATCCAACTACCAGTGGTTTATCAATTGTTAATTCTTTCAAAGAACCAGCTTCTGGTTTTTTGTTTGTTCATTTGTTTGTTTGGGGTTTTGTTTGTTTGTTTTTGGTTTCAATAGCCTTGATTTCTGCTCTAACCTTTATTATTTCCTGTCTTCTGCTGGTTTTTGGTTTTATTTGCTGTTCTTTTTCCAGCTCTTTAAGGTGTAAGGTTAGGTTGTGTATCTGAGACCTTTCTTCCTCCTTTAGGAAGGCCTGGATTGCTACATACTTTCCTCTTATGGCTGCCTTTGCTGCATCCCAGAGGTTTCGGGCTGTGGTGTTATCATTTTCATTGGCTTCCATGTACTTTTTAATGTCCTCTTTAACTTCTTGGTTAGCCTGTTCATTCTTGAGTAGGATGTTCTTCAGTCTCCAAGTATTTGTTACCTTTCCACATTTTTTCTTGTAGTTGATTTCGAGTTTCATAGCATTGTGGTCTGAAAATATGCATGGTATGATCTCTATCTTTTTGTACTTGCTGAGGGCTGACTTGTATCCCAGTATGTGATCTTTTCTGGAGAGCCTTCCATGTGAATGGATGAGAATGTATATCTGCTGCTTTAGGATGACATGTTCTGAATATATCTGTTAGGTCTATCTGGTCCAGTGTGTCATTCAAAGCCATTGTTTCCTTGTTGGTTTTCTGCTTAGATGATCTTTCCATTAATTGTAAGTGGGGTGTTGAAGTCCCCTACTATTTTGGTATTATTATCAATGAATTTCTTTATGTTTTTGATTTATTTGCATATTTGAGTTGTACCATATTTGGAGCATAAATGTTTACAATTGTTAAGTGTTCTTGGTGGATAGACCCCTTAATTATGATATAATACCCCTTTTCATCTCTTGTTACAGTCTATTTTAAAGTCTTGGTTGTCTGATAAAAGTATGGCTACTCTGGCTTTCTTTTGGCAACTATTAGCATAATAGATGGTTCTCCGTCCCCTTACTTGCAATCTGAAGGTGTCTATAGGTCTAAAGTGTGTCTCTTGTAAACAGCATATAGATGGATCTTGTTTTCTTATCCATTCTGTTACCATTTGTCTTTTGATTGGAGCATTTAGTCCACTGATTTTTAGAGTGAGTACTGAAAGATATGAGCTTATTGCCATTATGTTTCTTGTAGAGTTGGAGATTCTGGTGGTGTTCTCTGGTCCTTTCTAGTCTTTCTTGCTTTTGCTCTTTCTTGTTTTGTTTCATTTTTCTCCCCTTAGAGAGTTCCCCTTAAAAATTTCTTGTGAGGCTGGTTTAGTGGTCACAAACTACTTTAATTTTTGTTTGGGAAAATTTTTATCTCTCCTTCTATTTTGAATGACAGCTTTGTTGGATAAAGAATTCTTGGCTACATATTTTTCTGATTCAGCACATTGAATATATCCTGCTACTCCTTTCTGGCCTGCCAAGTTTCTGTGGATAGCTCTGCTGCAAACCTGATGTCTTCCCTTGTAGGTTAAGGACTTTTTTTTCCCTTAGCTGCTTCACGATTCTTTCTTTGCCTGAGTATTTTGTGAATTTGACTATGATATGCTTTGCTGTTGGTCGGTTTTTGTTGAATCTTCTGGTAGTCCTCTGTGCTTCCTGGATTTTGATGTCTGTGTCTTTCCCCAGGTTAGGAAAGTTTTCCACTATGATTTGCTTTCATAACCCTTCTACCCCTATTTCTCTCTCTTCCTCCTCTGGGACCCCTATGATTCTGATGTTGTCCCTTTTTAGAGTCACTGATTTCTCTAATTCTTAAATCGTGCTCTTTTGCCTTAGTCTACCTCTTTTTTTCTGCTTCATTATTCTCCATAAGTCTGTCCTCTATTTTGCTGATTCTCTGCTCTGTTTCATCCATCCTTGCTGCTATGGCATCTATTCCAGATTGCAGCTCAGTTATAGCATTTTTTATTTCATTCTGTTGGGCTTTTACTTTTTTATTTCCACAGAGAGGGATTCTAATCTATTTTTGACTCCAGCTAGTATTCTTATTATCATGATTCTAAATTCTGGTTCAGAAATCGTGCCTGTATCTGTGTTGATTTAGTCCCTGATTTTAGGTTTTTTTCAGCTCTTTCTTTTCGGGTGAATTCCTGCTGAGTTCTCTGGTTCCAGTTGTGCAGATTGTTGTGTTAATCCTCAAATCAGTTTTCTAGATGTGAAGGATGATTTAGTGTTGATCTGCCTGTATTTCATGGACGTGAGACACAAAGAAACTTCCATGCTGTTCTGCCATCTGGGCTCCAGTCTGGATACCTTTTATTTCTTTTTCTTGCCTAATTGCCCTGGCAGGAACCTCCAGGACATGTATAGATTCCAAGTGGTCAAATGGACACCCTTGTCTTGCTCTTGATCTTTGAGGAAAAGCATCTAGTGTTTCACCATTAAGGACAATGTTAGCCATGTGGATTACAGTTTTAATATCTTTTTCTGCTTCTATTTGTGCTAGTTATAAGTCAATTTTGAATGAATTATATTCTGCTCATTGTGGGTGGTATATTTTTGTTTCTTTGAATATGTCATAATTTTTGTGTGGATACTAGACTGTAAGTTTTAACTTTTTGGTCACTGAATACTTTTCCAAAAATATTCTTGAGCTCCTGGCCCGTGGTTTCACCCTGCCCCTCCCTGTCTTCATTACATTCCATACATTTTGTAGGATGCCTCCCCCACCCCATTGAAGTCACTTATTTTAATATCAAAAACAGAACCCTGCCCACACCCACCCCCCTGGCCTCAGAAACCACGAGTGCATGCACTCATCTCATGCCAGGCACCAAGAGCATGTGCTGTAGCTTGCCTACTCCCAGCCTCAGTAACTCTGCCCCACAGTCCCCCATTTTTCTGCATTTTTCTCATGACTTCTTTGTTTGTTTGTTTGTTTGTTTATTTTTTTATGTTGGACCTAGTTTTTGTTTATTTATTCTTTCTTTCTTTCTTTCTTTTTTTTTATGTTGGACCTAGTTTTACTTCTGTTGCTATTGTGGTGCATATACCTTTTCCCTGTCCTGATTTCCAGTGACTACACAAAGACAATCCTGGCCTTCTCTAGATAGATGGTGTGTTTTGTATGTGTCTGGATTCTGAAGACATGCATGCAGTGAGCTAGACAGTTCTAAAAGGTCACTGAAGGGTGTAACTTCTGTACAAGGGCCGTGGCACAGCACTAAGTACTGGTTTGTTTGTTTGTTTTATGTTTTATTTCTTTTTGACAGAGACAGAGCATGAGTGGAAGAGGACCAGAGAGAGAGGGAGACACAGAACCTTAAGCAGGCTCCAGGCTCTGAGCTGCCAGCACAGAGCCGGAACTGGGGCTTGAATTCATGAACCTCGAGATCATGACCTGAGCCAAAGACAAATGCTTAACTGACTGAGCCACCCAGGTGTCCCAGCACTTAGTACTGTTCACCACCCCTGTGCTCTGCAGGTGGAAAGGCTGAGAGAAGGTGCTCCAGCTAGGACACCCATCCCTCCTTCCACTCTGGTCACCTTGGGAATGTCTTGGTACCCTAGAAAGTCCCAGCCTCCATCTTGACTCTTCTTCTGGCTCAGCTACTACTAGTCTCTTGCTGGAGAATTTTTACTAGATGTACCCCTCTCATGTCAGGGACTTCAGCCATGAAGTTAGTAACCAGCTTCTCAGAGATCTCCCCAATCAAGCCTCCATCCTGGTCACTCTCAGATTCCTGGGATCCTGTCTAGCACACAGTACTCATGTTTAGGAGGGGGTGTACCTGCTCAGGGGGGTCCAAAATTATTTCATTCCTAAGAACAATTGGAAAATGAATCCAAAACTGTGGCATTTTCAGGGGTTTTTGTTTTGTTTTTTAACACAGAAATTAAGCTTTCTGTCCTTTGGGTTGGAAATGCTGGTTTGGAGCACATGACTTATTCCTGGTACAGTAAAGATACCTTGTGTTTTTTAGACCTTAAAAAAACATTGTTAATTTATACAGAAAGAATATGATCTATTGGGTCTTGCTTTTCAGCTTTGTTAGCATTTAGTCTAGGGCGATTTTTGCTCTGTTACCAAGACAAGACCCTTTGAGTATTTTACTCAGTGCCCAGTGAATTATGAAGATTTCCAGCCTGGTTGGTGGGAATGGACATTATTTGCACTCTTCTGTGTTCTTTAGCTCTTATTTCTGGTCGTTCTTGCCCTGGCATAGTTTTTTAATATACGTGCATCACTAAATAGCTGCATATATAAGGACCACCTTCCAAAGTTCTCTAGACTTTTGTTTTTGCCAATCTCTCATTTCTAGTATTCTGTCCTATGATTTCTAGGGGTATAATCTTCCACTTCTGCCTCCTCAACTGTGGCTGACTGATGATCTTCACAAATAGCTCCTTGTGCTGCATTTCAACCTAGAAACCCTCCCCAGGCAGCTGGCATAAGTATAGGGTTTGTCTCATTTGTTTCTCCTCTCTCAGAGACCACTGTCCTTTGCTGCCTAATGTCCAGTATCTTGAAAAATGTTTTTTCGTATATTTTTCCCATCTTTTTAATTGATTCAGACAGGAGGATAAATCTGTAAACTTTTATTCCACCTTGGCCAGAACCTGGTGTCTTTTATGCTCATTAAACTTTGAGAATCATAATTATCTGAACTTTTTGGCTTCAGAGCTTTGAATTGAGTTCTCAGTCTGCTACTCAATCAGTGATACTCATGCAATTTACTGAACCAATCTATACCTCAGTTTCTTTATCTGTAAAATGAAATAACAATACCAACTTGTGAATTGGTTGAGGTTTAGGTGAGAATAAGTCAATGAAAAGGGACTTTTATTTTACTCTATATTATTCTCTACTGTTTAAATTCTTCATATCAAGGGGCGCCTGGTGGCTCAGTCAGTAAGCATCTGACTTCAGCTCAAGTTATGATTTCATGGCTTATGGGTTCAAGTCCTGCACTGGGCTCTGTGCTGATGGCTCAGAGCCTGGAGCCTTCTTCAAATTCTGGGTCTCCCTCTCTCTCTGCCCCTCTCTCCCTTTCTTTCTCTCTAAAAAGGAATAAACATTAAAAAAAATAAATTCTTAATGTCAAGAATTAATGCATATTTTAGTATAAAAATTTAAAATACTTTGTTTACAAATATTTTAAATAATATTGATAATAGTTACCCATTAAATTACTAAGGTAATGGAAATTAATATTTTAGAGTTTTAATTATTTTTGCTCTATTTATCTCAGTTGACATAAACAACAGTATAAAAAAACTTTATTAAGTTATGTAGCATTAAGGATTCTCATGTGGGTACTGCATAAATATAGACCCTAAAAACTACTTGGAAATCATTTAATTTTTTTAACCCCCCCCCCAAAATGACATGAATAATTAAAATATGATGTTTATTTCTAATTATATAAAGGTATAACACACATAATAAATACTTTTCTAAATGACTCCAATTTTTTAGTTTGAAATGTTAAGGCAAAACTTACTCTACCATAAACTGGTAATATCATATTAGGGACCAGAAAAAAAGCAATTTGAGCAAGTTTCATTTTGCCATATCTTACCTATTTTGATAAAACTTTTGAATTAAAAGTAGTCAGTTACCTCAATTCAAGAGTAATCCTGCATGGCACCAGATTTAGTCAGTAGCATTGTATAAATCTTTTATTTTGTGCTTTCCTGGCTGTAATATTGGAATGTTAATAGTGACAAATACCACAAGGATATGCTAACCGCTTGTAGAACACCTTGTAAAGAGCAAACAGTAAAATGTTATAAAAATAAGAGTGTCACTTTTATATTTTTGAAAAATACAAATTATCCCTTTTCTTATCAGTAGTTAACCAAATAGATGTATTAGCAACAAATGATGTTTAATTGTGGGAGTACATCTACATTTTGAAGAAAGATTTGTTACAAGTGTTCTGACAAATGATGAGATCATGCTATGGGTATGAGGGAAAACACTCTGACTACCATGCCCAATATTAAGGTAATTTCTTTTGTAAAAAGAAATGCTATTTTATGTTTTCCTCTCTGAAGTGAGAGATTGCCTATTTTCCACAAAAGAGATGTACCTTTACTTTTATTCTTTGAATCGATGTGATAAAATATTCAGAAATACTTGAGCATTATTTGGTCAAATGCATAAAGTCAGAAACATTTTACTTTTCACCACTTACTCTGAATATATGCTTGATGAGATCCTTCTGTTTCTTACAAGCTGGGGCAATAGCACTGCAGGGCTTGCTGTGAAGGATGACAAGTGAGTTACCACAAGCCCATTTGTACAAAATGATGGCTGTGGTCCCCCTGTAGGAGTCGCTTAGCTGAGAAGATGAAAATATGGTCAAACATAGAAAGCTGATGGATCCTGGAGATCAAAATGCAAGCAACTATGTGACTTGGCATGCCTACATTAGAGTCTTTGCTCATTTGTCTTTCTTCCTGGACCTGTGACTATTTATGGTGGGAGTTTGGGAGAGGACCTGAGCAAGAAAGTGTTTTTTTTGTGTGTATATGTGTGATCAGTGTAATAACTTACATTAAACTTGATACACTTCTGTCTTCTGAAATATCTTGTCTCTAGTGAGATATCTCTGTAAATGAATGGCATGGTATGGGTGACATGGTGATGTGGATTGCCTTAGAGTACTCTGAGTTCCCAGAGCAGCACTGCATTGCACATATTCTAAGCGATCAGTTGTCCCTTTAACAATCCCAGTGATTTCTGTGGCTTTTTCTTTGTAAGTACAAACCAGAAAAGTTGGTTCTATAAAAGAAAACATATATATATATATATATATATATATATTCAGACCCTCTAACATAATCAGACAGATCAACATGAAACAGGGACACAACATAAGTTGTTGTCTGCATTTGTGGATTTTTCCCCCTAAAAAATGAGCAGCTAGAAAAATTCCCAATTAACCTCTGTTATGCTCCAACCCCACAGATGAACCTTGCTCTTACGCCTTTTTGAAAATATTGCTACATGAAGAATCCTTTACATGCTCTGGATTTAGTATTATTAACTTAGTGGGTGAGTTTGTAGCCAAAATGAAAAAGGGCAAGAAAAATTATCTGTGCATTAGATCCTGAAGGGATCCAAGTTTAATCCCAGGCTCCTAATAAAAGCTGTAATAGAAAAACTGAGCTATACCATAAATTTCTTGTGGAATTCATCATCCAAGCAAGATTTTCTTTTTCTATTTTTGCTTCATTCCTGTGCTGAATGTCTTGGTTCAGAGAGAGATTGTGTCTACTGTAATAGATTTATAGCACAGTAATATAAATTGATGCTCTAGCAATGCCTGTTATCTTTGATTTTAGATTTATGCATTAGCTCCAATTTTTTAAAGTAATTTTTTCTTTCCCTCCTATGAGATGTATGATTGTTGCTAAGCCATCATATACACCTAGAGACACCAATGATCTCCCGTAATGAATGGCAAGGGGCCCCAGATGCCTGATGAAACACTCCTTCTTTCTGTGAAGAAGTAATAGCCACAGGCTAGAGCCAGATCTTCAGTTTTTTAGCCTCTCTGCTACTGAGATAAAGTAGAAGGCATAATGAATCTGTTTCTAATAACCAAAAGGGTAATGAGTCTGTTTCTAATAAGCGAAGTTCTAGAATAAAGCAAGCGCCAAATAAAATGCCAACTGAAATTATAATTATGACAAAACTCCCTTCTAAGAAAAGATGGATTGGCTCATTTACAAGCAAGCTTCGGACACATTCAAGTTTTAAAACTGCCTAAATTCTACCACAGAGATTTGAAGTCTTCAAACACTCATGATTGACTTGCAGCCTGGCAGCTTTGAACTCAAAGGTATGCTACCTTTCAGGTGCAAGTTACAAATTAAAATTGCAGTTTGAGAAATAAGAGGTGTGTTTATAGTAAACAGGTGGCTTCTGTTCAAAAGAGAATTGCTTGGGACTCTTTTATGACCATGCTGATGCTGTGACATATTAAGTGGAGCTTGTCAGTTTTCCATCTGGTCCAGACAACTGCTGCAGGCGGAACCCATTTCGAAAGTAGCACACAGCACGCAGCTGCTCCTCCATGTCTCATAAATAAAGAGCCCAATCGTGGCTTCATTCTGCTTTATTAACCCCCCTTTTATGAGTATTGGGTCATTGTTCTCTTAGGCAGTTGTCCACAGAGTGTAGCTTTTAAGGAACTTGTTTTTTGGATATGATCCTTTAAAGATTAGCTTGGTGTTAGAAAAATTGGGAAGCGTGTATCAGGCTTATATTTGTTTGATTATACTTTATCTAAATGACTGTGTTTGATAAAAGGCCCTTCCTTGGGAAGTGTAATGCCAATTTGTCTTAGAGAAACACTGCTGACTTGCTTTAATCTCCCCTTGGACACACTTATCCTAGAGTTTTTACCTCTAAGAGAAGCAATTTTGATAGAATGCTCTGTTCTCTGCATACATCTTTCATTTCATTTACTTCTTGCTGTATTCCTTTTGCAATTGGCAGATAAAAGAAGAACATTAAAAGCAAGTTACTATTTACTGGCTTTCATCTGTTTCTCCCAGTAGGGAATTTGATGCTTCATCAAATGAGATAATAGTGGAAAAACAAAAGAACACAGTCCTTTTTGTAGGTATCAAACTATTTTATTTAACTTTTAATAGTTTGCAAATCTTGACTGAATGTTTTGCTCTGAATCAAATGTCTTGCTATATAACAAGCTTGGTGGTTGAAAATTTTTTTTCCTGCCTTGGGTCTGGATTATATTCAAAGCATTGTATATATTAAATGACATTTAGTACATGTGATTTGTCTGCGAAATCCTTAATGTTAGGAAATTTTGACTTTTCTTGGCAGAACGTTCTCATCTGTCATGATGTCACTGGCTGATAAAACACATAAAACCACCAAGTCTAATCATGTCTGTGGTTTTCCAATATGTTTGGTAGCAAAGGATTCCAGTCCCTGTGCACTTTCAAATCTCACAGTATGTAGCAAGCAACCAGAGGTATATCTGTCACCAGGAAAACATCGAGGAACTCTTGAAGCATGCTAGTGTCTAACTTGCTCAGAAATTCAATAGTGTAAGCTATCTTGAGAAGCCTTTCAAGGTCACTCATGAGTCTTTTTCCCTCATTCCCACCATATATCAATGTCAAAATGCAATGTGTTTAGGGAAAGCCATACATTTTGGTGGAGTAGACAAATGTCTTTGATTCTTTCCAGAAATTATGAGTCTGTAAAATTTATTAACAAACTAATTAAACTAGTATATTCAATTCAATGAAGCAGAACAAAATGTTTAGTGTTGTTATAGCTTGCTGAATTCTGAATAAAATGAAATAAGCCATGTGTTTGAGATACTAGATTTGAAATTTGAAAGATCAAGGGAGCACAAGTAGATAGAAACTTAAAGGCCTGTCATTTCATCAGTTACTCTTTAACAACTGAGACATTTAAACATGTCTTTAATAGACTGCTTTTATGAATGATGATCTTTGCTTCATTATTCTCTGAAACAAAATTGGAGAAATATTGGCATTATATCTTACCACCCAGAATTAGTTTCCTCCCATGTCTGATAGTTTCATCATGATTTAGTCTAAGTAAAAGGCAAATCTCTAAAAGATTTTTCAGACTATAAATACTTCCATTAGCACACCTATTACATTTGCATTTCATTAGAATAGTTTGTGAGCAATTATTAAAAAATTGCACTTCTTTCTGTTTATGAACGTGTTTTCATGGTGCTGGCTTATCTCCGTTAACTATTTTTGTCTACATCCTTGATGTCTTAAAATGAGAACTAGAGAATTTAGGTAAATAAGTGGTATTTGAATCTCTTTCCAAGTTAAAGTTTATGCTAGTGAAATATAAAGAAGAGACTGGGATCAAGCAATTATCTACATAGCCAATGTCAAATAATACAATTTGGCTTTGTGGACATGAATTCTGCTTTACTATAAAATGATGTATAGCTACAGATGGAGATATATTCTTTTCTGAAGAATTCTTTGTAGAAGCTGCTTTACAGAAAAGAGGACGATTGGCAGGTGAGTGCCCGGTAGTTTTCAGAACACTGCAAAGAATATGGTCTCAGAACAGATGAGGAAGCGGAAGCGTTAAAATTTAAGAAAGGAAAATGATCATGATATATTATGTGATACTAGTACATGTTGAGATGAAAATCATGATGATGACCTGTCAGCAGGAGGATATAATCATTTTTCAAAAGAATCTGACCTGAAAGGAACACAGGGTGGCAGACACAAATACATGTAGAACCATAATGGACTGGTCATGATTGAGGAGCCATGATGAGACAAACCCAAGTAGTTGAGATAATAGTAGAAATTGCCCAGTAGAAATTGCTAGATGGAGGAGAAGCTTAGTGTTTTTCTAATATAGCTCAAAAACAAAAAAAAAATATTATGCTGATGATTGACCTCACACATTAAGCTATTTCCTGGAAGTCTTATTCTGCTAAAACTGAACACAGGAGGAATGTTTGCCTTCCTTTTGACAGTTCATTCCTTGGTTAGTGTAAATAATTGGCGACACTTCTCATCCACACTTATGCTAATGAGAGCTTCCTGTTAAAATATAAATGATAAATATGTTGACAGTCCTTGGAATTTGTCTGAGGTAGGATATGTTTGGACATATAACTTAGAAAGTTGTCTTCAAAAGATAAGGCTCCTCAGTCAGTCAGCTAAAGGGTAATGAGAAGCTATGTAAATGCATAACATTGACAGTTCAATTGAAGATAATTCCAGTGAGGGGAAAAAAAGAAAGAGAAAGAGAGAGGGAAAAAAAGCTTTTAAAGAAATGAGAATGCTTGCATGGAGACCTTCGTATTAAATTAGACTTTAATTTATTTATATATATATATGTATGTGTATATATATATGTATGTGTATATATATATGTATGTGTATATATATATATGTATGTGTATATATATATATGTATATATATATATGTATATATATGTGTGTGTACACACACACACACACATATATATATACATATATATATATATATGAATGTAACCCAAAAACGTAAAGACTTATGTAAAATAATGGTTAGATTTTGTAAGAGTGTCTGCAAATCAAAAGGTGTAAACCGATCTGAGATTTGTGAAACATGTTAAGAATAATAAAAGGTTTTCTCGATTCCATTACAACAAAAATCCCTAAAATGGCCTAATGTAATTTATAATCTTTTGTGGGAAAACAACAATATGCACTAGTTTTGATTATCTCAGGCTAGGATTAAAAAAATACCATAAACTGAGGGCCTTATCAGTAACTTAAATTTCTCACAGTTCTGGAGTCTAGAAGTCAGATATCAGGGCACCAGCATGGTCAGGTTCTCATGAGGACCTACTTCCCAGTTTGCAGGTGGTCCTCCTCATCTCTCATATCCTCATGTGGTAGAGAGCAGAGATGGGGTAAGTTTCCCCTGTCTTTTCTCATAAGGCCCCCAATCCCATTCATGAGGACTTTATTTTCATGAGGAAATTGCTTTTTAATACCATCACTTTGGGGGTTAGGATTTAAACTATAAGTTTTTGGGAGGTACAACCATTCAGTTCATAAGAGCAATAATAAGAATAAATAAGTTTATTATATAATATGTTAGAAGGTGATAAGTTTTATGGAAAAACTATAACAGGATCCAGGATAGAGGTGAACAGGGGCAATATTAAATAGGGTGGTCAAGCTGGGTCTCAAGAGCAGGTGATGTTTAAGCAAAGTCTTAAAATTGGTGAGGAAATTAGTCGTGCGTAGAAACAAGGGGAAAGCATTCTACAAAGCATAAGGGCAAAGACTCTAAGATGGGACCTCAGTGTGTTTGAGGTGGTGTCTGGAGTGGAGGGTCAGTGAGGAGAGTGCCTGACAGGATGAGGGTTAAGGCAGGGAGGCAGTTGTGTTCGGGGAGAAGGAAGGACGATGCTAGGTCTCTGGCTCTTACTCTCAGTGAATTGGCTTGTACGTTTTGTCTGTATGCCTTCAATAAATTGCTGCTACAGGGCCTGTGCCTTCGTACAGTATATCCTCTAATATTTACCTCACATACCCTGTTGCAAATATTTTCTCCTCAGAGGCCAAGTCTCAGAATCAGTGGCTGCATCTCAGTTTCTCAATAAAGAGTCTTTTTCTCCTGGCCAGGGACACTGAGAGTGAGGATAGACCTTGACCTACCTAAGATACAGAACACACTAGTATTGCTAGAGAGGGATTTTAATTTTCTGGAATTAGAGAAGAGAAACAGATGCCAGTAGGAGGTTAAATGAGGAACCACAGGAAGGGACTGTGTCAAGCAGCCCGTGAAGTTTAGACATGGCTGACCACAACTGCAGAAATTCAAGCTACATGCATATACCTCATTGTATATTAAACCTCTGTAAATTAGAAATTCTACTTGTATTGATCTACAAAGGAATAAACCAATAATTCAATCCCTCCCCCTTTTTCAGGGGGGAACAACCTATGATCTCTGGTTTTTAAGTTGTATACCTGGCTTCAAATACCATTTTCGGTGTGAGAGTACATACTAATCTAAGCTGCTAGTGTCAGCAGTAATGAAGTTGAACTGTTGAGCACTATTTTTTCCCAAAAGTATCTCATTAGACTACCACAGTGCTTCTGTAATGAATTCCTTCATACTAAATATCCATTATTCCATATGACTATCAAAATGAAGGCCAATAATTCAGACATAAAGAAATGGAAATAAAATCACTTTTGAAATTCTTCACAGACATACTGGTTCTAGATTTGGTATACACATATATAATCCCCCCAAAAGACAAAAGCTTTTAGGTGTACCCTTTGGTTTCTTAAGTCAACAAGCTTGTTGAATTGTCTCTTGTTGGGTACCCCAGAAGCTGAAAAATTTTTTCAAAGAAACTTTTATTGAATTGAATTTTTCACCTTTGACTTTTATTTTAGTGTTAATATTGTTGGATACAATGCTTATTGCTAGAATCAGGACTTCTGTATCTTGTTCCAAAGTCAAGTTTTCTGGGCACAATCGGTAGCCATTCTTAAACCTACGTATTATCTCCAGTTAGGACACCAGGAGACAAACTAAAAGATACGAAGATAAATTAAGTTATTCAGTATATATTTATTGGAGACCTATCACGTTAGGGATATGGTAGAGAGGAAACAAATGTCCATTTTGAATAGAATTTAAACTCTAGTTAGGGAGAAGACAATAAAAATAAATGATTATATACTCTTTAAAGTGGTAATATGTGCTATGAAGAAGAATGGATCAGCATGAGAGATTACAGAGGGATGGGGGTGGGCAGTGACATTTTATGTAGAGAAGTAAATGCATGCTCTTTATTAAACTTATTACTGTGAAAACCAATTGCTTTATAGATCTATAGCTCTGATGAGTTCTGCTGCGTTCTATTGAGCCACAGAATTCCTGTGTGTGTGTGTGTGTGTGTGTGTGTGTGTGTGTATAAACTAGAAGCTAGACTGAATATTCTTCCTTTCCTGTTCACCTGACCATGGAATTTACTTGGCTTCTCAGTGTTGAATGAGAGTAGAGTAAGAACTCACATTTCTCTTATCATATCAACAGATGAGAAGGGAGTTCCAAAACAGCATGGACTTGAAAGAAGAAGCAAATAGCCATTATCTAAAATCAGAATCCTATGAAATGAGTCCATAGGACATGATAAACAAGCAAATAATCTTCATTGTCTTTCCTGCTCACTCTAAAAGCACCTCTCAAGCAGCATGGCCCAGGCTGGTTGGCCTTGACTTATGTTCTGTGTGTTCTTTAGGGTGAGATGGTGTAAACTTGAGGTTGGGATAAACTTTGAATTGTATTAGACTAGTAGTCCTTAGATATCTGTGTGCTTAAGATTTTCTTAAGGAACGTATTAAAGGTTAGATATACAAGCACAAGCAATAGAAAGTGTGCTTTAGTAATTCTAGAATGCAGTCTGAGCAGTAGTGGCCCAGTGTTTAGATTCCTTCACTTTACCTGAATCTAGGAGCTTGGAATCAAATTACCAAATCTGGCTTATTGTAAGAATCACCTTGAATATTATCTTAAAAATTAGTCTTCTTTTGAGTACTTAAGCCACATGCATCTGAATATTTAGAGGTGAAGTTCAGATAGTAATGCTTTTTAGTAAACTTTTAATAAAGCTCTTCAGTTTTATTTCTCAGAGTAGAATATCACCATTTTAGTGGTGTGGGGGAGAGGGTAATACAATACCCAGGTCTCTACGTGATTGCTGTAAATTAACACTTACTAATTGATGAACCATATCCACATAACCAAGAATAAGTCAGAGAACACAACCTCAACAAAGCTGAAAACACTTCCATTAAGTATCCTCAGAAAAACTTAAGAAGATTTTATACTTATAAAAAATATTGTTTTACATACAAAAATTAAAGCCATAGAGGGCTGGAAAGAGCTCTTGGTAATTAAAAATGTAATTTCCAAAAAATTAATAAAAGAGTTGCAAAGTTGTGTATAAAAAAATAAAGGGAAGTGGGGGGAAGAAAAGAAAAAAAAAGAGGAACAATCCAAAAGATTCAACATTTAATTCATAGAAATTTCAGGGGAAAAAAAGAAGAAAATGAAGGGAAGGAAATACTGGAAGAAAAGAGAAAGAAAAAGAAGAAAACACTATTTTCTCAGAGTTCAGAGACAACTGAGTCTTCAAAATGAAAAGGGAGAGGAAGGAGGGAAAAAATGCAAACCATGTACCCATTGTAAATAGAAGATTCTCAAGGCATCCTGACAGGAGAGGGAAACCAAACAAAGCAAAACAAAAAATGACAAAACAGGCCACTTACAAAGACATACACATTTGGCTGGCATCAAACTTCTCATTGGCAAAAACACATGCTAGCTTGAAGTAGAGCAAATCCAAAGTTTGAATGAAAATCCTGAGGGGAAGGAAAAAAACAAAAAAGAGGTTAGAGTGGGAGAGAGCCAAAGCACAAGAGACTGTTAAAAACTGAGGACAAACTGAGGGTTGATGGGGGTGGGGGGGGGGGGCAGGGCGGGTGATGGGTGTGGAGGAGGGCCCCTTTTGGGATGAGCACTGGGTGTTGTATGGAAACCAATTTGACAGTAAATTTCATATATTAAAAAAAAAAAAAACTGAGAACAAACTGAGGGTTGATGGGGGGTGGGAGGGAGGGCAGGGTGGGTGATGGGTACTGAGGAGGGCCCCTTTTGGCATGAGCACTGGGTGTTGTATGGAAACCAATTTGACAGTAAATTTCATATATTAAATAAATAAATAAATAAATAATAAAACAAAAGAAAATCCTGTTTGTTTGTTTTTTAATTAATTTATTTATTTTGTGAGAGAGACAGTGCCAGTGGGGGAAGGGCAGAAAGCGAGGGAGACTGAGAATCCCAAACAGACCTGGCACTCTCGGCTCAGAGCCTGATGCCCTGCTCAGGAAACCATGAGATCATGACCTGAGCCGAAACCAAGAGTAGGCTGCTGAGCCACCCAGGCGCCCCAAGTGAAAATTCTTTGAAGCCCAGAAATTTGAAAATAAAAAAACTATTAATCCAATATGACAGGAAAAAGGTATTTTTAGATGTTCGAAAATAACTCTTTCTTGTAATGAATCCATTTTTAAGAATGACAGCCAAGAAAATGCTCATAACAGCCAAAGGAGACAAAGAAGGCAGGTAAAGGGAAAGGCAGCCCACACCTGGGATTCTAGTGATAAGCAAGACGAGAGCTGAGCAGCAGGCCTAGACATTTTTGGTCCATTAAATTTATTTATGCTCCTATGACTTGATTCGCCAGATGCAAGAGGTGATCCTTTCCGGCCAGCTAACACCTACCCTGCAATCCATAACCTTATTTTAGTTCTACTACTTCTCATTCTGTATTTTAATAACTTTATTATTTCTACATTAACAGAGTATAACACCCACTATTTACAAAACTTTATTGCCATAAATATATATATTTAAAAATGGATCATTTTAACCGTTTGTAAATGTATAATTCATTGACATTAAGTCCATTCACAACATTGTGCAGCCATCACAACTATTTCTAAAACTTTTCCATCATCCCAGGCAGAAACTCTATAATGATTAAACAGTAGCTCTTCATTTCTCCCTCTCCCTGAACCCTCTTCAACTTTAATCTTTCTGTTTCTATAAATTTTTCTGTTACAAGGATTGCCTGTAAGTGAAATCATACCAACATTTTTCCTTTGTGCTTGGTTGATTTCGCTTAGCATGTTTTCAAGGTTCATCCATATTGTAGCACGTGGCAGAACTTTATTCCTTTTTGTGGCTTAATAATTTTCTGTTGTATGTATATACTGCATTTGAAAATTCTATTCATCCATTGATGAACACTTAGGCTTTTTTCACCTTTTTGGCTATTGTGAGTAATATTGAAACAAACAGTGGTGTACAAGTATCTGTTTATGTCCATTTTTTTCAATCCTTTGGGTATATCCCTAAGAGTGGAACAGCTGGGTCATATAGTAATCTCATGTGCTGCTTTTTTGAGGAATCATCAAATTGTTTTTCATAGTCGCTGTACCATTTTACATTCCCACAAAAATTTACAAGGTTCTGATTTCACTACATCCTCCCCAATGCTTGTTATTTTCTGTTTCTGGGAGTTGCTGTTGCTTTTGTGTGTTTGTTTATCTTGAGTAGAGCCATCCTAGTAGTTGTGAAGTCCTGAAGGGATATCAATTTGTGGTTCTGATTTGCATTTCCCTAATGACTGATGATGTGAGGATACTGTTGAGCATCTTTTAATGTTCCCATTGGCTACTTGTGTATCCTCTTTGAGAAATGTCTAAGCCCTTTACCCATTTTTTCATTGGGATGTTTGTCTTTTGTTGTTGAGTTGTAGAAGCCCACTATTTTTTTTTGCTCTTATCTACCTTATTTTTTTTAATTTTTTTCAATGTTTGTTTATTTTTGAGAGACAGAGAGACAGAGCACGAGCAAGGAGGAGCAGAGAGACAGGGAGACACAGAATCTGAAGCAGGCTCCAGGCTCTGAGCCATCAGCACAGAGCCCGATGTGGGCTCAAACCCACAAACCATGAGATCATGACCTGAGCTGAAGTCAGACACTTAACTGACTGAGCCACCCAGGCGCCCCTTATCTACCTTTTTTTAAAGTACGAGTTCTATAATTAAGTATATTCGATGTTTACCGCAGACATTTGTACTTGAAAATCTCTACTCATTTCATGGTTTATGAAACACATTGGTAAAATAGATTCTTCAGAATGGGCTGATGAATACAGTATTATTTCCTGAATTGTTATATATTCTTAACATTCTTCTCATTGACAAAAATTCAACTAGATATAAAAAATCTTCAGCTCATCTTCCCTTTCATTGAGAATATTATAAACGTTGCTCCATTGTTTTTGTAGCAT
The DNA here is from genome assembly GCF_023721935.1 of Panthera uncia. Taxonomy (NCBI): domain Eukaryota; kingdom Metazoa; phylum Chordata; class Mammalia; order Carnivora; family Felidae; genus Panthera; species Panthera uncia. The sequence continues at coordinate 181,345,868 of NC_064811.1, forward strand.
TTAATATGGTTCTCAGAAATCTGATGCCAATTTGATTTTCTCTCCTTTATAAATAATATAAATTTTTTTGAGGGAGGTGAGTGGATGACAAAAGCATTTTTTTCTCCTTAACTTTAAAATCCAAGTGTTATATTAGGTTATATATCATGATATCATACATGATTATATATCATGTATGACTACATGTAGATTTAAGAATTTTCAGGATAGTTTTTCATATTTTTTTTCTGTCCCATTTCTTTGGCTGTTTAACACTCCAAATATATTCATTTTTTTTTATTTTTATCCTTTTATACTTCTAATTTCCTTCCTGAATTTTCCATGATGTTATTCAGCCTTCAGCTTTTTAAAATTAAGTCATTATAAATTTGGTTCTGTCTTAATTATTTCATATGATCCATCAGTTCTCATTTTGTATCTTTCTTTGTCTAACCGTTTCCTTTCTGAGCTTATTTATTTTTGATTATCCAGTTATTTCCAAACTTGTATCATTTCCTTAATTTACTTTAGCTCATTTTGCAGTATTGTAATTATTCATCTTCTTTGTTGTTTCATTTCCACAATGAATGAGAGCTGGTGTGTTTCTATTTTCTATCAGAAATTAGTTCATTTTCTTCTGTTTTTTCTTGTCATAAATTTATATGTTATTAGATAATATCCCTGCCCCCTATACATGCACCACTGCATAATGAATTGGACATTCCAGGTCCTATGGACACGAGAGGGAGATGCAATAGGGTAACTTTCTTCACTTTTAAAATGTGAACATGAATGATTGAAATCAATTTTTCTTCTACAGCCCTGATGTATCTCTCTGAGCTAAAACAGCTTTAGGACAATATTTCCTATCTACTATAGAGCTCTCTGAGCCTTGTCTTTCAAGGCAGTGCCCTTAGGTGTAGATGTGCTATTTTGTTATTTCTGAACTTTCTAGTATTTGCTTTCCCCAAGTTCTTTCCTGTGTTCATTCTCTATACATTTTTGCTTTCTTATCTCTAGTGCTGTGCCCGCACCATTGGGTTTTTATTCCCAGTAGTTTACCCTTGTTAGGTTGTGTCCTTCTCAAGGTAATATTTACTTCTGAATTATTATTTTTTTTGAGGGGTGGGAGAGAGAGAGAGAGAGAGAGAGAGAGAGAGAGAAAGGGAGAAAGGGAGAAAGGGAGAAAGGGAGATAGAGAATCTCTGCACTGATAGTGGGACTCGAACCCAAGAACCATGAGATCGTGACTTGAGCCGAAATCAAGAGTCTGCCACTTAACTGACTGAGGCACCCACGCATCTCTCTGAATTTCTCATTGACCCTCTACAGCATGATCCTCACAAGTCTGTGTGTAGTTTGGTTTTAATAGGTTTTATTCTTTTTGAGTAATTATAGGTTCATAACAAAATTGAGAGGAAGTTGCAGGTGACCTCCTGCCCTCACTCATTGTTTTAGCCTCCTCCATAACTGATAACTCCCACCAGAGTGGTACAGTTGTCACAACTGATGAGCATACATTGACCCAGAGACCATAGTTACCACTATCACCCAAAGACCATAGTTTACATTAGGGTTCCCTTTGGGGTTGTGCATATATAATGACATGTTCCATCATTCTGGTATCATACAGAGTAGTTTCACTGCCTTCAAACTCCTTTGTGCTCCACCTACCCATCCCTTACCTCTCTGCCTCAACCCTTGGAAACTGCTTTTCTTTTTGGTGTGTCCATAGTTGTGCCTTTTCTAAAATGTCACATAATTACATTCACAAAATGTGTAGCTATTGTCAGCTTGGCTTCTATCACTTACCAGTATTTAAGTTTTATCCATGTATTTCATGACTTGATGACTTGATTGCTCATTTTTTGGGGGGTTGAATATTATTCCATTATCTGGATGTATCACAGTTTATTTATCCATTCACCTAGTGGAGGACTTCTTGATTGCTTCCAAATTTTGGGAGTTATGAATAAAGCTTTTTCATATATATGTGTGTGAATTTTGGTGTGGACATAAGTTTTTACCTTGTTTGGGTAAATTCAAAACAGCATAATTGCTTGGTAAGAGTATGTTTAACTTTATGAGAAACTACCAAAGTGTCTTCCAAAGTAGCTGTGCCACTTTGCATTCCTATCGACAATAAATGAGAGCTGTTTCTTGCATTTGGTGTTGTCATTGTTCTGGATTTCAGCCATTCTATTAGTTGTATGGTGGTTGTGTATAATTTTTTGCACTTACTGAAAAAATAGGGAATATTCCTCATCGGGTGGTATTCTCAGACTTAGGAAGGGGGTCCTCTCTTTTTAGGATGAATACTCATTGACATTTTTTTTTCTCAGGCTTCTGGGTAAGTCGGTCGTGTCCTTTAACTGCCTCTTCTGTTGCTATAAAATATCTGATCTTGCCCAGGTCCTGATGCGGGTGCTAAGTCAACCACAGCCATGAGCACCTTAGGACTTTGGGTTATTTTCTGTCATTTATGTTGGTCAAAGGGCTCATTTGTGCTGTTTTGTGGGGTTTTTTGTGTGCTTTAAGTCCAATTTTTTTATTTTTGTTTTTTTAGGAAGAGGTTTGGAGATATTGAAAAACTTCACTAGTGTCATGATCTTGTTATGGGAAGTTCCAAGTATAACTGCTAAATTATTTTATGACTTATATAAAGTAGCTTGGTAAATGTTTTACAGTAGTTATTTGAATGCATGTTCTATATTTAGAGCTATATATTTTCCCTTTAGGGGAAAATGTCACTTTTCATTTTTTGATGCTCATCCAATGATAAGTCACTTAGGAACCTGGACATACTCAGTTATTCCCAAGGGTTTAATCAATGCTATCTCTTTTAATCGGTCATTTGGGAATTCTGTTGTCATTTGTGTCTGAACTCTATAAGCCAGATCTCTATTCTCTGTTCAGTATCTTGGCGTTTTTTTATTTATAACTTTTTAATCAGTAGTAGAAAAACGTTTTAAATAGTAGACAGGAACTTTTCATGGGCTTTTATATGCTCTGGTAAAATTCTTAAAAAAAATTGGCATTGTCTTCAATTGTACTTCCTTCAGAGAATATAGATTTATTGTTATTTGGTGAAAACTACAGAGATAAATCTGCAAAGTCTTCTCAACTTCTGTACTGCTAAGGTATAACAGGCATTGCATTTCACGGAAACAAGACAGAATAGAATCTGGGAATTGTATTCTGAATATTTAAAAGATGGGAGTAGGATTCCACTAGGTAAAGTTTTTCTTCTAAACTAATTTTTGTTTAACATGCATTTGAATTTGAAAATTTTTGCCTGTGTTTTTTTCATGACACATTTGGACATTTGAGCTCTATAATTTGCCTAAAATCTGTAGGTATTAAACTGTCATTTATTCTTGAACTTTGAAACGTAGTTTTCATTCTTGTTTCTAAAGTTTGAGTTTCTTATTATCTTGTAAATCAACTAAAACAGTTTTGATTGTGATCTCTTGGAGGGTTGTTAGTTTGTCTTATTGTTATCCAATGTATTCAGTATAATGTGTTGCCTTTTAGGGCAGCTCAAATCTCTTCTCCCTTCCTGCACCTGTTTCCACTCACTATCTCCTAAATCCCTGAGAAAAGCTGATTTGAATCCATCAGATTTATTAGTCTATGAAGGAAACTGAACTACTTTTCAATGATGTAGATGTTGGAAATAGATTTGGTTCTTTTGGTTTTATTTCTCTCTCCTTCCCTTTGATTTTTATTCTTTGGTTTCCTTTTCCTCATCTTTATAGTAGTGAAATCTAGAGTCACACTGTCCAATAAGGTAGCCAATAGCCACATGTGGCTGTTGAGCATTTGGAATGTACTAAGTAGTACAAACCTCAGCATGCTTCACCGTGACACCATAAAGTGCTACTTACATACATATCAGGTAAATTATCCTAAGATGTCTCACTGATATATTTATATTGAATATCTGGGGCACTTTTAGGGGCTAATAGAAGGTTGCAAGATGCAAATCCCAGCCAAATATGGTCTCATCATGTTATCATAAATGCACAAAAAAAATGTGATAGTGTTCTGAGTTTTCTACTCAATGGGCAGAAGTTGAAATGAATTGATCCGTTTCGGGATAGCAGACTCAGTCACAATATATTAGGCACAATTAAATTTAAACTTTTATTCAGTATCAGTAACTCTGACCTCACTAAAGACTCCATTATTAAGGACCAAGTCCCTTTTTTTTTTTTGGTAATCATCCACATCTCAGTGTTGTCTCACAATTGCAGTAACAGAGCTTTCTCATCTGATAAATGGTGGCAATATATAAAATGAATATTAATGGTATTGCAAATCTATGATTCTATTTATACTCAGTTTGTAAAGTAATAACCTCAGGGGTGTGAAGAAACATAAAACACAACAAAAACAGTAATTTTCTTCTAAAATCACCAAAATGGAATGTCCAGAGGTGAGGGAGTCTTTGCTGAATGAAACGACAAGTACAATGTGATAATGAAAGTATTCAGTTAACACATCACTTATTTAGGTCCTACATTCACACACCAAACCTCGGGATCCAGCTTTTCTTAAGAACATTTTAGCACTTACTTTAAATGTGGTCTGAGGCTTCTATGGAAAATAAAGAATAATAGAGCCATTAATAAAACACCTTTCAATTCTGAAGAGGATCTGATATAGAAGAGGTCAAATATTATTTTTAAATGGTCTAAGATATCTTCTATACTAAAAGCTAGGCATGTCACTTGAAGATGCTATTTGTTGTGACGCTGAAATAATAAACAGTGATTAAATCCGTGTCTTGCCTTAGAAAGTTGTTACCACTTGTGTTCAGTAAACATTAGAATTTCTTTTAAGTTTTTTGGTCTCTTGATTAATGTCATTCTTGCTTGAGATAACCGATTTGAAATCCTTTGCCTTCTCATTGAAATATGGAAACATAGAAGATATGTGAATATACAGCAGGACAGCAGGACTATAAACTAGGCTTATTAAGTCTAGGACCTGCCAGATGTTAGGAGGAATGTAAACTAAAATACCCAAAAGGAACTTGGGCAAAGCAGTGGCTCCAAACAGTGTCTTTCAAACATTATACTACTGTCTGTCCCTCATTTATTTAGAAATGTGTGTGTGTGTGTGTGTGTGTGTGTGTGTGTAGGGAGGGAGAATTGTTTGGGTACCTCCATGACTGCAGGATGCCACTGATATTGGACACATGAAGCTAAGGACACTAAAAATCCTACAGTCTGTGGGCAGTCCTCAATCATAGATAAATGTGAAGCCAAATTATGACAATGCTGTCATTGAGATGCACTGTGAATGAAGATTTCGACCCACCCATAGTATTGGCCTTCGCTTGACCTTCAAACTGTGAAAATATTGCAATAGCGCCACACTTGTTTTACGATTGTTCCTCCCAGGCAGCTTCATTGATTCTTCTTTAGAAAAATCTAAATATAATACAGTATTAGAACCTTAATATATTCCTTATGCAGAAATTATAATTGCCAAGTTCTTTGGTCAAAATGCAAAACACTGCCGATAGAAATAGCATTTTAAAGGTAAACATTTTCATATGCATAATTTAAAAGCATTTCTCTATTCTTTTTTCTTCCTCTTTCCTCTTCTGCTTCCTTCATATTTGTCTTGCCACCTAAGAGTCACTAAGATGAACCCAGTTTTTAATACCTACATAAAAAAGAATAATTTTGTGTAATTGTAAATTTATGTATTATAAATAAAAATAGGTGCCTAATTTTCTAAGACTGATGTCAGTCCCAGCCATCCAGAAGACTGTGTTAGAGTACTTGTTAGGAAGTATACCCTATATTACAAGCACATGATGCCTCTCCCTATATTTATAGAAATGCCAATCATAGAGACCAAATGGGGCTTCTCTTCCTCCTCAACGTTTCTTAGAAGTGGAGTAAAATGAGAGGATAAGAATGTTTCCTTTTCTTGGATTCTCATCTAGAATCTTGCCATGAATTCTATTTCTAGTAGCAATTGCTAACATTCTTAGCTCTACAATTCTTTTAGAAATCCACCGAGGGGATGTATTGTAAGTCCTAAAAATTTACGTACTGCCTTGATATCTTTGAGTCCCATAAGGTCCCAAAGACTTCATTGTGGGTTCATCTGCCCTTGTCAGCTCTGGATCCCCAATGTTAGATGGGAAAGGCTCATCACCTGGCCACTTTCCCTGAATCAGCTGGACCAGCTACACCCTACCTAGTTGTCACCCTGTTGATTTTCAGCTCCTTGCCAATGTGAGGAATTTTCAAATAAACATATTCTTGTGGGGAACATTGGCATCTTGTTACTACTGTAGGACATCCCACAGCCCCTGGTGGTTCATTCACTCTATTCTTAAGTGATATTCCAGTGTGGCCCTGCATATAATGTAATGGCCTGCTCCCTGGTCTGTGTGTATATGTGACTAATAAACTGTTGTCTGTTTAATCTCTCCAGCTTTGAGTGACATGTGTTCACCCATCTCTAGAACCCCAGGGCAAGACTTTGTACTTCACCAAGGGAGTGAAGAGTTGAACAAAACAACTGGGGTCATGAGCAGCATGGTCCAATCATGACAGAGGGCACCCAGACAGCTTTACCTGATGTGCCTTAGCTAACTAACTGGTTCCTAACTTCCCCTAACTGGGGAAGGCTTCCTGGGACAGAACAAATTGCTGGCTGGCTTGTGCTTTTGCTTGTGCAGTATTCTGTTGTCCTTCTCAGTGCTGCCATCTTCCATTCTATAGCATCATTCTTCCCCGCAATGTGAGAACTATTGTAATTTGACTATGTCATGGCATGAGATGGTGCTGGGTAAGGCCTGTGTCTGCCAGGTGGTCTCTGGGACTCCTGCCACCAAATCCGAGGCAGGGGGCCTGACAAACTCATACAGAGTATGATGAGAAGCTGATCTGTCAATAAGAACTGGGGACAATGACAACATAGTGTCTTAATTGGTGGGCTCTTGAGTCCTGTTTGCACTTGAGCAGGCTAGAGCTCTCAAAGATAAATAATCCAGGATACTGTGCCTAGCATGTGAATGGAGGTAGATCATTTGGGGCAATCACCCAGCCATCATTCAGGAAGGTAGCTTGTTGACTTAAGGTTTTGCAGAAAGGCTGAGTTTCAGGTCATCAAGAGAAAAATTAAGAATGATTTCCCATTGTGTCATAAGAGTAAAGGCAGGGGTAGTGACAAGGGTAGGGACCTAGCCCTTCTCTTGTGCTGCTGCTTGCCATGCTGCTGTTGTGTGCTCTCCTAAACCCCAATGGTATTGAGTTGCACATCATGGTGGCCAGTGGCTCCAGCACTATGAGAAATAAAGGGGGCAAGGAGGAGTATTTGGTACTCCTCTTCTCTCCCCCTTGCAAGATACGTAACCAATGTGCCTGGGCTTTATTTAGTGCTGCTGCTTAATACCATGCCCAAGGACTAATCTTCCCACTCTAGGTCTTGAATACCCACACCTGGGCCATAGATAAAATGACCTAAGTGGTTGTGAGACACTGATCCCAGGAAAATTGACTGGCATTCCCCAGAGGAAGTAGGAAACCACTACTTCCCTTTTCTCCATAACCACCCAGAATGAATGATCAGATGAAGACAAAAACAGAGAACTATGAGGGCAATGAGGCGAGATACCCAAGACAGTAAAAAGAAAAGAGGAAAGTCCTCCCGGCAGAAGATGGGGCTGCAGCAGAGAATGGTGTCAATCTATGGGCCTCTGGGCTGTGGACCCATTCTGTTGTGGCCTAATTCTGAGAATTACAGAGAAAAACACCCACTGATCTGTTGTACCCCTGTGCACAGTGGAGGGATTTATTCAAACCTAAGTCCAGGGTACTTCAGTCATGCAGTTATTGCTGTGAGGGTGGCCCTTACCTCCAGGATACTGACTTGGGGCTGTTTAAGGAAGAAATTAATAAGTAATCTGGATGAAGAGACCCCCCCCCCACCTCAGGTTTGTCCAGTGACAAAATGGGTAGGGAGAATGAAAGCAAAGAAAGAGATAGATGAGAGGGAGGGAGAGAGAGAGAGAGAGACAGAGATCTTATCTCCCCTACCAACCAATAATACACTTACATACACATAATTCTTATAGATCATATTAATTGACAGCTAGAGATGAGAGGGTTCCATGATTTTCAATTGACATTAATTGTGGAACATAGAAAAATCTTTGTGTACACATTTATAGGTCTCTGATTCACGTTAAAGAAGTTGATAATGCTTATTCTGTACATAGCATATGGCAATAATGTCGTAAGTACTACTTCATTTAATACTTAATGGAAATTAAGTATGGAAGAGGTTATTATTACCCCTTGCCTCTAGTGTAGATGTGAGAAAACCAAGATATAGCAAAATTTAATAACTTGCCCCAAAATTCTATGCTTAGTGAAAAAAGTAGAGGCAAGTCCCAATTATCCAACTGCAGAGCCAATATACCTAAATGCTCGACATGCAACCATTGTTTGTGATTGTGTGTAGTAGAGAGCCTGTCATACGTGAGGTAAGGCAGTACTTCAACTTTCATGTTCCCATGATTCACATGGGGATCCCATTGAAATTCAGACCCACAGACCACGCTTTGACTAGCAAGGATAGGGAATCAGAGCTTTGAAATGAGTGGCTAAATGACAGTTCTGAGATTCTGCTGCTGATTTGGGCACAGACTCAAATGTGAATTTCTATATTGAATATCTATATAGAGTATATACATACATATGCATACATACATATATATACATACAGTGAATGTGAATATCTACATAGAGTATCTCTTGTGTTCTGGGCTTTGTACTAGACACTGTAGATAAAATGTCAAATAATCCATTGTCTCTATCCTACAGGAGCTTCCTATGTGATGGACTCTGAATGCAGCATACAGTTTCTCCTCTGACTAAGGGTGGGTAAGTGCTCTCAGCGATGGTGAACTATTGCCCAGAGAGTTTGAGGGGGAAGACCACATGACTAGTTGTGTTTCCACACACCTGACAGTAGCATATCTAGATGATGCAAGTCCTCTCTCTTGTCTAAAACCACCCTCCAGCATTATATACACCTCTGTGATAGTAAACATTTCCTTCTTCTTCCCATATGTCTCTAAATTTTGCAAAAACACAAATATAAACAGCATTCTTGACATATTAATTATGTATTTCTGTTGAATGACATAGTCATTACTTTTCACACATTAAAATTTTCTCCCAGTTTATAGAATACATTGGTTCGTAAGAATGGATTTTAACTATGCATATCTGCTACTTCATAATATACTCTATGAACTGTTTCAAAATTTAAGCTGTTCTAAAATTTGTATTCTAGACTTATGCTACCATTTCTTCCCTCTAGCTTTTATTAATTGGGCTACAAACTTAGATGAATAAGACAGCTAGTGAATTAAGACTACTGACATCGTGTGAAGTAGAATAGTAAGTCAGTAACTCTAAGAATGAATACAAATTTATAAATTCAAAACTGAACTGTAAAAAAGCTCACAAACATAAACTACACAGAAAAATCTGAACTCAGGTGATTAGGTTCAGGTCATTCCTATCTGGTTTATGGACAGAAGAGGATGAAATACACGCCATGGGTAGTTTCATAATTCCAGCAGCAAAATCAATTGTTCTAGCAGGTGCTGGAAAAATCTATGGCATCATGGGGTTCAACGCTGATATCAAATCATAAATACAATAATCAAATGTGAAAGTGAACACAGCTTTAGAGAAATGTACAGGCATACCTCAGAGATATTACGGCTTCAGTTCCAAACCACCACAGTAAAATGAGTATCTCAGTAAAGCAAGTCAAATGAGGCTTTTGGTTTCCCAATGCATATAAAAGTTATGGATACATTATACTGTAGCCTATTAAGTGTGCAATAGCGTTATGTCTTAAAACACAATGTGGATACCTTAATTTAAAAATACTGCTAAAAATGCTAACTATCATTTGAGCTTTCAGCAAGTTACAATCTTTTCGCTGGTTAAGGTTCTTGACTCAAAGTTGATGGCTGCTGACTGATCAGGGTGGTGGTTGCTGAAGGTTGGGGTGGCTGTGGAATTTTTAAAAAATAAGGACAATGGAGTTTGCTGCATTGATTGACTCTTCCTTTCATGGACGATTTCTGTGTAGCATGGGATTCTGTTGGATAGCATATTACCCACAGTAGAATGTCTTCCAACATTGGAGCTGGTCCTCTCAATTAAAAGCTGTTGCTTTATCAACTAAGTTTACATAATTTTCTGAATCTTCATTCTCACTTCAATAACAAACTCATCTTCCCAGTAGTTCCATCTCAAGAAACCACTTTGCTCATCCATAAGAAGCAATCGCTCACCCATTTAAGTTTTACCATGAAATGGCAGCAAATGTCGTCACATCTTCAGGCTTCACTTCTAATTTAGTTCTCTTGTTGTTTCCACCACATCTGTACTTCATTCCTCCCCGGTGTCTTGAACCCCTGACAGTCATCCATGACGGTTGGAGTCAACTTCCTCCAAACTCCTGTTCATGTTGACGTTTTGACCTCTTCCCATAAATCATGAAGTTCTTAACGGCATCTGGAATGGTGAATCTTTTCCAAAAGGTTTTCAATTTACTTTGTCCAGATCCATCAGAGAAATCACTGTCTGTGGCATTGCCAAATCCATTTCTTAAATAATAATAATGGAAAGTCAGAATTATTCCTTGATTCATGGGCTGCTGAATAGATGTTGTGTTAGCAGGCATGAAAACATTAATCTTATTGTGCATCTTCATCACAGCTTTTGGGTGACCAAGTATCTTGTCAGTGAACTCTGATATTTTGAAAGGAATCTTTTCTTTCTTTTCTTTTCTCTTTTCTTTTCTTTTCTTTTCTTTTCTTTTCTTTTCTCTTTTCTTCTCTTTTCTTTTTTTTCCTTTTTCCTTTCCTTTCTTTTCCTTTCCTTTCCTTCTTTCTTTCTCTTTAGCAGTAGGTCTCAATAGTGTGCTTATTCAGTAAACTATGTTGTAAACAGATGTGTTGTCATCCAGGCTTTTTTTGTTTGTTTGTTTTTTCATTTATAGAGCACAGGCAGAATAGATTTAACGTGATTCTTTAGAGCCCTAGGATTTTCAGAATAGTAAAACAGCTTCATTATGTCCTAACAAGAGAGTCACCGTGTCCTTTGAAGCTTTGAAACTAATATTTGACTTCTCCTTTCTAGCTGTGAAAGTCCTGGATGACATCTTCTTCCATTAGAAGGCTATTTTGTCTACATTGAAAATTCATTGTTTAGTTTACCTACTTTCCTGAATTGTCTTAGCTACATCTTATGGATAACTTGTTGAAGCTTCTACATCCGCTCTTACTCCTTCACCTTATGCTTATATGTTATGGAGATGACATCTTTCCTGAGCCCCATAACCCAACCTTTGAAGGTCCCAACTTTTCTTATACAGCTTTCTCACCTCTCTTAGCCTTCATAGAACTGAGGCTCTGGATTAGGCTTTGGCTTCGGGGAATGTTGTGGCTTGTTTGATCATATGTCCAGACCCCTACAACTTTTTCCATATGAGCAAGACAACTGTTTTGTTTTCTTATCATTCATGTGTTAACTGGAGTAGCACTTTAAATTTCCTTCAAGAACTTTTCCTTTGAGTTAACAATTTGATGAATTGTCTGGCCCAAGAGGCCTAGCTTTTGCCATATCCTGACTTTGGATGTGCCTTCCTCACTGAGTTTAATCATTCATAGTTTTTAATTTTGTGTCTCAGAGAATAGGGAGGCCCAGAGACAGGGAGAGAGATGGGAAATGACTGGTCCATGGAATAGTCGGAACACACACATTCCTGGATTAAGTTTGGCATCTTACAAACTTAAGTGCAGTTAGTGGCACCCCAGAACAATTACAATAGTAGCATCAAAGATCACTGATCACAGATCACTATAATAAATGTAATAATAATAAAAACGTTTGAAATATTACAAGTCTCAGAATGTGACATGAACACAAAGTAAGCAAATGCTGTTGGAAAAAAAATGTTGCCAAGACACATCTTCAATTTGTACAAATGCACTACTGCAAAGCACAATTAAAGAAGTGCAATAAGATAAGGTATGCCTATATAGCACCTGTGCACTAAAGTCAGTTATTAATCTTACAGAGGCAATTATTTATTTAACCTATTTTCATAAATAGGAAGATTCAAATCAACACACATGGTCATCACAAGTAAGGAAACATGTATAGGTATTTAGATTGGTTTTACAAATTACCACACAACTTTCCCTACTCTAATATCTAGCAGTACATGAATCACACACTTCAAATGGACTTCCTATCATAAGGACCTTCTGCCAGTACTTTTGAAATTAGATAATAAATAATGGCTAAATGGAATTAGGATCTCTCTTACTGGCATCGCACTCAAGCTACAGTCTACTTTTCAGTATACCTCATAAGAAAAGTATTTGTTTTAGAAAAGGCTAACATATTTACCTACTTCCCGAGGTACAATGATACAAATTTTGTGTTTGTGTGTGCATTTTGTGGCCTCTTGCCCAGTTTCTGTGATACTTGAAGCTGGCACAAGTTCAAGATAAATAACATCTAACAATGTTAGAAAGCTTGACTTTTATGTGCCCATCAGGCAATAGAAGATGGATGATATTGTCAAGGAAATTTTCATTACAGGAAAAATGCATACTGTTTGGCAGACAATTCATTTTATGCCTTTCACACAGAGATTATATCCCAAGAGTTATGTTTCAAAGTCATCAAAAACAGGAAATACATTTTATATTTCTAACTGAAAATAATAGCATTAATTAGCTTGCTTTGGGGAAAATGTGATAAAAATATTAATGTCTATCAAAAGTCCTTAAACCACAAGACTTGCAGTGATGTAAAATATGTATTCATCTGAATTAGTAGAGAAATATAGATACACTTGATAAATGCAATTTAAAATTAGAGTGCTTTGGTAAATTATTTAGACATCTGTATCTTGAAAGGATTACTTTTTATCTATGATAATAATTAAATTTCAATTCTATATAAAGCAAATAAAAATTCTGTGGAATAAATGTCTTTAGTAATTATTAACAGTGATATTATGTATGCTTCAGAAGAGAAATCTTGTCAGTACAAAGTAAGGTATTTGATTTATACAGCCTAATCAGAGATAATACAATTAAAACCCTCCTGCAAGAGTTTAGAAACAATAGGTAGAAAATTGTCATAGACTCTGGGTCTGGATTTCTCTCTTGTCCAGCAAGAGAGTGGACACAGGATTGAAATGCAAGAGAGGCTAATGTCCGGAAGGAGACAAGAGCCCTGAATAAGGGTCCTTTCTCCATTTTTATTAGGATCAGAAGGCTTACAAGTGTGATGGACGTGCACAAAGAGACAATGAAACCGTGAACATTAACTCATGGGTTGTGGGGGAAAGGGAGTTTTGAAGATGTGTAGTGTTAGGGGTTTGGGTCAATACAAAACAGAATCATGGTGCTGGGCAGAAGGTTGTTTACAGCAGGCATGAGGCACCACCTCTTTTTACCTAAACTGGCCTAGGGGATAAGAAAGACTGTGCTACCTCAGGGTCAAGGAGACATCTTTCTTTTGCTAATTATCTCTGCTCTGGGCAACTTTACCCTGCTAAGGTCTAAAGCCATGTTTTCCTGTTTTTGTCCTTTCTTCCCTATGAAAGCTTTCTGCTATTGTACTAAGTTGGGAGGTTCTTCTGCCCTGACTACCTAATCTTGTGTACCCAATCTTGGATGCTTTCATCCTGAGGCCTTCCTATTCCTATACCTTTGTCCTATACTGGGGGCCTTTGCTCTGTTTACCTAATCTTGTTTACCCAAACTTGGGTGTGTTCATCCTGTGGCTTTGTAATTCTTTATGCCTTGTTATCCCATTGGTGCAACCTCAGGGAATTCCTAAGCTTATCCCCCACAGAAAATAACTCAACATTCCCTTTTAAGATGGCATTGGCTTGGGGTGCCTGGGTGGCTCATTCTCTTAAGTGTCCAACTCTCAATTTTGGCTCAGGTCATGATCTGGCAACTTTGTGAGTTCAAGCCCCGAATCAGGCTCTGTGCTCACAGTGCAGAGCCTACTTGAGATTCTCTCTCTCTCCCTCTCTTTCTGCCCCTCCCCTACTCATGCTGTCTCTCTCTCTCAAAGTAAAAAACTTAAAACAATTTTCTAAAGATGGCATTGGCAGCTGTACATAACAGGCAAGAAACCAAAAACATACAAACAAAAAAATCTTAAGTGCTGTACAATGTAAATGCAGTTTATTAAGTGAAATTTCATGAACAGGATGTTTTTCCAAAAATTCTTTTTGACCTGATTAGGGATTTCCCACTCTGGTGAATACTTTTTCAGTGAAATGAGAAACATTTGATTTCTTAAAAATGTTAAATAACTAGCATGATTTAATTAGGTTTTGATTTTCACAATGCTACGTGTGTATTTGTGTTTTATTTATATGTATATGTGTGTATATATACATATACATATGTATATATGTGTATATATATGTATAGATATGTGTGTGTGTATATATATATGTTTATATGTATTTTCTTGGGTTTATTTATATATATATGTATATATATGTGTATATATACATATGTATATATATGTATATATATGTGTATAAATACATATAAATGTATTGTATATGTATTTATATGTATTATATGTATTTTATATTTATATGTATTATATGTATTTTTTTGGGTCATTCAAATGCCAATATTTTACCCTGTAGGTTCTTTAAAAACTGGGTTAATTTCTAAAAATTAGGACTGCATGTGTTCTGTGTGTGTGTGTGTGTGTGTGTGAGAGAGAGAGAGAGAGAGAGCATCATGCTCTGAGATCAGCTTTGTCTCTGTTTGTGAACATAGAAAATTATAGTTTCTGCAACAGGTGTTTCATAATCTTTCCATAGGGAGACTGAAGCTCAGTTCCATTAGGTGTTTGAGACATTCCAGGAGAGAAGTTGATAGTCCTGGTTGGCCAGCACCCTTTTTGATTCATGGTCAGTGTTTAGGGGTTGGAATCTACCTTGGCTCAGATTCCTTTCCCTGAATCAATCACTGTGGCTACAGAGGCAGGGTTATGTTTTAATATAGGGCATCAGTAAAGAAATGGCATGCTGGAAGACAGGCAATAATAATAAAAAGTATATTTTGTATATTATAAGGACACTAACCCTTATGTAACTTACTTTCTAATAATTTTTCCATCATTTGTCTTTTGCTTTACATGATGGTGTAATGTGTAATAATTTTATATTTTATAGTTTATCACCCTTCTTTATATGGTTTTTCTCTGATACATAATTGTATTAAAACTTTTTTTTAATGGTTATTTTGAGAGAATGAGAGAGAGCATGCAAGCAGAGGAAGGGCAGTAGGGGGCAGAGACAGAATCTTAAGTAAGCTAATCTCTGCACCATTAGCACAGATCCCAACCCAGGACTTGAAACCACGAAATGTGAAATCATGACCTGAGCCAAAATCAACAGTCTGATGCTTAACTGGCTGAGCCACCTAGGTGGCCCTCTCATAAATAATTTAAAAGGCATCTTCTTCTAAGATCAGAAAGAAAAAAAACAAACACAATTTTCTTATTTTGTTTCATTTTTTTTGTATTTCTTATTGGAGTTAATTTCAATATAAGGTACGAGACCTTGATCTAACTCTGTCTTTGATTTGAATATTTATGCTAACACCATGAATGGAACAATTGTTCTGGTTTTACTAATATGAAACGTACTGTGTTATTATAGTAAATTCTTCCACCTGGGACTGGTTTTGTGCTTTCAATTCTTTTCCATTTGTATGTGAATTCTTGGGCCATTTTAAATTTGCTCAATTTTAAAATCATATTTATTTTAAATGTCTTAAATTGTTATTTTCTAATACTGGTTCTTATTGCTTGATCATTCATCAGATAAATTTAGAGGTACTTTGTCATGTTCTGAAATATTCTTGCTGGAATCTATTTGAATTTAAACATATTTGGAAATTCATTTACAGAAAATTACAGAGTTAGTATAATTAAAGTGTTATCACTAATATGATGAGTAAATCCTTTCATTCAAACTCCCTTTTATAACATGTAGTCAAAATAAGTATATTTGGCTCTGATTTTACATTTTATGACTTCTATTGCCTTTTCTGTTTTCTATATTTTATTTATATTTTTATAAATTTTATTTTTTTATTATGTTTTTGCATCTTTTCTTTCTAGTGAACTGGAAAATACATAGCCCAGTGAGATTTAAAATTTGAAATGAAATGAATATATGTTGGGGTGGCTGGATGGCTTAGTTGGTTACAAGTCTGACTTCAGCTCAGGTCATGATCTCATGGTTCGTGAATTCAAGCCCCATGTCGGACTGTGTGTCGACAGCTGAGAGCCTGGCACCTGCTTCAGATACTGTGTTTCCCTCTCTCTGTGCCTGTCCCCTGCTTGTGCTCTGTCTCTGTCTCTCTCTAAAATAAATAAATATAATAAAAAAATTTTTTTTAATGAATATACAGTTTTTTAATCAGTTTTAGGTTTATAGCCTAATTTATTGTAATGTGTGCTGAATTCCTATTTTTCCTTTCCATTTATACATGTAGAATCTCCTCTGTTATTGATATCTTGCAACACAGTGGCACATTTGATATAATTGACGAAACTTCATTAACACATAATTATCACCTAAAGTCATTGGGGCTCATTCTTAGAGATACACATTCTGCATTGTGACAAATGTTTAACAAAAATGAATTATTATTTAGATAGAAATAATCTATCAAACCATGAGAAGGCAGAGCAAACTTAAATGCATATTACTAAAAGAAGAGAATCTCAAAAAGACTACATAGTGTATGATTCCAACTGTGTGATATTCTGGAAAAGGTACAACTCTGGAAACACTAAAGAGTTCATTGGTTGTTGGAATTTAGTGGGGAGGGAGGGATGAATAGACAGAGCACAGAGTCTTTTTAGGGCAGTGAATCTCTGTATGATAAAACAGTAGGTGCATGTCATTATACATTTATCAAAACCCATTTTATTATTTATTTATTTATTTATAATTTATATCCAAGTTAGTTAGCATACAGTGTAATAATGTTTTCAGGGGTAGATGCCAGTGATTCATCCCCTATGTGTAATTACACCCAGTGCTCATCCCAACAAGTGTCTTCCTTAATGCCCCTTGCCCATTTAGCCCATCCCCCTACTCACAAGCCCCTCCAGCAACCTTCAGTTTCTTCTCTGCATTTAAGAGTCTCTTATGGTTTGTCCCCCTCCCTGTTTTTATATTATTTTTGCTTCCCTTCCCTATGTTCCTCTGTTTTGTATCTTAAATTCAACATATGAGTGAAGTCATGTGATATTTGTCTTTCTCTGATTAACTTATTTTGCTTAGCATAATACCCTCTAGTTCCATCCACATTGTTTCAAATGGCAAGATTTCATTCTTTTGACTGCCAGGTAATACTCCATTGTATGTATTGTTTGTGTGTATATATATTTCCATTTTTTTGTGTGTTTTCTTCAACTTCTTTCATAAGCTTTCTATAGTTTTCAGTGTATAGATTTTTCACCTCTTTAGTTAAGATTATTCCTAGGTATTTTATGGGTTTTGGTGCAATTGTAAATGGGATCAATTCCTTCATTTCCCTTTCTGTTGCTTCCTTATTAGTGTATAGGAATGCAACTGATTTCTGTGTATTGATTTTGTATCCTGCAACTTTGTTGAATTCATGGATCAGTTCTAGCAGTTTTTTGGGTGAAATCTGGGTTTTCCATATAGAAATCATGTCATCTGTGAAGAGTGATTTGTGTGCCTTTTATTTCTTTGTGTTGCCTGATTGCAGAGGCTAAGACTTCCAATACTGTGTTGAATAACAGTGGCGAGCGTGGACATCCCTGTCTTGTTCCTGACCTTAGGCGGAAAGTTCTCAGTTTTTCTCCATTGAGGATGATATTAGCAGTGGGTCTTTCATATATAGCTTTTATGATCTTGAGGCATGATCCTTCTATCCCTTCTTTCTTGAGGGTTTTTATCAAGAAAGGATGCTATATTTTGTCAAATGCTTTCTGTGCATCTGTTGAGAGGATCATGTGGTTCTTGTCCTTTCTTTTATTGATGTGATGTATGACATTGATTATTTTGTGGATATTGAATCAGCCCTGCATCCCAGGTATAATTACCACTTGGTCGTGATGAATAATTCCTTTAATATATTGTTGGATCCAATTGGCTAGTATCTTGTTAAAATTTTAGTATCATTAACATTTTCTGTTTCTTCCTGTTTCAGTTTTGGTAGTTTATATGTTTCTAGGAATGTGTCCATTTCTTCCAGAGTGCCAAATTTATTGGTATATAATTGTTCGTAGTATTCTCTTATTATTGGTTGTATTTCTGTCGTGTTGGTTGGGATCCCTCATTTTTCATTCTTGATTTTATTTGCATCCTTTGTTTTTTCTTTTTGATAAAACTAGCCAGGGTTTATCAATTTGTTAATTTTTTCAAAGAACCAGCTCCTGGTTTCATTGATCTGTTCTATCATGTTTTTTTGTTTTTGTTTTTTTTAATTTTTAAAGCATTGATTCCTGCTCTAATCTTTATTATTTCCCGTTTTCTGCTGGTTTGGGGTTTTATTTGCTGTTCTTTTTCCAGCTCTTTAAGGTGTAAGGTTAGGTTGTGTATCTGAGATCTTTCTTCCATCTTTAAGAATACCTGGATTGCTATATATTTCTTTCTTATGACAGCCTTTGCCATGTCCCAGAAGTTTTAGGCTGTGATGTTATCATTTTCATTGGAATACATGTACTTTTTAATTTCTTCTTTATTTTATTGGCCCATTCATTCTTTAGTAGGATGTTCTTCAGTCTCCATGTATTTGTTGTCTTTCCACATTTTTTCTTGTAGTTGATTTTGAGTTTCATAGCATTGTGGTCTGAAGACATGAACGGTATGATCTCAATCTTTTTGTACTTGTTGAGGGCTGATTTGTGTCCCAGTATGTGACGTATTCTGGAGAATGTCCCATGTGTACTCAAGAAGAATGTGTATTTTGTTGCTTTAGAATGGAATGTTCTGAATATATGTTAAGTCCATCCAATTCAGTGTTTCATTCAAAGCCATTGTTTCCTCGTTGATTTTCTGTTTAGATTATCTTTACACTGTTGTAAGTGGGGTGTTGAAGTCCCCTACTATTATGGTATTATTATCAATGAATTTCTGTATGTTTGTGATTAATTGATTTTTATATTTGGGTTCCTCCACATTGGAGGCATAGATGTTTACAGTTGTTAGGTTTTCTTGGTGGATATACCCTTTGGTTATGATACAATGCCCTTCTTCATCTCTTGTTACAGTCTTTATTTTAAAATATAGATTGTCTGATATAAGTATTGGCTACTCTGGCTTTCTTTTGGCGGCTGTTATCATGACAGATGGTTCTCCATCCACTTACTTTAAATCTGAAGGTGTCTTTAGGTCTAAAATGGGTCTCTTGTAAAAAGCATATAGATAGATCTTGCTTTCTTATCCATTCTGTTACCTTATGTCTTTGTTGGGAGCATTTATTCCATTGACGTTTAGGGTGAGTAGAGAAAGATAGGAATTTATTGCCATTGTGTTGGCTATATACTGGGAGTTTCTAGTGGTGTTCTCTGGTCCTTTCTAGTTTTTGTTGCTTTTGGTCTTTTTGTTTTGTTTCAAATTTTCTCCCCTCATAGAGTACCCTTAAAATTTCTTGCAGGGCTGGTTTAGTGGTCATGAACTCCTTTAGTTTTTGTTTGTCTGGGAAACTTTTTATCTATTCTCTTCTGAATGACATCTTTGCTGCATAAAGAATTCTTGGCTGCATATTTTTCTGATTCAGCACATTGAATATATCTTGCCACTCCTTTCTGGCCTGCCAAGTTTTTGTGCCTAGGTCTGCTGCAAACTTGACCTGTCTTCCCTTGTAGGTTAAGGACTTTTTTTTTCCCTTGCTGCTTTTATGATTCTTTCCTTGTCTGTGTATTTTGTTAATTTAACTATGATATGCCTTGCTGATGTTCAGTTTTTGTTGAATCTAATGGCAGTTGTCTATGCTTCCTGGATTTTGATGTCTGTGTCTTTTTCCCTGGTTAGAAAAGTTTCTTGCTATGATTTGCTCACATAAACCTTCTACCCCTTTTCTCTCTCTTCATCTTCTGGGACCCCTATGATTCTGATGTTGTTCCTTTTTAATGGGTCACTGAGTTCTCTAATTCTTATATTGTGCTCTTTTTGCCTTAGTTTCCCTCTTTTTTCTGCTTCATTATTCTCCAGAAGTTTGTCCTCTATATCACAGATTCACTGCTCTCTTCATCCATCCTTGCTGCCATGGCATCCATTCGAAATTGCATCTCACTTACAGCATTTTAAATTTTGTCCTGACTAGATTTTACTTCTTTTATCTATGCAGAGAGGGATTCTATGGTTTTTTCAACCCCAGCTAGTATTCTTAATGTCGTGATTCTAAATTCTGGTTCAGACATCTTGCTTATATCTGTATTGATTAAGTCCATGGCTGTCATTTCTTCCTGTTCTTTCCTTTGGGGTGAATTCCTGCCAAGTTCTGTGGTTCAGGTTAACCCTTAGATCAATTTTCTAGGTGTACAAGGTGGTTTGGTGTTGATTTAGCTGCATTTCAGGGACGAGACACAAAACAAACTTCCATGCTGCTCCTCCATCTTGTCCCCTCCCTTAAAATAGCAAAACCAATTTTAAATTTCAATCCTTCTAATTGTACTTTTGTTTAAAAAACACTTGAAATTTTTCGCCATTTTTTTCCTAAATTCATTGAGGTATAATTAACTTACCATATTAGCTTCAGGTGTGCAACAACATAGTGATATGACATTTATATACATTGTGAAATGATCACCACAACAGGCATTATTTTCTCCATGCTGTACATTACATCCCCATGACTTACTTATTTTATATATGGAAGTTTGTACTTTTTAAAAACTTCGCTCATTTTGTCCATCTCCCAAAACCCTTCCCCTCTAATAACCACTAACGTGTTCTCTGTATCTGTAAGTCTGGGTTATGTTATGTTTTGTTTTGTTTTGTTTGTTTGTATTGATATTTAGATTTCACCTATAAGTGAAACTATGCAGTATTTTTCTTTCTCTCTCTAACTTATTTCACTTATTTAACGTTAAAGTCCATATATGTTGTCACAAATGTCAAGATTTTATTTTTTTCTTTGTATGGCTGAGTACTATTTCATTGCATATATATAACACATATTCTTTATCCATTCATCCACTGGTGGATATTTTGATTTCTTCCATATCTTGGAGATTGTAAATAATGCTGAAATGAATATAGGCATATATGTATCTTTTCCAATTAGTGTTTTTGTTTTTGTCACATAGACACCCAGTAGTGGAATTGCTGGATTATATGTCAGTTCATTTGTACTTGTTTTGACGAACTTCCCTACTTTTCTCCATAGTGACTGAACCATTTTACATTCCTGCCAACACTACACAAAGGTTTCCTTTTCTCCACATCCTTGCCAACACTTGTTATTTTTAGTCTTTCTGATAATAGCCATTATGATGGGTGTAGGGTGATACTGCTTTTTGCTTTTGATTTACATTTTCCTGATGATTAGTGATGTTTTGCATGTATTAACTTGCCTGTTGGCCATTTCTAAGTCTTCTTTGGAAAAATGTCTATTCAAATCTTTTGTCCACTTCTTTTTTTCCTTTGTCCACTTTTTAATTGAATTGTTTTTGTTTTTTTTTTTCTGCTTCTGAATTGTATGAATACTTTATATATTTTGGTTGTTAACCCTTTATCTTCTCCTTTCAGTAGATTGCCCTTTTGTTTTGTTGATGGTTTCCTCACTGGGCAGAAGAATAATAGTTTGATACAGTCATAATGTTTAATTTTGGTTTCGTTTCTCTTTCTTTTGTAATCAGATTGTAAAAAAAAAAAAAAAAAGAACCATTGCTAAGGCTTATATCAAGGATCTTACTGCCTGTGATTTCCTCTAGGAGTTTTATGGGTTCAGATCTTATATTCAAGTCTTCAATCTATTTTGAGTTAATTTTTGGATATGTAAGATAGTGGTTCTATTTCATTCTTCTGCACATAGCTGTCCAATTTCTCTAAAACCATTTATTGAAGAGGCTGTCCTTTCCCCACTGTATATTCTAGCCTCCTTTGTCATCAATTAATTGACATTCATGCTTGAGTTTATTTTTGAGATCTCTATTCTGTTCTATTGATGTATGTCTGTTTTTATTCTAATACCATACTGTTTTGATTACTGCAGCTTATGGTATCATTTGAAATCAGGGAGCATAATAACTTTGGCTTTGTTATTTTGTAAGAATGCTTTGGCTATTTGGGATCTTTTATGGTTGCATATAAATTTTAGAATTATTTGTTCTAGTTCTATGAAAAGTGTCCTTGAAGTTTTTATAGGGGATATATTGAATAATAATAGCTTGCTTTAGGTAGTAAGGATATTTTGACAATATTAATTCTTCCATCCATGAGCAAAAAATATCTTTGCATTTATTTATGTCTTTAGTTTCTTTCATCGCTTTCTTACAGTTTTCAGTGTGCAGGTCTTTTACCTCTTTGGTTAAGTTTATTCCTGGTTATTTTATTATTTTTGATGTGGTTGTAATGGGATTTTTTTTATTGATTTCTCTTTTTTATAGTTTGTTATTAGTATGTAGAACCAAAACAGGTTTTTTTTGCATATTTATTTTATATTCTGCAACTTTGCTGAATTCATTTATTAGTTTTTATTTATTTATTTATTTTCCTTGGTGGAGTCTTTAGGGTTTTCTTTATATAGTATCATGTCATCTTCAAATATTGACAGTTTTACTTCTTCATTTACAATATGGATGCCTTGACTAGGAATTTTAATAGTATGTTGACTAAAAGTGAGGAGTGTAGCATTTCCTGTTCTTAGATGAAAAGCTTTGAGCTTTTCACTGTTGAGTATATTAGCTGTGGGTTTGTCATATATAGCATTTATTCTATTGAGTTAGCTTGTTCCCTCTATATCTATTTTAAGAGTTTTTATCATAAATGGATATTGAATTTTGTCAAAGGCTTTTTCTGTATTTATTGACATAATAATATTGTTTTTGTGTTTCATTTTGTTAATATGGTGTATTATATTGATTGATTTGCAGATGCTGAACCATCCTTGCCTCCCTGGAATAAATTTTACTTGATCTTGGGGTATGATTCTTTTAATGTATTATTGAACTTGGCTTGTTAATATTTTGTGGAGAAATTTTGTATCTCTGTTCATCAGGGATGTTTGGCCTATAATTTTTTTGTTGTGTCCTTGTCTAGTTTTGGTATCTGGGTAATGATAGCCTTGTAAAATGAATTTGAAAGTTTGGAAGTTTCCCTCCTCTTTAATTTTTGGAAGAGTTTGGGAGGAATATGTATTAAATATTCGTTGATGTTAAAAGAATTGACCAGTGAAGACTTCTGGTGTTAGACTTTGTTATTAGGAGGTTTTTTGATTACTTAATTTAACCACTTACTAGTAATTACTCTATTTAGATTTTCATTCTCTTCATGATTCACTCTCAGGAGATTATAAATTTCTAGGAATTTATCTGTTTCTTTCAGGTTCTCCAATTTCTTGGTGTATGATTATTCATAATAGTCTCTTACGATCCTTTGTATTTCTGTGGTTCAGTTGTAATTTTTCCTGCTGCATTTTTTATTTAAGTCTCTCTTTTTTTTTTGATGAATCTAGCTAAATGTCAATTTTGTTCATCTTTTTAATAAACCAACTCTTAATTTCATTGATATTTTCTTTTGTCTGTTTAGTTTCTGTTTCATTGATTTCTGCATTAATTGTTGTTATTTCCTTCCTTTTACTAACTTTGGGCTTTATCTTTCCTTTTGTAGTTTCTTGAGGTATAAAGTTAGGTTGTTTATATGAGAATTTTCTGTTTAGGCCTATATAGATATGAACTTTCTTCTTAGAATAGCTTTTTTGTATCTCATAGATTTTGGTATAAAGTATTCTGTTTTCATTTGTATATAGGCAGTTTTTAAATTTTTTTTAATGTTTATTTATTTTTGATAGAGAGCATGAGCAGGGGAAGGGGCAGAGAGAGATGGAGACACAGAATCTGAAGCAGTCTCCAGACTCTGAGTTGTCAGCACATAGCCTGACTCAGGGCTCAAACTCACAAACCATGAGATCATGACCTGAGCCAAAGTTGGATGTTCAACTAACTGAGCCACCTAGAAACCCATATAAGTATTTTTTGATTTCTTGTATGACCCAGTAGTTGTTCAGTAGCATGTTGTTTAATATCTACATACTTGTAGTTTTTCCAATTTTCTTCTTGTAATTGACTGCTAGTTTCATGTTATTGTGGTTGGAAAAGATACTCAATATGGTTTAAATCTTGAATCATTGAGATTTTTTTTTGTGGCCAAACATATGATCTATGCTAGAGAATATTCCATGTGCACTTGAGAAGAATGTGTACTCTGTTGTTTTTGGATGGAATGTTCTGTATATATTTGTTAAGTCCTTCTAACCTAATGCATTGTTTAAGGCCCATGTTTCCTTATTGATTTTCGGTCCAGATGATTTATCCAATAATATAAGTAGGATATTAAAATCCCCTATTACTGTGTTGTTGTCAATTTCTCCCTTTGCACCTGTTAACATTTGCTTTATATATTTTAGTGCCCCCATGTATGTTGGATGTAAATTTATAAAGGTTGTATCCTTTTGCTGGATTATCCTCTTTCTTATTACATAGTGCTCTCTTTTGGTATCTTTTCTTATAGTCTTTTTTTTTAAATTTTTCTTTAATGTTTAATTTGGAGAGAGAGAGAGAGAAGAGGTGCAGAGAGAGAGGGAGGTGCAGAATCCTAAGCAGGCTCCAAGCTCTGAACTGTCCACACAGAGCCCAATGTGGGGCCCAAACTCACAAACTGCAAGATCATGACCTGAGCCAAAGCCGGATGCCCAACTGACTGAGCCACCCAGGCACCCCTTATAGTCTTTGTTTTAATGTCTACTTTGATATGACTATAGCTACACCACCTTTTTTTCATTTCCATTTGCATGCAGTATCTTTTTCTATTCCTTCACTTTCAGTCCCTATGTGTCCTTATACCTGAATTGAGTCTCTTATAAGGAGTGTATATATGTCTTTCTTTTTCTTATCCATTTAGCCACTGTGTCTTTTGATTGGCTAATTTACTCCACTTACATTTAAGGTAATTATTGATAAGTATGTACTTATTGCCATTTTGTTCATTTTTTTTCGCTGTTTTTGTAATTCCTCTCTTATGCTTTCTTTTCTTCCTTGTGGTTTGTTTTTTTCAATGGCATGCTTAGATTCTTTTCTCGTTTTTATTGTTACTATTTTGTATTTACTATAAGCTTTTGCTTTGGAGTTACCACGAGGTTCACATATATTATCCTACATATATAATCTATTGTAAGTTGATAGCAACTTAAACACATTGCAAAACTACATTTTTACATACCCACACACATTATATGTTTTTGATGTTACTTTATACATCTTTTTATTTATGTATCCCTTAACTAATTATTATAGTTTTGATTAACGTTCCTACTGTTGTCTTTCAACTTTCTCAGTAGCCTTATAAGTGATTAATTTACTGTCTTTATTGTATATTTACCTTTTCCATTGAGACTTTTACTTTTGGATTTTTTTGTTGTTATTAATTATTGCTATTTCTTTGAACCTTAAAGAGGTCCCTTTATTATTTTCTTTTGAGGTCAGTTTAGTAGCAGTGAACTTTAGTTTTTGCTTGTCTCTTTACCTCTTTTGAGATCTGAATGGTAACTTTGTTGGTTGAGTATTCTTGGTTGGAAATTGTTTTTTGTTTGCTTTTTTTTCTCAGTATTTTGAATTGATCATGGCACTCCATTCTGGAATTGAGAATTTCTGTTGAGGATCTGCTTATAGTCTTATGGGGTTTTCCTTGTATGTAATAATTTGTTTTTCTCTTGCTGCTCTTAAATTTTTTTTTTATCTTGAACTTTGACATTTTAATTATAATATGTCTTGGTGTGGCTCTTTTTAGGTTCATCTTGTTTGGAATTTTCTGTATTTCTTGGGCCTGGATGTCTATTTTCTTCTCCAGGTTAAGGAAGTTTTAATCTATTTTTTTTTTCAAATAAGTTATCTGCCCCTTTCTCTCTCTCTCCTCTTTCTGGGGCCCCTCTAATGCAAATGCCATTCCATTTGATGTTATTCCAGAGGATCCTTACATTATTTTCATTTTTTTTAATTCTTTTTCTTTTTGCTGCTCTGTCTGGGTGAATTCCATTGTTTTGTCTTCCAGCTTATTAGTTTGTTATTCTGCTTCATCTAGTCTGCTGTTGATTCCTTCCAGTTTATCTTTCATTTCAGTTATGTATTCTTCAGCTGAAGATTGTCCCAGGTGGGACATGCTTGCTGGCTTCAGGAGGTAGTGGGAAAATGTCTTGATTGTGTGGGCTGTGGGCTTCAGCAGTGCGCAGGAGAGTGACTTGTCTGTGCATGTGCACTGGCTTTAGGCTGGGAGTGGGAGAATGCTGCTACCACTCACACTTGCTGGTCCTAGCAAGGGAGTGAGCAACTCTCACAGTGGCTTGAGCTATCAGACTTTAGCTAGGGAACAGGAGAACTTCCTAGACTTTGGTGCTCTCCCACCCTAGTTAAGCAGTAGGGGAATACTGCAACTGCCCATGCTGTCTTGCCTCAGCAAGTGCTACAACTGCTTACCCCCAAACATCCCAACAAGGCAACTCTAGGTTATAGGATCTGAGTTCACCTGCCCATGCTAGCAGGCTATATGAACAGTGTAACAGTGTTGTCTGCCAGCATCTCTATCTAAAGAGAGTGTATCAACTGTCCCCTGCCTTCCAGCTGATGCCCCCAAGATCAGCAAATTAATTTCCATCACATATAGTCTAAGCACTTTTTAAACTGAACTTTTTTTTTTTTTTTTTGCTGTGCTTTGGGGTCAGAGAGACTACATACAAGCCCTCACAGAAGGGAATCTCAATTTCCTAGCACTTGGAGACCCCTGGACATCAACCCCATTGGTTTTCCAAGCCAGGCATTCTGGGAGCTCATCTCTGTGGCATAGATCCCAGGATCTGGGATGTCTGATGTAGTGCACTAGCCTCTCACTTATTCAGGAGAAGTACTTATTTAGTGAAATCCCTACCCATTGTGTTTTGCCCCATCAGGTATGTGTTTTTTCTTCCCCTACCACTGAAGACCATGTCTCTGTCTCTCCTAACCAAGTAGAAGTGGCCCTTTTATCCTCTGCTATGGAGAGCAGTTTATCTAGTTTTCACATCTTTTTTTTCAGAGGGAAATCATCTAGATGTAGCTATAGATTTATCCATGTGTGTCCATGGGAGGAGGTGAGTTTGGGATCTTCTTATGCTGCCATATTTGATCTCCTCTCTTTTCTACAATTATTGCTGTCATGAATATAACTAGTGAGCTCCAAGAAGATACATTTTGGACTCAGCTATTGTGTGGTTTCATTCAGTAGCTCCAAGGTGGACTTAATAGCTATTCTCCAATTTTCACACAAATTCAAATCTCTAACAGAAAATCTTTCTCAACACTGAATCAAAGTACAAGGGCCTAATGAGCTCAAATAAGTCTCCTTTCTTTTTCTTCCAAAGACTCAAAATTTTAAAAGACTTTGTGAGTCAGTTGAGGCTGTATTAAACGCTAACATCCAAAATATTCTCTTGCCACTTATTTCATGAAGAAATCCCAAAGACTTAATTGTTCTAGTAAAATCATATAATGATCTGTATGACTGATATATTATGCAAAAATCAATTTTTAATTCTTTTCTATTCTTCTGCTCCATCAGATCTATAATGCCTGTCCCAGAGTATTATAAGGAGCATCATTTTTCATGCCAGCTTATCACCATTGTTCTATGTACTATGCATCTAATAGTTTGGCAGGCATGGAGGAAATACACTTTACACTAAGTTAAAATTCAACCTAAAGTGTTACTGGGAATTATAGCTCAGTTCACAGCTCCTTTATGAGAATCCCCAAATGCAATGCAGGTTTCAATTCCAAGACTCCCTGCTTCTCCAATATTTAGATATACATAATCCACAATTCAAACCTCTGATATTAGAGCTTACTTTATCAAGGATTTTGCTTCTAGTTGGTTACACAACCACACAGACCATCTCCTTCTACCACAAGTTCAGCTTTGGGTACAAAATTCTCTTATATCAGGCATAATAATTTTGTATTTATCTATCTATCTACTTATTTTTACTGAAGATTTAGAGGTTTCTGGCAAAGAGAGTCAGGTTAGCCATATATGGCCTTGGGGGCAACTGGCAGAATTTTTCTACGTTTACCCTTGGTCTAGGAGCCTGTTTCCACCTGCCCCAAACCCTTCTCATCCCCTCATGCTCCTTATTTGGCAACTATCTCTCAATATACAGCTCATGAGAAGGGTGGGTTGATGCCCTCTTCCAGCTTTCTGTGGGGAGTAGCACTACTAGGTTTGCCTATTTTTCAAAGTCCTTCAAGGAATTATAGCAAATACTTGGCTAAAGGTTTTCCATTTCATATAAAAGCAATCAACTTAAAAAAAAAACCCATAATTCTTCTCACTTGTGAAACCAAATATTTCAAATCCTCTCATTTAGATCCATTTCATAGTCACAAAATCTGCTACAGTGAGATATTTCTAATTTAGAAGTGCATGTACTAAAACTTTTACTGCCTTCAACTGAACATACGGTTCTGGGTCCTGAAATGAAGATTTAAGAGCTAATATTTTTCATTCTTAGGGTGGAATCTGTTTATATTAGCCACTGAGTTATATGTCAACTAAGACATACAAGCTTTTACTTGACACAGTTTGAAAGCACTCCTGTCATGTACGATTTTTAAAGCTTTTGTTTAATTGTACATTAAAATAATAATTGACTTAATAAGTAGTTATCTGATATAAGATTTAAAAATATACTGTCACAGTCAGAATAAAATATATTCAGGAGTATATTTTAATGAAAACTCATTTGAATCAAATTTCATTGTGATACTCTACAATGTATCCTTTGGCCCATTTCTAAAACAGATTTATATATAGATGGCAGTTGTCAGGAGACAGGAATTATGATTGTGCTCTAAAATTTATTTTACTACAAACATAAACCCTAGAAAACTTTTATAACACATTTTTTCCCAATTGGTTTTCAGTATGAATTGTGCATTTTCAAAATACTGTGACTATTTTAAAGTCTATAAAGGAGTGGAAAGAAAGATTTACATCTCCCAAATGTGGCTTGTCAACTAGATCTTCTAAGTTTGTAAATGGACTCTGGTACTTAAACAAAATGAATTTTGTCTAAATTATCTTTTGTTGCTGTCAACATTTGGCTTTATATTTTGTCTTTCATTTAGATGTTCTGCTTAGCGAGCACCTACTATGTGTCAGGCTTTATTCTAGGTGCTTGGACATAGTAAGAACAAAGCAAAGTCCCTGTCCAGAGTTCACTTTCTAATGTCAAAGGCATACAATAAATATAAAACCTAGCAAAATGGGTACATTAGATAGTGTCAGGTATATGGAAAAAAAGATAAAGGAGACAAAGGAGGGGGGATAGATGATTCCTGGCTGAGCTGGAGTGGTGGAGACATACTGTTTTATATAGAGTTGTCATCCTGATAAGGTGTTGTTCAGCATGGAGAAAAAAAAAAAGAAAATAAACCAAGTAGATATCTGGGAAAAGAACATTTCCAAAAAGCAGGATTCTGCTTGCTGTATTTAGGACCAGTAAGGGATTCAGTATGGTTGAAGCAAAGTGAGTGGAAGGGAGAAGGAGAACATCTAATATTAGAGCTCCAGGAGAAGACACGTGTGATCAGGAAGGCCTTGTGGCCAGTGGTAAGGCTTTTGGCTTCCTCTGAATGATACGGGAACCAATAGAAAGCTTCTGAGCACAGAAGTAATGTCTTTTCTATTATGTAAAGTAATCACTCTGACTCTTGTGCAAGGTATAAAGCTGAAGCAGAGAGAAGAGGAAGGATGTTGCAATAATCCGAGATGAAATGATATTAGCATAGGCCAGGATAGTAATGACAAAAGTGAGGAAATGGTCAGATTCTGGACATACTGAAATATGACGGGTATAGTTAGCTAATGGATCAGATGTGGCTGTGAGAATAAAAAGTAGCCCATTTTTGCTTAGACAACTAAAAGAATAAAGTTGCTATTAACTGATGTGGAGAAGACTATAAGAAGGGCAATTTTGAGGATGTAAAATAGCAAGCTGGGTTTCAGACATGCAAAGTTTGAGATGTCTCTTAGATGTGAAATGGAAATATGCAGACAAATATGGAATCCAGGAATGAAGTATGGGATGTGATACATAATTTTTGGAATCATCAGTATACAGTTGTTACTTAATGTCATGAACTGAGTTGAGTTCATCTAGACTCCAGAATGAATATATATAGTGAAAAGATTTCTGGGAACTCACCTCCAGGCAGTGCCTACATTTAGAGGTGAATGAACCAGATAAGGATACTGAGAATATGCAGCCCATTAGGCAGATAGAGAATCAAGAGTGGACACTTTCTCAGAAGCCTAGTGAGTGCATTTTTTGAACAGAAAATGCACAACTCTGCCAAAAACTGTTTATGGGTCACGGGAGATGAGGACTGAGAACTGGACAATGGATTTTACAAACCATAAGTCACTGAAAACTGTGAATAGAAGTTATTTGGTGGAGTGATTGGATGACAATATGGTTAGATGTTATGAATAGAGAGGAATTAGAGATAGTATACACAGAAATTTTGCTATGTCAAAAGACCAAGACAAGAGATGAGGGTACATTAAGAGATAGTTTTAGATCAGAATTTGGATTTGAATGATTAAAGACAAATGTATTATTTTTAAGTGATACTTAACAATTTCAAAGTAAAGGAGTATAAATTAATAGAAAATGTCAGCCCAGGACCAACTTTAGCCAGATATTCTTTCTGGTAACACTGACTCCTTGTATATTTTTGAAGGAGAATTGAAAAAAAGATTATTTCAATGTTTTAATTTTTATTACTTATTTTTGAGAGGGGGGAGAGAGAGAGCGCACAAGTGGGTAATGGGCAGAGAAAGGGACAGAGGATCTGAAGTGGGATCTGTGCTGACAGCCTGATGCAGAGCTTGAACACTTGAATTTGTCAGATCATGACCTGAGCTGAAGTTGGACACTTAACTGAATGAGCCACCCAGGTGCCCCTGAAAAATATATTATTTCAGATAAAGAGGGTAAATGGAATGTAGGACAAGCATATAGAAGTGCAAGTTATATGATTTCTCTTCAGGATGTCACTCTGGAAAAGTCAGGTAACTTGTCTCGGACACAGCGTGGTTTAAATGTAAATAATAGCTTGTGCTGGATTGTGTTTCCTCAGTCTCTGTGTGTAAACTTAATTTTCAAGGTTACAGAAGAACAGAAAAGGATAGACTAGGATTTGAGTGGTTAGCTTTTGTACTGAGCAGGATAGAAAAGTGAGGGCAAGGTGATGAGATGGTGAAATATTTGAATAGATACTTTCTGACACTGTGTGTGTGTGTGTGTGTGTGTGTGCGCGCGCGCGCGCGCGGAAGGAGGGTAGACTAGTTTCTTGAAATTTAGATTTGTTCCTACCAATGATAAAGTCAAAGGGGAAATGGGTGATAGGATTTTTCTGTCCTTACTGCAGAAAACAAACAAAAAGGGAAATATAAACAAAAACCAGAAACCCACTTAGTGACTCTGTTCTTCTTGTCCTCATGCGTTGATCACAGATTCTGTATGCCTTCAGAATACAACCAAATCTTGCTCAATTCTCATTCATTCCACCACTACAAATGTGACCTAAGCCACCATCCATTCTTTTTTACTTGACTGTAGGAGCTTCTTAACTACTGTTCCAGTTTCTATAGGTTGTCAACAGGTTCCTCAGTCACTCAGAGTAAGTTCCAAAGTCCTATTTAGACCATTCACTTGCCACCACTACTTATCTGATCTCAGTTCTCACTATGCCCTACCCATTTACTCTAACCTCTTTCGCATTCTTGAAAATAACAAGCATTATTGTACCTAGGGCTTCTTCAGTCCCTGTTCCATCTTCCTGGGATGCTCTTTCCAAAGATACTGATTGACTTTCTCACTTCCATTGTGTCTCTTCTCAAATGTTACCTTACCACACAGGTTTTGCCTGATTCTCTATGTTATATAGCGATTCTTATCTCCTCTACTCTTTTTATGTTCCATGGTAGTAATTACCATATTATATATCACATGTTTACTTTTTGCCTATATACTGTCTTCTTTTTCCTACTGGAATCTAAGTTTTATGAGGGTAGATATTTTATCTGTTTTGTTTATTCCTGTATCCCTAGTGCTGAGAACTGTGCTGGACATACAATATGTAGGTAATAATTATTGATGAATATGTGAATAAATGAATGATTGATTGAATGAATGAATGAGTGAATTTGGTTCTCCCTGGTGACATTTGGAAATTTAAAAACAATCAATTTGATGAAGAACATGGGACAAAGGAAATACTTGCTTTCCCTGTGGAAGGGGCATAAGCTTGGATATCAAGGGCTTAGTTCTAGACAGTAAGTTTTAGTGCAAGAACACTGTCCCTTTAGTGTCAGTGTTAATTCCATAAGGACTACAGTTACTTGGCAGTTGGTGAAGATGGTCTATGGCTTTTTCTACTCTGTAGAATAGGGGTTTGGATCAAATCATATGTAAGATTCCAATTCTGCATTTTCATATTTTATAATTTTATCTTTCATGTGTTGCTCTGTACCCTACCATTTGTGTTAGTTTATGTCAATTATTGAACTCACCCGGGGCTGCAAAATTATAATCTGTGAAAAAAAAGTGACAATATCTTTGATTTCCTTCTCCTAAATCACTCTCATGTTTCTTTCAAAAGCACAAGTGCCAACAGAAACATGCAGCAGCTCTTACACCTTCTATTGTGCATATAGTGAAGTTGCATCTACTCACACATCTTTGGACACAGAAAATCACATGACTTAAAGCCACATGCCAAGAGACATATAATGGACAGAACTCAGTCAATTTGGGTACATGTTATTTTAGGAAGTCTTCAACCATTCTTCCCACTAGTAAACCAAATTACCTAGGGCCTTATGTATTGTTCTGGTAACAAGAAGTTAGATTAGATTTTTGAGGCCTTTAGTTGTTTCTGATTTTGCTTAATTTTGTGCAAATGTCATCTTTTCCTGCTGTATTGGGTGAAGGATGACAGGTCCAAACTGGCCTTTTAATTGTGGTGGTCTTTGCTGCAAGGGACTCTGGTCTTTGCCATTTCCACATACTGCTACCTCCTCTGCTAAGCCCAAGCTTCCCTGGGTCTACCAGTCATCTCAGTATTCCCAGTCTTTTCCATAGGTCCGAAAATTTCTGTATACAGTGGGCTGGATTTTACAAGCCCATACAATTTCCTTTGTGCCTAGAAATCTCCCTGAACTCTTGGTCTTCTGTACCTTTTTGTAAACCTGTAGGATATGAAGCTCTTTTGAAAATCTGGTTTCTTTAAAAAACTTCTGTCTCCTAAACCTCCACCTGTGGAAATGAAAAGATACCACATGTTTCTTGGACTTGCTGAACCCTACCTTAGTATTTTTGCAACTTCCCCTCTCAGGACTTTGAGTTCAAGGGGATGGGGTGGGTAGGAGACGTGTATCTCAATTTGGCTTTCCAGTCTTCTTTCTACTAGATTCTGTCTCCATCCCAGGAAGTGTTTTGCCCTTCTTTGTGTGTTAGCAACCATCCTAAAGTCTTACCCTAGTCCATTTACTCTCTTTTTAAGCTGCTGTGCTTTAATCCTGGGAGCTTTACTGATGTCTAGAGTCCAGATTAAAAGTTTCAAGAAAATTCTTTTTTCTCACAATTCGTACTAGCTTCCACAAATCCAAATCACTTGCTTTCAGATCATTATCACATGTGTACCAAAATCTCCTTTTATACTCAGAGACAAGTAATGACTGCTTTGCTGCTCTAGGTCATTTAGAGGTAAGACTTTAATGAGGAGAGAAATGATAGATGACTAGAGGTAAACATAAATGCATACTGGAGCTATAAAAGGAGAATGAATTAAATCCAAAGTAAGCAGAAGATACAAAAAAATAAAAAATAGAGAAGAAATCAATGGAATTGGAAACTGGAAATTAATAGAGAAAATCAAAAACCAAAAGGTGGTTCTTGGAAGAAATCATTAAAATTGATAAAACTTCATCCAAGTTAAGTAAGAAAAAAATGGAATACAAAAATTACTTATATGAGAAATGAAAGAGAGGCCATCACTACTGATCCCATGAACATTAAGGGAGGCCATCACTACTGATCCCATGAACATTAAAAGGATAGTAAACGAATTTCATGGGCTTCTGGGTGGCTCAGTCAGTGGAGTGTATGTATGACTCTTGATGTCAGCTAAGGTCATGATCTCACAGTTAGTGAGGTCAGGCTCCACATCAGGCTCCATGCTAACAGCATTCTCTCACTCCTTCTTTCTCTGTCCCTCCACCTCTCTCCCTCAAAATAAATAAACAAACTTAAAAAAACAGAATTTCATGAACAATCACAAATTTGATAATGTAAATGAAACAGATCAGCTCCCTGAATGACAAAATCTGCCCACACTCAGAAATAGGTAATCTGTATAGGCTTATATTGTTTAAAGAAATTGGATCAATAATTAATAACTTTATCAAACAAACAGTGTTGGGCTCAGGTGGTTTCAATGGTTAGTTTCATTAAACATTTAAAGAATAAATGATACCAATTCTCTACCTTACAGGAAGAAAAAAACAGAAGAAATGCTTCTTAACTCACTCAGTGAACCCAGAATTATCTGAACACCAAAACCAAAGACATTAAAGCAAAGATTATAGACCATGATCTCTCATGAACATAGATGCAAAAATCCTCAACAAAATGTTAAATTGAATCCAGTCATGTATAAAAATAATTTTATACTATGACCAAGTGGGATATATTATAGGAATACTTGGCTAGTTCAACAGGTAAATGAATTTAAGTTGTAATTTATTACATAAACACACTAAAGAAGAAAATCATATGATCACATCAATAGACGCAGAAGTATTTGACATATTTCATCACCCTTTCATGACAAAGTCTCAGCACACTAGGATAGAGAGGGAACTTGCTCAACTTAAAGAGTTTGTACAAAAAAGCTACAGCTGACATCCTATGTATGGTGAGAAACTAGATGCTTTCCACCTAAAATTGGTTATAAGGTAAGGATGTTTGCTCTCACCCTTCCTATTCAACATGTACTGAAATATCTAGCTAAAGTAACGAAAGAAAGAAGGTATATATACATACACACACACACACATATACATATATGAAATAAATAAAAATACATTTGTTCGCATTTGACCTGATTGCCTATTAGAAAATCTGAAAGAATTGACAAACTCTTGTAACTGATAAGTGATTTCGAAAGGTTATAAGATACAAGGTTAATATACAAAAGTCATTGGCATTCCTGCATGTCAGGAAAGCACTATTGGAATTTGAAATTAAAAGCACAGCACCATTT
Source organism: Panthera uncia (assembly GCF_023721935.1). NCBI lineage: Eukaryota > Metazoa > Chordata > Mammalia > Carnivora > Felidae > Panthera > Panthera uncia. The sequence continues at coordinate 181,381,528 of NC_064811.1, forward strand.
ATATTAGCAACAAAAAGGAAATGAAACAGATATAAATTTAACAAATATATGTATATAAGTAAAATACAAACCTCTGTTTGAAGAAATTAAGATCTAAATAAATAGAAAAATATTCCATGTTCTTGGATCAGAAGAGTTAATATTGTTAAGATGTCAGTTCTTCTCAACTTGATGCATAAATTCAACACACTTCTAATCAAATTCTCATCAAGTTATTTTGTAGATACTAGCAAACTGACTGTAAAGTTTGTATGGAAAATCAAAGACCCAGAACATCCAACACAATATTGAAAAAGAAGAAAAGGGGTGCCTGGGTGGCTAGGTCAGTTGAGTGCCCAACTTCAGCTCAGGGCATGATCTCAGAATTCGTGAGTTCGAGACCCACATTGGGCTCACTGCTGTCAGTGTGGGGCCTGCTTTGGATCCTCTCTCTGTCTCTCCCCTGCTGGTACTCCCTCTCTCTCAAAAAAAAACAAAACAAAAAAAAAAAAAAACCCAAAAAAAAAAACAAAAAAAAAAACAACAACACAAAATTTAAAAGAAAGAGAAGAACAAAGTCAGAAAACTGACACTACCCAAATTCAGGTCTTACTTATAAAGCTATAGTAATCAATACAGTGTAGTATTGGGAAAAGAATAGACAAATAGATTAATGGAGCAGCATAGAGAATCCAGAAATAGACCTATACAAGTATAGTCAACTGATTTTTGATAAAAAAATCAGGGAAATACAGTGAACAAACAGTGGTCTCTTCAATAAATAGTTCAGGACAACTATATATCCACATTCAAAAAAATCAATATAGACACAAGTTTATACCTTTCATAAATATTGACTCAAGTGTGTCATAGACTTAAATGTAAAATTCAGAACTATAAAATTTCTAAATGACAACATAGAAAAACCTTGGTGATTTTGAGTTTGGTGGTGACTTCTTATAAACAACACCAAAAGCACAATCTGTGAAAGGAAAAATTGATAAATTGGACTTCATTAAAATTAAGGCTTATGCTTTGCAAAAGACACTCTTAGGAGAATGAAAAGACAAGCCACAGAATGGGTGAAAATATTTGCAAGACATGTATATATTAAATGACTTGTATCTAAAATATACAAAGAACTCTTAAAACTCAATAATAAGAAAACAACCTGATTTTTAAAAAAAATAGGCAAAAGATCTGAACGGATACCTCCCCAAAGAAGATGCACAGATGGTAAATAAGTATGTGAAAAGATGTCTCTAGAGAGTTGCAAATTAAAACAACAATGCTATACCACTAGACACCGGTGACAGTGGCTGAAACCCAAAGCACTGACAACACCAAATGGTGGGAAGAATGTAGACCAAGAGCAGCTCTCCTTCAGTGCTCGTAGGAGTGTAAAAAGGTAAAGCCATTGGGAAGACAGCTTGGTGGTTTCTTACAAAGCTCAGTATAGGCTTACCATATGATCCAGTAATCACATTCCTTAATATTTACCCAAATGAGTTAAAAACGTATGTTCATACAAAACCCTGCATATGAATGTTTAAAGCAGCTTTGTTCATAATTGGCAAAAATGGGAAGCAGCCAGATGTCCTTCAATAAGCGAATGGATGAGCAAACTTGTTACATCTATATAATGTAATGTTATTCACTGATAAGACGAGAGGAACTACTAAGCCAGGAAAAGATATGAAGGATACTAACTGCATATTGTTAAGTGAAAGAAACCGGTCTTAAGAGGCTATACACTGTATGATTCCAAAATGACATTCTGGAAATGACAAAACTAGAGACAGTGAAAAGATCAGTGGTTTCCAGGAATTCATGGAAAGGAGAGGAAGGATGAATTGGTGGAGTACAGGGGATTTTTAGGACAGTGGAGCAGTAATGTTAGACACATTGCTGCTTGCATTTGTCAAAATCCATTGCACTGTATAACACAAGGAGTGAATTCTAATGTAAATTATGGACCTTAGTTAATAATAATGTATCAACATTGAGTCATCAGTTATAACAAATGTACCACATGAATGCAGAATGTTCATGATAGGGGAAACTGTGTGTGGGCATGGGCGGATGGGAATGAGGTATATGGGAACTCTATAATTTCTGCATAATCTTGTTTATAAACCTGATACTGCTCTAAACATAAATTATGGTATTAAGTAAATAAATGCATCCATATTTTCACCAATATAATCATATTGTACTTATCACTAAAGTATGTAAAGTTAGACTCTGGTAAGAAAAGGAGTAATACTATAACCAAAAAAATTGGGAGGCGCTGGAAGACACTGGAATTTGAGTGGATGTGTATGTGTTCTAATTTTCTCATGTGTTTCTGTGGAAATTCAGAACAGTGCCAAATAGGAAGGTGATCAGCATGATGGTTTGATACCAATATATAAAGGTTTAATTTTATTATGAAGTTATATTCATCAGTGTAATTAAAAATCGAGATAATAAAAGTTTTATGAGTCAAAAAGAAAAAAGCAGTTAATGAAAATAGAAACATATAATGCAAGACTTTTTTCATCAAAGAAAACATTATTGATGTTAAGAACAATATAAAATGAAATAGGGCTATGAATAAATGTCATAACATCTATATCTCTATTTTATTAGTCATTTTAGCCAGTAGCATGTTTAATATCACACAAGTATGTCTGTTAAATCGATTACAAGAGAAAGATAACTATTATGATGACTTTTACCTACAATTTCTCTGTAAATTCTAGATGAATAAATGATAGTTACAGCTTAAAAATACACCCATCCATTCTTCCTCTTTTCTGCTACAATCCAAGTGTTACCCTTTTCATGTTGGCCCACTTCTACCTTCTCTTAGTTCTATCTTCTTCAATTACATTTTCTCACTTGTTTCTAAAACTTTTCTACTGATTTGCCCTAGCAGCATTTAAATATGCTCAGAGCCTTCCCCTTCCCCAGCATGACTGTCAACACAGATCCAGAACTTTCATTGATGACCTATCTCTTGTCGGGAACTACAACTATCTCTATTAGGCTGCTTGGAAGAATTATTTTTTACTCTTTTAGTCTTTATTGTTTTTTTGTTTGTTTGTAGTTTAATTCACTCTTCAGCTCAGGAGAATCTTGCTTCAGTATCCAGTAAAAGTGTGCTCCCAAACTAGCACTCTTCTTCTATCCAAACTCAATAAATACTTTATATCCTGTTTTCATCATTCAGCCACACTGGGCTGACCTTAGTCCTTGGGAAGATCTCCTGGTTTTCTTTCTTAATTCCCAACACCTTCTCATTCAGTTTCTCTTCTGGTTCCTTTTCTTCTGGGTAGCATACATAGGATAGTGACACTGAGAGTGGAAGAAAATGGATACCAGCCAATCCAGAAATATGGAGGAGGCTTGAATGCTCAGGACTAGGGGGTTGCTAGGACTTGCAAAGTAAGTGAGAGGAAGGTGGCAAAGTTTACTTTTTAGTTTCTGGCTTATCCAGCTGAGTGGTTGGTGATACCATTTACTGACAGAGCATGTGGATCTGAATGGAGAACCCACAGTTACAAATTGCTTTGGGGCAAGTTGAATGCGAAGGCAGCACTGTCACTCTCATAGTCTCACTCCTAACTGCCTCACCTTCAAAATCAAAACTCAACCAGCTCTTGCTTTGAAGACAGTCTTTGCATTTGTGTTTGTTTGTTCAAACATAGCAGCTGCAACCTGAATCCAGTAAACAGTGCCATTAGTTTCTCAGTAGTTTCATTTTCATGGCAGCTCTATGCCAACCTACCAGTTTCACTTATTTAGATAGATGGGTCTAAAATACTTAATGAGAATTCATATCCCAATAACTCAGTAGCAAAATTTAAAAAGAAAAAGGAAATGGAAAGAAAAATGTTATTTTTCTTTCATTCTTAAACTGGAACTAGGGGTTAATGGGCTGTGTGCACCTGTTGGGCACTGCACATCTCATCATTAGGGTGAAGTTGTGTACTGCCACCTGCATGTCCTATACTATGTTTTTTTGCAGTTCTTACTCTTTATCACAGAGAGTTCTGAAAACACAGTTTAAAAAAGATATGTCACTGAAAGGCACATAGCATGGTTTAGCTGCAACTGTGGACTTCAGGTAGTTCCTGTAATATATCAAGGAAATCAAGGGCCATTGCTTCCTTTGAATTTCACTTCATTCACATTGCAGATTCTTCCGTTCACATCACCATTGTCTCTTCTGCATGATACGACCGCCTCATCATGAATTCTTCGAAATAATTAATTAATCTTGTCCTCCAATGCATATTTCACACTACGGCCAGAGCTGCCTTTTGAAAACAGAAATCTGTTGTTACAACTTTGTCTATAACCTTTTAAAGATTTCTTGCTCTCCCCGAAGTGTTCAAATTCCTGACCTTTCAGGGTTTGGCTTCTGCTTGTTCCTCAGCTGCTTCTTACCAGGTTCCACCTCAATAACTTTCACTTTATTCTGTGACATTCTGTGTTTCCTTCAGTTCTTTCAATGTGCCACGTTCTGCTTTCACCTTCTTTCTTTCTGCCTGGAGCATACTCTTCTTATTTTTTAGCTGGCTTTCATCTTATTTTTTTATGTTTTTGCTTAGCTCTTTCTTACTGACAGAGATTTCCAGATCTCACCTGCTCAGTTAAACATTGTTTCTTTTATTTAACTCATTGTAGAACTTTATTTAACTCATTGTAGAATTAAATATTTAAATACAAGTATATAATCTTCCTTGACTAAAATGCAAGCCCTTTGAAAGTCATTATTGTTTCCTGGCCATCTCTGGATTTTCTTTTAGCAGCATCACGATGGGGTCATAGTGATGAAAAAAAAATAAGTGAATATGAATACATGAAAGTACCTGATGAGGAACCGTAAGGCAAGCTGAGGGCTAAATACCAGCTAGCATACGCCACCCCCCTCCCAAGGTGGGGTATCTGGGATATTCCTCACCACTCCTGGCTGCCTAAGAACAAAGGAAAGGAAAGAAAACAAATGGTTAACTGACAGAGATCAAAGTCATGCAGGACAGGAGTCTCCATCAGTTTATAAATATCTTAATAAATTACAAGAAAAAGGCAGTCTTGTCAATAGCCTAATCTCCAGAAACCTGTAGACTCAGTGTTCTGGAGCCCCTAACATCACCCTCCCCTCCATAGTGTTGTGGGGAACAAAGGCAAGAAGGAAATGGTAGGTAATATTAAAGTTCCTTATAATCTGTAGCCCATTGACAAATACTTGAGGCAAATACAGGAACCCCCTACTCTCCCAATGTTAATGCCTTAGTAGAGAAAAAACAACCTTAGCTCCATAATACAAGGCCTCAGGTATCTTAGGTGTCCTCTTTAGCATATCAAAGCCCTTCTGGAGGCCTTTACCTCCCCCAACTTCATAGGTTATAGCCAGTCACTCTGCACAACCCCAGTGCAGCTCTTTCTGCCCAAGGGTCCTGTTCCTGTGCTTTAATAAAATCACTTTTTTGCACCAAAGACATCTTCAAGAATTCTTTCTTGGCCGTCAACTCTGAACTCCACCATCACTCCAAAACCTCATCAGAACCCATAACAAAATGTAGATCATAAAGTATGCTTTGCCAAGTAATAATAACCATTATGTTAACAGCATAAATAATTGTAATAAATACTATTGCCCTCACTGATACAATTCTTACAATATTTATTCCAAGCAACATGTCTGTATTATATCAAAACTACTTGAATATCATTTCATGAAGTTTAGAAAGTAGTCTTATGTAATGCTGTCCCTTACATTCCTATCATTTGGCTTTATTGATACGGAGAATCTACAATGAATTGAATTAATGACAGACTTAGTGGTGTGGTTTTATTCTTAAAATATTTAGATTATCAAAGTATTTTCAATTTCACTATTTAGAAGAAAAACTTAGTTTTTATAATATAAATGAATCAAGCATGGGAGACATATTCATTCAAAAAACTTTTTAAGCTAGGCTCAGTTTTATTTTAAAATAATTGACATGGTCAGTAGAATCTGGGAGTTTTGGTGACATTTATCTGAATGACTCAGAGTGACCTGAGGGCTACAAAGAGCAGCCTTTGGACGGAGAGAACATTCCAGTTAACTCATCTCCTCACCTCATTCAAGGAAATGAGAATGACAGAATAAAAATGTGCTCTCCTTCTGAATGGGAAAAGGCAGTACTTTCCCCCCAGGTGAGAGCCTGCAGTAGGTTCTTTCCAGCAAAGGGCAAGGATGACTTCTGTGGACTCATTTTCTAAAAGGCCAGGAAATAGCTACTCATTTTCCCCTACTACTTTGCTATAGTTACTCCATATTTGAAAGGTGAAATAAAAGTTGACATGTTTATGTGAGGGCCATGCCAGAGTGCTCCTGGCCTGATTGCTTTCGTGGCTTTACTGCCTTCCTAAGTCATTTTCTCCAGTGCTTGCTCAAAATCTGTACCTCTCCTGTCCCAGAGACACCTAAAATGAACAGGGACTATTTTTTTAAAAATTATATTTTATTTTTCTTTTTTTTCTGCTTTATTGAGGTATACCTGACAAAGAAAAATTGTATATATTTAAGGAGCACCATGTGATGTTTTTGGTCTATACATCGTGAGAGGAATACCACAGGCAAGCTAATTAACATATCTATCACCTGACAAAGTGATGGGGTGTGGGGGGCGGTGCACAAGAACACTTAAGAACCGGGCCTCTTTTATCATTCTTTCTCTTCAAGGGAAGTGTTTTTGAATGTTCTTTAGCCTTCTGGATAGGAATGGTAGGGATTAGGCATATTTGATCAATGTCACAAGCTTGCTAATGAAACAGAACACAGATTTATTGGTTCTCATCACCAGGAAATTCAGTGTGCCTCTCACAAAGAAGAGAAGAATCTGAGACCTTATTTTTCAAGGCCCAGAATGCTTAGTTTTCTGTACTTCAAGAGCTTATGTTATGATAATAGTTTTTGGCTTTGGACAAGTCTTGAAGGCAAAAACTGATTGTTTGGGAAAAGCATAGGCTGAGGAGTGAGGTAGTGAGTATAGAAAAATCTGCCTCATCTTTTTTTTTTTAAAGTTTATTTATTTATTTTGAGAGAGAGAGAGAGAGAGAGAGAGGGAAAGGGAGGGGAGGGAGAGGGAGAGAGGGGGAGAGAGAGAGCCAGAGACAGAATCCCAAGCAGGCTCCCTGTGTCAGGGCAGAGCCTGACTCAGGGCTCAATCTCACAAACTCCAAGAACATGACCTTAGCCGAATTTAAGAGTCAGATGCTTAACTGCCTGAGCCACCCAGCTCATGGAGACTCATGTCCTGCATGACTGTGATCTCTATCAGTTAAACATTGGTTTTTTCCTTTTCTCTGTTCTTAGGCAGCCAGGAGTATCTAAGGAATGTCACACAGGTCCCACCTGGGCAGAGGGGGGTGTTGTTGGCTTGTGCTTTGTCCTCAGCCTGCCTTATGCTCCTTCATCAACTAGAGGGAACATTTCTATACAGAGACATGAAATGGAGTCAACTCAGCTGTCCTCCTCTGACAATCCTTCTTTTTTTTGATAAAGAAACAGGGTGGGTGTACTGCCAGAGTAACAGTGCACAGCTGTCTGACAAGAGACTGCACCAACTGGACATCATGGCCCAGTCTAGTGAGCCTTAACCTTCTGTCTAGCAATGAGCACAACTTTACATGGATAATTGAGAGTTAGTTGTACTTATTTAAAAGCCCATCTTCTAGCTTGTGTTTTATCTTTCTGTTATTCCCTTTATTCAAGAGAAATCATAGTTCCCCACAAAAAGGTACCATACATGCAAATGTTACTGTTTAGGATCTGGCCTTTCTTTACAGAAAAGTAGATAATATTTGACCCTTATTTGTACCCATAGCAGTCTATTACTTCTGAGTAAATATTGCTGCTAAATTTTAAACCTAATATGAATCATTCTGGTCTAATGTGAAATCATTTGAGATACTGTGACAGGTGTAGCACCAAGAGATCATAATGTAGAAAAAATTTCTAAATTGTCACTTAATATAGAAACAGATGCCAGACAACTTATAAAGTCAAAGTCTTTTTTTTGAAACTATATTCTCCCTTTTAAAGATAAGTGAGTATGCATCTAACGTCCATAGAGTTCTGAGTTTCAGAAATAAAAGTCATGAACTTAAGTAACTGTACAAAGGCTTACAATATAAAAGCAATATTTCCTGAATTCCATAAATAATCTAATAAAATTCATGATGATAATATTGAGTTAAACCCAAGTTACTTCCAATGATAATACGCCTATGGTAATCAAGACAAAGGAACACAAAGTTTATTATTGTAAATCAAATATTTACATTAAAACTTTTATGTGTGTATACACATATACATTATGCAGGTAAACTACATATAATTTTTAAAAAATAGTGCTTTTGAATATGTCTATTTAACTTCTTTGTTTATGATATTTTTATTTCTATGACCTGAAAATTGATGGTTTCCAACTTATTATAACTGCAAATGTGAGAAACAAAAGAGTTGCATATCATTCATGTTAGAATGATGAAACCAGCTGCACCTTAACTATGCACCTGTTTAATTTACAGTCTATTCAGCCATGTAATGGTGCAAGAAAATAGTGACTTTTTTCCCACTGAACTGAAAATTTAAATAATTGAAATGTTTATAGATCCCTTCTAACCCGAGACTTGACAAAGTTTGTGCCAATCTGACTGAGCATTGTAAAAAATAAAAAGAATTAAAAAAATACTGTATTCAGAATAGCAAGCTGTACTCTTGTCTTTGACATTTTCAAATAATGCTAGCTGAATGTTACAAGTGATTTATAGTTCTTTTAATATTAATTTATACATGCAACATGTATTTTTTCTGTGCCAATTTTAGCATGGAATCCATCACTTCTGAAAGATTTTTCAAAACTTGCTATTTAATGAGAAAGTTAGGCTTCTAACCAATTGTGATAATAATCACTATGATAATATAATAGTGATGGTTGTATTTTATTTGTATAAAGTAATTATTAGTTTTTAATGGGCTATCCCATAGATCTATCATTTATTATGTAGCATTATAATATTTTGACATAGGAAGAGTAAGTGTCCATATTTTTAAGGAAATACAATTCCAGTTACTTAATATCACTATGAATGGAGAAGTGGAATTTGATCAGATTAAGAAAACAGCTAACATATACTGAGCATGTACTATGTGTCCTGCCTTTCACTACAACACTCTGTTAGTGGATTGTTTATCCCCATTACACTTTTATCTGGTTGAGTGATAGAACTAGGATGTAAATAAAGATGCTTATATCTGATTTTTGTTGATTAGCTTTCTACAAAACAGTTTTGCTTCTTCTTGTTAAAGTTACCATGTATGGAATTGGTTTATAACTAGGGACACACTGACCATGCAAAGGAGTGGATGACTGGGCTGTTCTTAGAGTCCTAGGAATGGGGCTGACTTCACATGAACTTTCATCCAGAATGTCCTGAAAAGGCATAGCTCAAGATAAGGGAAAGTATTTGGAGGTGAACTTTTTGACCCTTTTGGAAATACTGATACTCAGATCCCAAGCCATTAACATTTCCAAAAAAAAATTTTTTTGGAGTTCTTGACACTTACTCTATTTCTAATTCTCTCCCTTTCACTGATCTTATAGTTTCGAATCTCAATATATTTTTCATAGTTAGGGATGGAAAGGGTATAGGGATTCTGGCAAGTTTCAGGATGGTTTTAGTCTGTGTGATGCATATAGTTGGAGCAGGTGCATATTTTACAGTTCACAGACTTTGGTGTATTAAAAATGCAAGTTTGTTTTTCTCTAACTGAATTCGATTTATAATGTGAACTGCTATTCTATTCTGTTAGCTACAAAATTAATAATCATGTAATTCTGGGTAAACCCAGAATATAGCACTTTCTCCTTTAGATTCCATTTAAGATTTAGAGATGTTTATTAGAAATGTCAATGTTTAGGGGCATCTGGGTGGCTTAGTTGGTTAAGTATCCCACTTTGGCTCAGGTCATAATCTCACTGTTTGTGAATTCAAGCCCCATGTGGGGCTCAGTGCTGACACTTCGGAGCCTGGAGCCTGCTTCAGATTCTGTGTTTCCTTCTCTCTCTACCCCTCCCCCGCTCGCACTCTGTCTCTCTTTCTCTCTCAAAAATAAATAAAACATTTAAAAACATGTCAATGTTTAGATAGGTGAAGTCTTGCCTGGTTCAGCTGTCAGCTCTTGATTTGGCTTAGGATAAGATACACATTTTTGTCCAAAACTCAAAACTCAATTAAACTATCCAGTTGGACATGAAGGGACATGCCATTATATATTTGGGTGACAAATATTCACATGACAGTGTACAACATCTTGAACCATAAGGGACTTGTAAATTAAAAGATCTGTGATAAGATCTTTGTATACATCTATTATAATGAAGCTGATAAAAGTACGCAGACACTGGATCTGTCATACATTGCTGGGGAGGAAGGAAAATGATGTATTCGCTCTGGAAATTCATTTGAAAGTTTCCTTTTAAAAAATATCATAAGTTCTTACCATATGACCCAAAAGTTGCACTCCTGGGCATTTAGCCCAGAGAAATGAAAATTAATGTCCACTCAAAAATCTGTACACAGTAGTTTATGGTGGGTTTATTTGTAATAGTAAAAAATTTGAAACAACCAAAATGTTTCTTTATGGGTGAAAGTTAAAGTGTGTCACATCCATAGAGCCATGGAATACTACTCAGCAATAAAAAGAACAAATTATCAATAATCACGGCAACTTTGATGGATGTCAGGGGCATCAGGATGAGTGAAAAGAGCCATTCTTAAAACATCACCTACTGTATGATTCTATTGATATACCATTTTTGAAATGAAAGAGTTACAGAAATGGAAAACATAATAGTGATTGCCAGAGGTTAGAGGCATTGGTGAAAATGGAAGTGTGACTGTAAGGGCATAGGGGGATCTTTATGGTAATGGAATAATTCTACATTTTGAGATACTGGTGTTCACATAACTCTATACTTGTAGCAAAATGATAGACGTGTACACATGCATTATACTAATATCAAATGCCTTACTATAATTATGCAAGATGTAACTAGTAGGGAAGTTCATTGAGGAGTACATTGGACCTCTGTGCTTTCTTTGCAAATTCCTGTGAATCTATAATTATTTCAAAATTCAAGGAAAAAAATGAAAAGAAATCAGTTCATTCTTGTAGTTTGCAGGGACAAAGCCTTGATAACTACTCAAACAAGAGACTACCTTATTACTTTCATACAACATTTCAAAGCAATGTTTGAGACTACCCTGTATTCATGGAACTGAGCTGTCACATCTCTGCCATCTTCCACATGTGGCCTTCCAAGATGGCTCATTCATTGACATGCCAGCACAGAAGGAAGAAGAACATTCGGAGGAGGCAAGCCGCTGTCTTATGGCCCTGAATAACAGTGGCATGCATCACTTTTGCTCCAATTTCATTGTCTACGATTTAGTGACATGGCCACATTAACTCCTGGACACTTGGGCAGTATAATCCAGGAGGTGCCTAGACAGGGAGGAGAAAATAGATTTGGCAGCCAACAAATAGTGTCTTCCATAGTCTGCTCCTTCAGCCAGCAAACCTGTAAGCGTATCCTTCTTCTCATACTTAATATGTCAATTGGAAAGTCTGAAGAATTTTAGGAAAGATAGGAGACCTCTTAAGTTTTCAGTTATGCCTCTGAAGCTCTGGTCAAGAGTATCCGGAAGTTGTTGCCATCTGAATGTCAAGACACTTGGCTGCTGACTGGCCAAAGAACATGTGCACCCAGTACAGAAAATTCACGTCTCCTGAAGCCTATCCACAGGCACTATGGCTACTGGAAGAAAAATAGCACCTCTTTCACTTCCATGATCAAAAATGTGGCCTGGTGCATCCAAATGCTAGAATCCAAACTGTATCTAAAACCCTGACAGAAAAAGGATCTGAAAAATGTATTACTCACTTCTAGCATAGCCTGTAGCATAGCATGGATGGAGGTGGGCACCAAGCATCAACAGACATTCACCACCCAATCCATCCTTTTACTACTCAGCATGCACTTACTTTCATAAAATCCATATTTAAATTTATAAAAAATAAAAATAAAATCCTTGTCATACCGCTGTTCTAAAAAGCAACTATTCTCTTACAAATTAAAATGTAATCATACTGTCCCCCAAAGAAGACAAGTATTCTCTTACTACATTTAGATTTTCTGGGTGATGCCTCTAGAGCATTCTAAATTTAGGATTTTGTGACCTCTGAATGAAATGACAAGGTATTGGTAAACGACAATCTATACCTAATATACAATGGGAGAACACAGAGTACAGTGAAACTAAAAGAATGGCAGACACATGGTAGAACTTGGCCTAAAGCAGTTCTGGAGTCTTGCAGGAAAGAAATTGTAAAGGTCATCTGCCTGGGCTTTGGGACAAGTTTATTGACTCAACTCTGGTTCTACTCCATGGGAGGAAAATTCTTGTCCATCGTTCTACATCATACCCAGTTTTGCCTGCTGGAAGGTTCTTCCTAATCCATTATTTTTCACAGCCACATCTAAAATAGACTTTGAGTAGCTATATCTTCTTTAGGTATATACAGTTCTTTCTGTTGGTCCAAGTTTGGGGGTTTGAGGATAATGTAAAGCTCCTGAATTCACAGGTTTTCTTAGACTACATCTGAGGTTTCTTTTGCATTAGAATTTCTTCTCAAAATTACTAGGCTCATAATGTATTCATTCTTAGTCTGTTATACTTGTGAGTAACCATAAAAACTATAGCAGGTGCTCTTAGTGCCCTGTGGTTTTGTCTCAGCATGCTCAGGTATGCGTCCACACTATCCTACCCATGCAAGCACCTACACTCCTTTGTTTGAGGACTTTATCTTAGTCTATGTGCATGGGACAAGTAAAAAACACCAGGGATGTAGTGACCCTAGGAGCAGATGGGACTAAGGTTATATAACCCAACCTCTTACTGCTTGGGAGGGATAAATCTGAAGTGTATTTTAGACCTTCTCCCAAAGCTCCCCAGCAAGACTAGCCTGCTACAGTCTCCTTGATAATGCCCACTGTGATTGATTTCCTTCCTTTTTCTCTTTTGCTTACTCAGTTCTTTTTTCTTTTTGTTCTTAAATTTCATAGTCTGCTCCAGAGGACCCAACCTCAGATATGTAATTCTTCGTCTTAATTCTGAACTCTCTCATCATTTCTGATTGTAAAACAGTTACATTTTGTCTGAATTCAATTCTTCTTGTATCTTGAAAAGGGAAGGAAGGAAGGGAGGGAGGAGCCATTATTAGTCCAAACACTAATATTCTGTCTCTTTCTAAATACAAATCCTAGTGATATAAGCTCTCTTGGAAGCAAATAGGATCTTTCTAGTTTTGCCCACATGGCCATTTACCATAAGTTTTATCATGTCGTAAAGAGGGTTATTTGTTTTATAGACCATTATACTTACTTACCATGTGTTTTGTGACTGCTAAGCAAATGCCATATATTTTTGTTATGATATCGACCTATTTGTGAGCTCTATATCAGGTGGGGTAGCTAAACTTCTATGACACGAGGACTAACAGTAACTTAGTGACCCAAACAAAATGAGTGTTATTTTTTATCCCTCTGTCATTGGTCTGTGTTGGTGTTTCAGGTAGGCAGGAAGTTGGCTGTACGTTATTGGGTACTTAGACCTGGTACCCCTGCAATTCTTAGTACAGGGCTTCTAAGGCATCTACTTGTTCCAATCCCCGTTGGCAGAAACGTGGAGGAGCCATACTGCTATCTTGATGGCCCCAAGCTCAAGTAGTACATGTCACTTCCATTCACACTCTTGCTAGCTAAATTATCATATGGCCTCCCCTAACTGCAAGAGGGGCTAGGAAATGGCATCTATACATGTGCTCATAAGGAATGGGAGAATAAATTTTGTTAACAGCTATCAGTCTCTGACATCAAATTAGTAAGGGAGAGTACATAAGAAATAAAGGATAGAGTGGTCACTAGAAAGGATCAACTTAGAGACACCCCTACAAAAAAAATAGAGCAGAATATTGTCTCTATTTTTAGCATGTGATGGCTCCATAACACCCAGATGGCTCTATATTAAATGGCTTAGTTCTCATAAAGATGTTAGACCAAGCCTCAATATAAGGAATTTATAATTGGGAAGATATTCTGAATAGGAAGAAATGTAACCAGTAGCATTATTAAAAAGTTTTTTGTTTTAATATTTTATTTATTTTTGAGACAGAGAGAGACAGAGCATGAGCAGAGGAGGGGCAGAGAGAGACGGAGACACAGAATCCGAAGCAGGCTCCAGGCTCTGAGCTGTCAGCACAGAGCCCGATGCGGGGTTCGAACTCACAGACTGTGAGATCATGACCTGAGCCGAAGTCAGATGCCTAACCACCTGAGCCACCCAGGCACCCCTAATTTCTTCACTGTAACTTTATAGAGAAAGAACAATATATTGCTAAATCATGCTAATATCCCATAATGAGAATTTGAATATAACAAATATCAAGTAATTATACATATTGCTATATGAATCAGCTCAGTTAACAATTGATTCATTGATAGAGTAAATTAGAGTGCCTATTTCTTTCTAGGGTTATTTCCTGGAATACCTATCACTAGATGAGGGTACTGCATTGGTGATAGCCTTGGATTTTTGAATGTTATAAGAAAGGGTAATATGTATTCACACGTACAAAAAGATTTAGTTAAATTATTCAAGGATTATTTCAGTTTCTTCATGTTAAATATTAGATTTTAGAACAGATTGATTAGAATAAAATTTTGAAAAATATTAGTATATTTAGGAGAGTAATGGAATCTTTAATCTTTGACTATTTTTTGTTATTTTTTTCTAGTCATAGTTTCTTCACAAGCTATGTGCTATAAATGCTAATTTTGGCATTTTTATTTTTATATGGTTTCAAAATTGTTAATGAATGTCTATATATTTCTAAAGTTTACATGGTGCAAGAAACAGCAATCTCAGTGTAAATGCAAGAAAGAGTTAAGGCTAATAATTAGAAGCACTTTGCATAAATAAAACAAAACTAGAAAAAAACCCCACTTACCTATGATAATAGTAAAACAAAAAATATGATGTTTTATTGCTTTGATAAACTTTATATGGAAATAATATGAGGTGTCAATTAGTAATATAACTTTTCACGATGAGAGGCCGTTATCTATTTGCCTGCCTCGCTGAGAATGCTAATGCTGGGGACTAGAAATTATATACTTGGATGTGACTAGTTTATCTACAACCAAAATGAATACATTCTTAAATACTAAGGGACTTCACTGTTTCAGAGCCACCAAGGCACTCCTCAAACAATTTCAGATTTTCATTTAACATCTCAAAATTAAGCTCTGTTGTTTTTTAATGTTACTGAGATAAATAGTAAATTTTAATTCAAGAGCAATGGAAAATTGGGCATTTACTGAGAAAGTACTGTTCTGGCTGAAACGTCTGTTCCATTTAAATGCATCATAAAAATCATTTCTCTTAGTGTGTATTGTCCTTGAGTGTTCCAAGTAAACATTGTGTTACGTGACTTAGGGTGAAAAATACAGTGGAAAAAATTTGGACTGCAATGAAATTGTTGAAACTCTACGTTACAATATGAGATTCTTTACAAATTTGTCCATGTACTTGTTCTTAGGCAGAACTGAGTATTTTGATTAATTGTAGCAGAATTTTTATGTATGGGATTCCTGAAGTAAAACAAGAGGTTCTTGCCATTAAGAAATACCACATAGATGATTTGTTCATTGAACTAC
The DNA here is from genome assembly GCF_023721935.1 of Panthera uncia. NCBI lineage: Eukaryota > Metazoa > Chordata > Mammalia > Carnivora > Felidae > Panthera > Panthera uncia. The sequence continues at coordinate 181,397,331 of NC_064811.1, forward strand.
TTTAAAAATCAAAAGGATTCTGCGATCTTATCATGGCGTTTGATAGTACTCTCCTGAGCCAATCTAGTGATTATCTTTAAGGTACCCCTTTATTTAAAGCAGTTTTATTCTGACTATATTGTTCAAATCGTAATATGGTTCAGAACCAGGACTGAGTAAATCGGTTGGCCTCAAATAGCATAAATATAATTAAAATTTCAAGTAGAGTCTTGTGAATGTTATACTGATGCCATATTATTCTAGGAGAACCCTGGCTCTGAGAATGTTTTTTCTTTTCTTTCTTTCTTTTTTTTTTTCAAATTGAATTTCTTATTTCGAGATCCTGTTTTTGCCCTTTTTAGGAAAAATTATTTTAGTTGCTAAGAAACTTTGTTTTTCTCATTAAAGAAAAAGAAATTTAGTTAAAATCTTGTTATGGAGTTTTAATTATCTTCCTTTTGCCTTTATTATCTATTTGTTTTCTCTATTAGATTTAAAACTATTTGGTATTGAGAAAAACAATATATGTATATATATATAAGACTTCCCTTCAAAATGGAAGTAGAAAATATTCTGACTTACCAGGTTGTTGTTATATATATTTTTAACTCATTTAATGCAGGGACTCTGTACTTTCTCAAGTTTCTATGGTGACATGTAATACATTTTACATAGGAGAGTCTTAATAAAAAAATTGTAGAAATACTTTATAAACAACATTTGACAGGATTTTTTTCACTGGCATAAAATACAGGGCTAGAAACATCTCTCACACTTGTTCCTTTATATACACAGTGTATTTTCCAAGACAGGGTTAATAAGGAAGATCCCTTTATAACTTAGTCAAAACTATGATAATATTAAATTTTAATTTTATTAAGAATAAAGAGCATGCTTTGATCTTTCATCATGACCACATTCACAAAAGAATTTAGCATGGTATTCTAATCAAAATTAGTGTTTAATAAATATTTTTTTCCTAAAAAACAGACAAACCAAAAAACAGACTCTTTACTACCAAGAACAAACAGATGGTTACCAGAGGGGAAGAGGGTGGGGAAAGTGGGTGAAATAGGTGAAGGGGATTAAAAGTATACTTATGATGATGAGCACTGAGTAATGTATGGAATTGTTGAATCGTTAAATTGTACACCTGAAACTAATATGACACTGTATGTTAACTATACTGAAATTAAATTTTTTTTAAATTTAATATTAAAAACTAAGTAAATTAAAAAAATAAATATTTTGTTTTCTGAATTAACAAAAAGAGAACGTTAGAAAGAAGTTGTCCACTGTAAATTGTATAATGTTCCTTTTTACTTAGGATCTGTACTATTTAGGGTTTAAAACTGTTATAACAAATCAACTCCAAAATTCCAGTGTGTTACTAATAGGTGCTATTTTACTGCACACATAATAGTCCAATGTGGGTGTTCCTCAAGGTGGGCGGTTATAGTATTCACAGTGATTCTGGAACCTGGGTTCCTTCCTTAGGGTAGTTCTGCTGTTTTCTGGGGCTTTTCAATGTCTGCATCACCCCCCCCCCCCCAGGGCAGGTAGCGAGTGTTGGCAAGGCACAATCTATTCTTAAACGCCTCTCAAGGGACACTCCTAATTACCAGTTCTGTTGATTGGAATTAATCACATGACATGTGAGTCAGGAAAGTGGAAGAGGGAATTTTAAGTGGAAAAAATTAAAATCAAAACAACAAGGAATCACATGCCTACTGTATTCCTAGAAAGAAGATATGTGTACTCTGTCTCCTGTGTTATGGGATTGGAAATGTAGGATAGGCTCTGGGGCTGAAAGATGAAGGGAAGCTAAAGTCTGAGGCTCTTAAAAGGGAAGTGGAGGAATTTTTTTGAATTTGCATTATTTATTTGTTTGTTTGTTTGTTTGTTATTATTTATGATCTCCATTTTAAAAGGCAGTATCTATTTGTAGCCCTGCGGAGGATTGGGATTATGAGTGTGGATATGGCTTGAGGAACTGGAAAGATACAGAAGGGAAACTAGTGCACAGGGTACAGTACCTCTTATAAAATGTTTAAGTGGTGGAAAGTGGTAGAAGGTGCTTTACCTTCTCCTGCGTCTGAGAGCTGGGCTCACTGCTGCATGAAAACACCCAGCTGGGGGGATAGAGATGTGGAAAGCACATGACTGTGACAAGTTAAATTGGTCTATTTTACTGTTATCAGGACCCTTTTTAGAGTTGGAAAATACACTCATGCGTGTATAGTCAACATTTTTGCGTGACCACTGCAGCTTTTCTCTCCCCATTTTACCTATTGGAAATAATTAATTTGTACCTATTACCTAGATAATACCTTATAAGTAACCTATACCTATTACACATTACGATCTCTTAACCTATTAAGTAGCAAAATACCTATTTCAAAACATTTCTTCTCAAGATATTTTTTGCTTCTAGACTGAAATACAAGAGTTTTAGTTATATTATAATCCAAATGGATTGGGTATATTTATGAACTAAAGCATCTATGGAATGTACCTTATTTATAAATTAGAGAGGATGTTTGGCAAATAAATGAAGTTATTACTATTAGTATGAAGCACTTATTACCATTAGTATGATTTCTCCATTAAAAAGTTAATGGCCATGGGGTCCATTTTCATGTATTCCTGATTCTCTTTCAAAAAAAAATGTTTGGTGTACTGGGTGACTCAGTTAAGTGTTCAGCTTCAGCTCAGGTCATAATCTCAGGGTTCTTGAGTTCAAACCCTTTGACAGGCTCTGTGCTGACAGCTCAGAGCTTGGAGCCTGCCTTGGATTCTGTGTCTCCCTCTCTCTCTCTGCCTCCCATCTTGCACTCTTTCTCTCTCTCTCAAAAAAAAAAAAAATTAAATTAAATTAAAAAAAAATAAACAAACATTAAAAAAAAAGAAAGAAAAAAGTATAAAAGTAGAATGAAACTCCACAAGTACGAACTAAAATAATCTGACACCCAAAAGTACTGTGGCTTTAAATATGATCTAGAATGTAAGAGTCCCTTACAAGAATTTTATTAATAATAATTTATTCTCTAGCATGACATAATATAACAGAACTACCTTAATTTTGTTTGGATAATTGAATAAATAATCTTAGTGATAGTATTAAGTACTTTGAGTTATTTTTCATTTACCTTGTGAGCCAAAAAAAAATAATGGTAAGAAAAAGTAGAAACTTGCTTTCTGGTAGTTCAACAGCATTGAAAACACCAGTTCTAAATAGCTACTTGCCATGGAGTAGCACAAGTATCCCTTGTGGGGAAAAATGAATATCAAAATATTTGTCCTTTTTATTTGCGATTTTCATGGATGATAAAAGTGGCTTCAAGGAACGTATGGAAAAGCCACATCAAATGAATTAAAATTAAATTAATTAAAATTAAAATTAAAATTGTTCCATGTGAAGAAGAACGTTATTATATTTTTTACTCCTTGGGGAATTATAATGGATGGTGTACTCATTGTCAAATCTTAGGAGATTGATAATTCATGTAGAAGAGAATCAAAATCATTTTCTTTATAAAAACGGAAGAAGCATTCATATGTTTCAGTTGGAATGGTATGACCATTATGTAGCATGTCCAGCCATATCACGTGCAATGTTAGACAAGGTGCTACTGAGTGCTCTTCAGTTCCAAATGACGCGTACACTTTGCTTTCTAAATGTCCCTTAGGGAAGCACAAAGAAGGATTCACCTCTCTCCTTGGCTGGTAAATGGACCAATACCGGGATGTCTGTTCCTGGTATTTTAAAAGTTGTTCTGCAAATTGAGGACACTAAAGAGCTGTTTCTAAATAACTGAGCATTTCTAAAACTATAAAATTTAGAGCAAGTTATTATTCCTTCAGTAATGCTTGTTAAGTACTATAGTTAGAAAATTTGTAGAACTGAGTATTATTTCTCTCGTATCAGGTTGGCAAAAATTGAAAACTGTGGAAACACCCTGATGGCAAGGTGCAGAGAGGCGCTCTGATGCAGTGTTGGTGGGGGTGCAAATTGCTAAAGCATGGGGATCCCTTGGTAATATCTAAGAAACTAATCACTGTGTTTACTTCTTATCCAGCAATCCCCTTTCTGTAAATATAGCTGGAAGATTCACCTCCAAAAATATGGGGGAAAAACATGCACAAGTTGTATTACTGTGGCATTATTTGTAAAAAGAGAAGATTAAGAAATAAAATTAATGTCCATCTCTCTAGGGTACACCACCAAATGGAGTATTGTCAACTATAATCTCTCTCTCTCTCACTCTCTCTCTCTCTCTCAGAATGTACAAGTATGATTGTCAGAATATTTTTGTAAGTGATCAAAGCAGGAGGTACGGGATATTGTATATATTGTGTTTAAAAAAAACGTAGAAGTTAGAGTACATACAAAAACTGGACAACCTGGATATGATAAAACAGGGAACTAATGAAAAGAATGGATAGAAATAAAGTAGATGAATTTGGAATAGACGCAAGGCTTTTCTGAATATGCTTATAAACAACAGTTTTGACTTTCGAGTCATGCAAATGATTTTATATATGCAAAGATTAAATTAGATTAAATTAAATTCAGGGTAACAAAAAATAACTGCTAACATCAAAAACATTAACAACTAAACAGTAGACTAGTTTTAGAGTCTAAATTAGCATAAATATATTGAACATCAAAGGCAAGAAGCCAGCTGGAGGATCAATAGAGGGGCTTGTGGGGTTATTAATCATCATCATAATTTAGAACATATCCCTACCATCATGATATTGAAAACTTCCATAGACATTCTGTCTTCACATAAAATTTCACTCAATAGTTTTCCCTGGAACTGAGCTGGCAGGTTACAGCATGACCTTTTCTAGTATGTCCTTTAAAAAAAGTTTGGTCAGTTTAGTTTTCATTATGACATGGCTGTGAAAATACTACATTGTGCCCACTGATGTGCTCATAAGCCTTTGTGACTAAATGTATGCTCTGATTGCTTTATTCCTAATGCATAGAACTTGCCAAACAGGTCACTGAAGAGATGATAAATAGAACCTGATTATAGGACAAACCAGGTGTACAAATAAACATCATAAGCTCAGTGTAACTTCCCAGTGCTGTGGTTGGGTACCATTTTATCCATCTTGTGTAGGCAGTTCAGCCATCATCCGTCATGCCCAAGCAAGGTCAGTCCAAGCTCTGCAATGGTTTGGGCATTCAACATATCTGTAGTCTGTGGATGCTCTCATCATATGCCTTGTACATCCTCAGACCTACCTTTCTCTAACATCAAATTAAAAAAAATATCTGGCTGTGGGGTGCCTGGGTGGTTCACTTGGTAAAACTTCTGACTCCCAGTTTCAGCTCAGGTCATGATCTCACAGTTTCGTGTGTTTGAGCCCCGTGTCTGACTCTGCACTGGCATTGCAGAGCCTGCTTAGGATTCTCCCTCTCTCTCTCTCTGTCTCTGCCCCTCTCCTGCTTGCGTTGTCTCTGTCTCTCTCAAAATAAATAAATAACCTTTTTTTTTTTTTAAGTACCTGGCCCTGGCATCCCAGGTTTGTGATGTTCTTATTCCCTTGCCTCCCCAACTCAGCAAAATGATTCTGTTCTCAGGTCTGTTATGCTCTGTTCCCTACATGACATGCTCACCTTTTCTATACTCTCTAATTCTGTTTTACACCACTAAAAATCTATTCTTTCTTCTCTACTACCTTAACATGACCACCTCTTATTGCTTTCATTATAAGAGCTTCTAACAATTTATTTGTCCCTTTATCTAAACCTCTGTGGAATGCAATTTTGTTCATAATGTTAGAACATCTTGAAGCTTTCTTAATTCTCATTTAAAAGTAATCTCCTGAAAATATTTTAAAACTTGTACAAATCCCTATTCACCAGCACTTCCCACAGTTTGGGGAATTAGATGTTATTGACTTAATGAACCACCAGAATAGAGTAAAACATATTAATATAAAATATCTTATGCTATTTTGATCTCTATTAATTAGATTTAACACCCATATAAATGGAAACAATTACACAAAAGATTATTTAAATATATACAATTTCCCCACATGGAGAAAACTTTGATTTTCAACTCTCCATTCTTCAGGAAAATTATAAAATAAAACAATATAAAACATTTTAATATTATCATCTAAATGTTTGTCAGAAATGTTCTCATTTGGAGCAATGTTTTGTTTTCCTTTCAGTGAACTAAGTCTGTTACCTTAACAGAATTTCTGGGTTCCTAACTTGTGCAAATTTGGAGGTTTGAAGAAGTCCTAGTCTTTCTCATTTCCTTCCCAAACTGATGTAAGACAGAATTACTGATTTTTAAGACCCACATTTAGAAGCATATTCTTTTGACCAAACTCTTTTTCTACTAAAATTTGAATAATGAATATACAATAGTTGAAATGCAATGAAAATTCAAGGAAACTAATACATGACTTTGAAAAACCTTATTAGTCAGTGAAAAATTAATGTGAATAAGCTTGGTCCCTGAAGGGAACTTTTGAGTTAGAGTGAATACATAGTCATTTTATTGGTTAGGAGGAAGTACATGTTCAAGATGAGCAAATTGGACAGAAAATTAAAAAAAAAACCAACTTTCGTATGCCAAGACAAGTTTAAAATTATTTACATCATTGTTGCTGTATAATGTTTGTATCTTCTTCCTATTGAAATCCTAATTCCCAAGGTAGTGGTATTAGGAGGTGATCCTGTGGGAGGTGACTAACTAGGTCATGAAGACAGAACCGTCATGAATGAGATTTGTGCCCTTATAAAAGAGGCCCCAGAGAGCTCCCCTGCTGTTTGGACCACATAAGAACACTGCTAAAAACTGAAAGTCTGTGAACTAAGATGCAGACTCCCATCAGACACCAAATCTACTGGCACCACCTAGACTATGGAAGTTCTCAACTTCCAGAACTCAGAAAGACATTTCTCAGTTGTGTCTAAGACACATGCTCTAAGGTACTTTTTTCATAGCACTCCAAAGGAACCAAGACATTCACTAAGGTTCTGACATAGAGAAAATACATTTCTAGGTTATTGTATAAATAAAGAGATCCAGAGAACTGTGCTTCAAATATTCATCTGGCCACCAAAATAAAAACCATGCAACACCTTGTTGTTGACTTCTAAGTACTTAGATGTGGAGTGGCAGAAAAAATTGTTTTATTCACAGTATGCAGACGGAATGTGTGTGAATTGACAAGTTGAATGAAGATAGTCTAAGTACCTTTTGTTGCAATGGCTGCATTTCACCCTTTCTAACAGAAGTCTTGTTTGTATCGCTGCAAACTACATTGCCCTGACTGCAGCTGCTCTTAGTGGCTAGTGCCATACTCTAGATGTTTTGCAACAAAACAACAAATGGTCAGGGAAAGCTAAATACAACTGGATGACGATACCCATACACATGCTATCTGGAAAAAAACAAACTAATGTTTGCTTTGCCACATCTCTGCTTTGTACTTACAAATAGATTTTTTTTTTTAATCCTGACAGTATGAGAGGTCATCTAATTTAATTAGTGGAAACTAGTTTGACATCTCATGAAAAAAATTCATGGGGAGATGTTGGTCAGACTGTAGTTAACACCATATTATATATTTGACATTTGCTAATAGAGTTGATCTTAAGTGTTCTCACTGTATGCGTGTACACACACACACACACACACACACACACAAAGAAAATAGTAACTGAATTGATGGATAACTTGATTGTAATGATCTTTTCACTGTATACACACATACCACAACATTAAGTTGTATATCTTAAATATACGTTATTTTTATTTGTCAATTATACCTCAATAAAGCTGGAAAAATAATTAGGAAATAGATTTGCTGATAATGTATTTATTGTCAATGGAAACATAGGAAAACTAGTCAACTTTTGAACAGTAAATTGTATGATAGATGGTTAAGATCAACAGACATACATCAGAGAAAAATAAAATATGTGTAGTAGAAGCTGTTATGTTCAATAGAAATAAACGTAATAGGTCAGCTTTAAAAGTGCTGTAGTTTTCTACACTTTGTTACATGCTGTATTCTGTTTTGTTTTGTTTTTGTTTTGTTTCCCCTTGACAATGTGAAGAAGCCACCTAACTTTTGGACATCATTTTTCTGTTTTATAAAACAAAGGGTTGGATAAAACGGTCTTTAAAATCACTTTAAATCCTAATTTAAACTGTAATTTATGATATTTTTTCAAATAAGCAGAAATCTTTCTGTGTAGTTTTGATGAAATCAAGGAAAAACTAGTAGAAGATGACCCTATGTAACTGTTATAAAAATGACTTCATAATAACATCAACTACGGAGACTTTTTAAAAATATTTTAGTTACTTATGGTGTATTTTTAATACATACAGAACATACTGTGTTGTCTAAATAAAAATATATTTTTCTTCTGGTCACCAAAAATTATAGGTATGGGTTAAAAAATAGTATTTGCTATGAAGTACCAATTTAAAACTTTGTCAATTTTGAATGTTTTTTTGTTAAGTTTTTGTAGATAGGTTTTTATTTCTCTTAGTGAAAGAACTAGAATCGGAATTGCAGGGTCTTCAGGTAGGTCACCCTGTTTGCAGGGTGATACTAGCATTTTATGCTCTTACCAACAATATATAAGCATTTCATTTGCTACAAATTCTTGCTCAGGTTAGGTGTCATTAATTTTTTTTCCATGTCTTGTATATCTCCTTGTGGAGATGATTCACATTAATTCACATTTGCCTCATGGCTAATTATATAGGATACTTTTCCATGTAAATATTGGCAATTTTTATGACTGCGATTGCCCTTTCTAAAATTTTTAAATCTCTAGTTTCTAGAGCAGTTTATAACAAAATTGGGAGAAAGGTACAGAGATTTTCCATATACTCCCTTCACCCAGACATGAATAGGCTCCACCATTATAAACATTACTCAGCAGAATGGTACATGTCTTACAAAGAAGAACCAGCACTGACATATAATCCAGTTTTGTTCCCCCATATTTCCCCCCTCATGACATTGTGAATAAGCCACTTAACTTTTGGACATCATTTTTCTGTTTTGTAAAACAAGGGGTTGGATAAAATGGTCTTTAAAATCACTTTAAATCCTAATTTAAAGTGTAATTTATGATTTTTTTAAAAAAAACTATAAATAAACTATAAATCATAGTTTACCTTAGGGTTCACTTTCAATGTTGTACATTGTATGGGTTTGGACAAATGTCCATTATTATAATATCATATAAAGTGTTTTTTTTGCTCTTAAAATTCCTCTGTGTTCTGTTTATCTGTCCTAACCCCATCCCTCTCCGTCTCCCTGTGTCCCCCCTCCTCCTCTCCTTTTCTCATATAGAATACAGCAAAGCCTTGGTTTACAAGCATAATCCATTCCAGAAACATGCTTGTAATCCAAAGCACTCGTATATCAAAGCGAATTTCAAGAACCATTGGCTCATTTGCGATGATGTGACATTTAGTGTCACACACTACTCACATTGCAAGACATCCCTCCTTTATCGAGTTAAAATTTAGTAGAAATGTTTGCTCATCTTGTGGAACACTCACAGGACAAATTACTTGCAATCCAGGGTTTTACTGTATTTGGTTTGGTAAGCAATGGAGGTGGTGCATTTATTCATCTAATAAGTAAGTGCTTGTTGAATGTTTAAGCTTGTGCCATTTTGTAAGGCACTGTTACCACAACATATGTCACTAATTATAACTAAGACTTACTCAGCTACTGTGTGATGAGCATATATGTTGTTTTTAATCATCACAAACATCCTACACCCCATTTCTCAGGTAAGAAAAACATGACTTAGAGGAGTCAGATCTTTACTGACTTTCAGGCAGCTAACTTCTGTTCAAGTTCTTGAAGCTAGGCTTGTCAGATTCCAAAATCAAGCATAGTCAAGGAAGGCCAGTAGAGAAGTATTGAAAAGTAAAAAGAATGAACATTTTCTAACCTTTTATTCTTTAAAAATATGTTCAAATTTTTTAAATATTCGGAATAAAAAAATCCAGTAACTTGGTTTAAGAAGAAATTTATTAAAAAGCAACATCCCCGTAAGTCTCAGCCATTACTGAGCATTTCTGTCTTAATAATAAATGTTAAAAGTCTTCTCAGGACAACCTTTGGTTAGTTAGTTTTAAAAAAGTCACAATATGAATTATTATGGCAGCCAGAAGTATAATTTTGCTGCAGTGACAGGTAATAACATGCCTTTTTCTTCCTATTAACACATGATTACTTTGTGGCTGTAATAAAACAACTTTACACAAATGATCCATAGCAGTAAATATCCAGATATCCAACAAGAAGAGGTTAAAAATGTCATTCTAGTGAATTTTAGTTTAATTTAATTTACTGATATGCTCATGAAGTGTCACTTGAAATGACCAAAATCTATGTAAAATCTATGTAATATGTTTAATTTTAGCTAATTTACTTTTCTTCCCAGATAACTACAGTAGAAGAACAATTTAAGCTTAATCTACATTTTGGATGTCAGCATCAGGTATATAAATTAGTTTATAGATTTCTTTGCTCAAGATGATTATGTAGTGTCATTCTGTGTTACTGAGTAATGCATATATACCTGTGGATGTTTCAATAGTGTTGCATTTTTTTTTTAATTTATTATTATTTTTTTAATTCAAGTTAGTTAACAAAAAGTGTAGTATTGGTTTCAGGAGTAGAGTTATATATGCTTTTTCATGATCATTTTCCTAATTATTCCAAATAGTTATTCTACCACATATAGTATATAAGTAATCCCATCCTCCTCGCCAATGATTTTTTAAGGGATCATATTGTGACTTAATTCTGCCCAATAAAACATGAAGAATTCTATTGTAGAACTTCTGAGAATAGTTTCTTCCCTCTTGAGAGACCATTCGTCTCTTCTTCCTGCTGACAATGCCAGGTGACACATAGCATTTTACAGCCATCCTGTAGCCATGAGGGGTTGGGGTGGAGGGCAAGGACTGTGAAGATGGCAGAACCCAGTGCCAGGAATTGTGTCTTCAATGACAATGATGGGCTGTGGAATCACCCAGGACTGAAGTTTGCCCCACCTTTAACTTCTTGTTAGGAGAGAGCATGTACTTCCAGAGAATCAGGTATGTGTTTTCTGTCACTTACAGCTGAATGTATCCTTAACAGATACTTTCATTTAATGGTATATAATCATAGTGTGGTCACTTCAGATGGCAATTTGAATTTTTGGTGCCCAATTACAATTTTAGATTTCATCATAGACTGTATTTTGAGTGCTTCAGCTTTTTCATCATTAGTTAATACATGACAGAGGGAAAGAGACAGGTGCAAGTACGATAGAAGATTATATAATGGAGTGAGTGCCTAAGACTTTGATTATAATCCCCTTTCTGTCATTATGTGTATATATAGTCATCATATATATGTCAGTGTATATAGTCATTATAAACATATATATCCTGTCATTCCATGTATATGAGTGAGTCCGTTTTCAGAATTTCCTGTCACATTGAATACAGAATGAAACTAATCAAAAGAGTTGGATAGTGAAGGATGGAGCATCTGGCTTTAAGTAGCTTGAAAGTAAGGATATAAGAATGAATCAAGCTTGCATTTATTTTTCCTTTTAATTTTACTTTGCATAATGATTAAAGCGAATGTTTAATTGCTATTGTTATTTAGACCAATCTGGAGATCTAAAGGGTAGCTGGGTCATTCAGTTTATTTCTTGGTCTCAGAATTGGACATGATAACTTACCCAGACACATCTATTTTAAATTCTCTAATTGTCGTTCATAAAGATAACAACCCTCTCTCAGTAGCCAAAGATCATATTCACTTTCTTTATTTTTTCACAAGTTATTCTTTCATCTCTCCTGAATTTCATACAGGTCTTCATGCATCCAGGTCCATTTGCTTATTTTCTCCTTGTTGACGTAAACATTATTTGCTTTTTTCTTAAAGTAAATATATATATATATATATATATATAGTACTATATATAGTACGTACTATATATATAGTACTATATATATATATAGTACATGTATATATGTACTTCTATATATTTGTTCTTAATATGTATATTATGTATACATATTAACATATATGTATACATATAAACATGTATATATGTACTTCTATATATTTGTTCTTAAAGTAATTCTATTTATACCTAAAAATGTGAACATATCCTCTTTTTGAACCTTACATGAGTTCCTGTCTGTTTTAATGTATAATGAACCCTGAGCACGTTTGTTGTGACATAAAAATATATGCTCTGAATCCTTTGTAATTTATTTGGTATTTAGGATTTGCCTTATTTTCTCTGAACTATTGTTCTCATCACCTTCAGATTTGGAGATTATGATGTTGTCAGTAATGCAACGTTGGAACAGATTAGAATTACGGGTAGCAGTTAATAAGAGCAATTCTGGTCAGCTAACCTGGGTTAAAATCGTTGCTCTGCAATTTTAGGCAAATTATTTAAAGCATCAGCTTTAGTTTTAAAACTAAATCAATAAGCTAGGATAATAAAAATATCTGTTGGAAGGTGTTTTGTAAAGATTCAATGTGATCATTTATGTCAAGCAGTTAGCGCTACATGCAACATTGTTATTTTTTTAATGTTTTTCTGGAAAGAGAGAGAGAGAACGTGAGTGAGTGGGTGAGAGGCAGAGAGAGGGGGGAAGAGGATCTGAAGCGAGCTCTGTGACAACAAAGAACCCCACACGGGACTTAAACCCACAAACTGTGAGATTATGATCTGAGCCAACGTCAGAAGCTCAACTGACTGAGCCATGCAGGTGCCCCATTTTGTTAGCTATTTTTGATACCAACATGTAAAATAACGAGATTATTATATACTGTATATGGGATATTAGTACAGCATGGTTAGTTTTTTTTTATATAAATCTATGTACTTATTCTCTAACTTTTTAAAAACTTGTGTTTAAATGTGTTTTTTTAGGGGTGCCTGGGTGGCTCAGTCAGTTAAGCGTCTGACTTCAGCTCAGGTCACGATCTCTTGGTCCGTGAGTTCGAGCCCGGCGTCGGGCTCTGGGCTGATGGCTCAGAGCCTGGAGCCTGCTTCTGATTCTGTGTCTCCCTCTCTCTCTGCCCCTCCCCTGTTCATGCTCTGTCTCTCTCTGTCTCAAAAATAAATAACAAACGTTAAAAAAAATAAATGTGTTTTTTTTAGTATCTCTTTGCATGTGTTTGACATTAAAATTACAGGTATATAAGGTGCCTGTGAGATTTTCAGAATGTGAGAAAAGTAGCTTAACAGCTGTAAAATATGGGCATGCATATTTAAAAAGGAAAGAAGTTCCTATCTGTTTACTCAAGCATATTATAACATATATCTTACTACAACCACAGCACTTGTGTATGTAAATATTAAATGCATATCTCCTGTCCAGGTAGTTCTGGAAAGATCGCTATTATCCTGATTGTTTAAAAACAGCTCCTAGCCAACCCGTCAATCTAATTACATCCTGGATTCATCTCATTCTGTCTCATTTCTTGTAAAGCATTCCTTTTCCCCTTATTTTTTGCTAATGGACGTTATCCTATACCCATAGCTGTCTAATCTGGAACTCTCGTCTTCATCTACTCCCATATTCAGTCATTAACTCCTACTATCTCCTATAATAACTCCTATAATCTGTGGAATCCTCTCCTTCTTATTTGTTCTCCCTGACTCCATAATTAATGTATTCAAGTCAGTAAAAATCATTCAATAATTACTGGGTGCGAGACATTTGCTAAGCAAAGGGTATAAGCACATTGTGGTAGGCAGGGCATGATCATCACCCACCTATCAGGCAAGAAAATACTATATAAGTATAAATGGTTAAATCTATCCCATCTCCATTGTTATCACCCTGTTCTTAGCCATTTCTGAAATAGTCGCTAAAGAAGCTGGCCCAATTCTTCCCTGTTCATTGTACTCCATTCTGCACACAAAAGCCAAAGTGACAGTTTTACAAAAAAAAAAAAAAAAAAAAAAAAAAATTAGACTATGTCATTTTCCCCAATCAGTACCACTCAATAACTTTCTTTTATATTTAGAATAAAATATAAACTCATGTCCCACAAGACATGAGTAATCAAGCCCCTGCTTCTTTCCTCTAAGTGGCCTGGCACACTTTCTTCCCTGATGGTTACCCTCTCCTACAGTGGTCTGCTTTCACTTCCGGGTCCCTTCCCTCCTCAGACTACAAATTCTCTTCCTCTGCCTGAGGTACTGCTCTGGTTACTGTGTGCCTAGCTTCTGCCTGCACTTCCTTCTTTCTGGTCTTGCTTTACAGCCATTTCTTTAGACGGAGTTTCTCATGCTCTCATGCTATTCTCAGTCGTAGAATTTAATACAAAATATACCGCTTCTCAAGCTCCACCCCACACCTATGAAAACAGACTGTCTGCTGGTGTGGCCTAGGCTTTGGTAGTTTTAAAAGACTCTCAGGTGATATATATATTTTTAAGTACTCCTTGAAAAAGCGCAGAGCTTTTTTAAGTATAGTAAAGTCCGAGCCCCTTTGGACTTAAGTACTCCTGTTAGGTACAGTAAAGTCCAAGCCCCCACCTTCATACATGGGACTCTTCACCCTTTGTCCCTCAATTATGTAGGCAGCTTCTCCTCTGTTCCATTTATTTATTTATTTATTCATTCATTCATTTATTTATTTATTTATTGGCTAGACATATATTCTAGGCACAGGAACTCACTCCTTGCTACTGAATTTGTCACATGTTACTGACCCCACCAATATTTTCACTATTCAGATATTTTTCTCTCCAAATAAATCCTAGTTTGTTATCAGCTCAACCACTGGTGTTTTGATTCTTTACTGATTTCCTAAAAAGGTAAAGTATCTATCACCCTTACATCTATTTCAAGCATATCGCTCTTTAGTGATGGATCCAGGTGTTATGGGGTCAGAAGCTTTTAGAATGTTTCAATCTCACTTTAAGATAAGGAATACAAATCTGGTGTGGGTCCTTGGAAGGAACCGTGAAAGGAAGAGGCCTTGATGCTTTGATAGGCTTTGTGGTAAATCTACCCCCATCTCCATTACAGCAGTTCTCATAGACCTTTGAAATTTGTTTATTCCTCAGCATTTCTCCCTAGACCGATTTGTTGAGGGCAGAGATGCTGTGTTGTTTTTTAGGTGGAAGAAAGCTGGTATAGAGTAACTTCTCAAAACTATTTTAACAAATCACTGGATGACTTTCTTAAACTCTACAGTATACTTCACTGGAGCAAAAGGAAACAAATTCAAATTGGAGAAAGAAGGACCAGGCTCTCTTCTACCAATTATCCTTCTTTATATGGACCTTAAAAGCTACCTTGTTTGCTTCCTCTTCCTCACTCCTGCTGGTCACCCCACAATTAGCCTGCTGTCTACTCCTTTTTATCCTTTTATATTAGGTTCACTGGTAGGGCAGTGGTGCCCACAGTTTGGTCCATAAATTTATGCCTCAAACATTGGGCAGTTGGTAAAAATGGCACGTTTATGAACCCCCCTGTCAGATTTTTAAAGTCACAATCCCTAAGAACAGAGTCTAGGAATCTGTATTTTTGCTATGCTCTACATGAAGCACACTCAAATGTGAAAACTACTCCGTGGAGTCTTTGGGATCAAATCTTACTTTCTGTTAGAATCTTTACTGAATTTCTCTACTCCCGGCTGGTAACCCCTTTTGCTAAACCCTTCCACAGTGGCTGTTTGCACCGTTAATCTGAAGTATACAATTCAACAGAAAGCTCCATGGGATAGGACTGCGTAAGCCTTCTTTACCAATTTGCCAGTGCCCAGCACAATTGCTGACTTAGAGGAGGTGTTCATCATGTTGGGATACATACATGAAGAAAAGAGGAGTCCTTATTTCTGGGGGTGAAGGGATGAAAGGCACTTTGTAAAAACAACAAGAGTCAATGAGGACACTGAAGAAATAGGAAATAATCAAGACTTGTAGGTATCTGCTGAGGAAGGAAAGGGGGAGTTTGAAAGAGAATACACTTTACTTGTAAGAATAGTCATAAAGACTGGGGAAAATGATTGGCAGAGAGCACAGGTGTCATTTAATGTCCTTTTCAGAGGGGGATCTAAAACCAAAAGTGCAGTAATGTTAGATTCCAGAGTCAAATGTGATTCAGTTACGCCAGTATGTTTATTCAGATTATGAAGGCAGAATGCTACTTTAAACTTTTATGTTTCTGCCCTATTTAAAATGCAGTCTGCCGACTAACCACATTAAGCAGGTAAACTTTGCTCATCTAACAAATCTGGGCATGTCTGATTGAAAACTGATCTGTAATGCTAGGTGGAAACTATAAGACCCTACATCGTATTATGTGTTGTTAAGTGTCTGGCAGGACACAGAGTGGGTTTGGCTGAATCAGGAGTATGGGGTAAATCTAAAATATATTGTGGTCGCCATGAGGCCTTGGTCACTATTTTGACAAAGGCCTGCAGATGCCTCTTACCAAGAACAGGAATTGAGTTTACATATAGCTCTTAAATACTGCTCCATATCATAATTTCAGATGTTGTCAGGCATTTCTTTTGGTAGGAGAAGTTTGAAAAAAATGATTGATGGAATTAATAACATAGGAATATTAGAAGAAATGAAATCACCAATTTATTCCTGTTAAATAGCCACAGAAATCCAAAATAAGAAAATCATGTCCGAATAGTTGCAATACTAGATATGAATTACATGAGAGTAAGTAAAAGTGATAAATCACTTTTCAAATAGCAATCTTCAAATGTCTTCCTAGAATTTATTTTTGTAAGCTTGCTAGAGTATTTATCAAATCTTCGTGAATCATTTTAAAGAAATAATTTCAGGGGAAGGGAAGAGATATGTGGTAGTGGGATGGTACAGAGATTTAGGTACTAAATTACTCTCAGGTAGAAGAGTTGGTCAGCTCTGTCCCTCACATACCTGTGAGCATACAATAGTGAAATGCTCGATAACATGTTTGATTTGAAACTACCTGTTCTAAAAGAGGTACCAATGTTTTGAGTTTGGGATCTGTTTAGAGGATATTTTTAACAAGAATTTATTCTCTCCGTATAAAAATTACTTAAGTCAATATCACAGGGAATCTTCATTTCTGGTACTACATATCATTTGGCCTCCAACCTGCGTTTTGTACTTCGTGTAATCAAGAAACCTCAAACTTACAAATGAGTTTCACTGCAAAAATTTGAATGTAGTTTTTTCACCTTTGTACTTTCACTAGTGTCTTTTAACAATTCAATAAGTATTTATTATGTGTATACTATATATAGTTGTTATGCAAATTCCAAAATTGTAAAACATAGTTTTAGACACCAAGAGCTCAGCAACTAGTGAAGAAAACCCACACATAGAGAGATCATTGTATTAAAATATGCTAGGTGGCAAATGTGGAAAAAATAAGCAATGTGGTATTTAAGTATCAGGTAAGATATTCTATTTGGCAGAAAAAAATCGTATGAGTTGTAAAGTTTTAGGACATAGAAAATAAAACAACTCAGTAAACTTAAAAGTCTAATATAATCACACTTGAAAAATAAGAATACGTTAATTGTGTAAAGAGAAAAATAAAAAGATACATTAATCATTTTGTAGTGTTCTGAAGGGTAACTCTGGGACACTTTTAACTCAACAAGAATTGAACTGAAAATTTTTAAATCTATTTTTTTACTTTGAAGTTTGGATCCCCATTTTTCCCTCAGACATCTGTGCTGTATCCAAATTAGATTTTTCTATACATAATTTAATTTATGATTATTTAAACTACATTTAGATCATGTCACCTGCTTCATGAAGCTTTCGTATCACTACCAACGTCCTACCTTTTACTTTTGCCTTTAAACTTTAGAGTGGCAGCGAACACTTTCTATGTGCTTTGATAATTCTTTGAACATACATCCTGGCTCTGCTATAAGGCCAAGGGCAAGATTAATAATGTCTCATTGTTCTTTTAACCTCCTTCACAGCCTCTGGCTTAGGACTTCCCAGTTTCAATAAGTATTCATTAAATGATGTTCCTTGGGCTTGCTAGTGATGCCTTACATTCATAAACTATGTTAAAGGCTAAGAGTTTGCTTCTAAGTAATATGAAGGTGGGATGGTAGTGTTAGGTGTTAACAGTTAAAAATGTGTGAAGAAAATGGAAACAAAGGGATTAAAAGGTCTATTTATTGGCTTACGTAATTCATTTCCACAATGCTGTATTCTTATATTTCTTAAACTAATAAGCACAGAACCTTTTATGGGATGTAAAGTACAAAGTTTATCTATGACAATAGCTAATTTTCCCCTTGTCTTTTAATCCCCTGAACACATTAAATGAAATTTAGAAGGAATCCCTACCTTTTAAAATATGCGTCCTGATGAGATTTTTCCTTTGCTACTCATTTTTTTTAAAGTTTATTTATTTATTTTGAGAGAGACAAAGAGACTGCAAGCACAGGAGTGAAGGAAGAGAGGGAGAATCCCAAGCAGGCTCTTCACCATCAGCACAGAGCCCGGCATGGGGCTTGAACTCACAAACCCATGAGACCATGACCTGAGCTGAAATTAAGGGTCAGAGGGCTCAAATGACTGAGCCACCCAAATGCCCCTACTTTGTCACTCTTGAATGCACAAACTTTTTTCTGGGACAGCCATTTTGTCACTCATTTGTGCATTCCTTTATCATCCTTTAGTATTCTAAAGGCTCTGGAAAAGAAGATGCAAATTTTACTCTCAAAAGACTGAGCAACCAGAAAGGAGAGATAAAAAAGATCCGATTATAAAGCAATATGAATATACACTAATGAAGTATAACTAAAGGTGACTTAAGAGCACAAAAGAAATACTAATTTTTACAGGGCTAAGAAGGTGGTAATATAGATAAGACTTTGTAGTGGCAATAAAATTACAATTGAATTTTAAAGGAGGAATCACATTTATATGCTTTTTTAAAAAAATTATTTACTTAGAGACAGAGAGGGAGCAGGGGAGGGGCAGAGAGAAAGGGAGAGAATCTCAAGCAGACTCCACACTGTCAGCACAGAGCCCAACGCGGGGCTCAATCTCATGAACTGGAACTGTGAGATCGTGACCTGAGCTAAAATCAAGTAGAGGGTTTAACTGACTGAGCCACTCAGGCGCCTCTCAAATTTATATTATTAATCTAATTATCCAGCTAGATCCAGTATCCTAGATCGACCATTTCACTGAGCATCCGTGAAGTGCCAAGCTCTAGAGGTATATAATTGACTAAGTCATAGTACCTGTTCTACAGAGGCTCTCAGTATAGGCAGAGTGATCAGAGTGTATAGAAATTAATTACAGATGAATGATACACCAGACCAAATGTTCCAAAAGGGAAGATATCATTTCTACTTTGTTCACTGCTGTGTCTACAGGAATGAATTCAGTGCCTGATGCTAAATAAATGTGTTAAAATAATGAATGAATGAATGACATAACCAGAAGCATATCCATGGAAGGCATAAGAGTAGGATTGATGGTAGATTGGGAAGCTCTGGCATCAGTTCCAAGAGTGAGATGTATGTATAGAATTCACTGAGGACCAGTTTCCATGCTTCCTTCTTTGCATTCCCAACTTCAGTCTACAAACAAAACTCTTTTCAAGATGAATAAATTTAGGTAAAGAGATTTTAAATCATTTATCAAGGGCTCCAAAGTTAATACACAATATTTAATTTTAGATGTCTCTGACTCACCATCAAAAATTCCTTGGGGCGCCTGGGTGGCGCAGTCGGTTAAGCGTCCGACTTCAGCCAGGTCACGATCTCGCGGTCCGTGAGTTTGAGCCCCGCGTCAGGCTCTGGGCTGATGGCTCGGAGCCTGGAGCCTGTTTCCAATTCTGTGTCTCCCTCTCTCTCTGCCCCTCCCCCGTTCATGCTCTGTCTCTCTCTGTCCCAAAAATAAATAAAAAACGTTGAAAAAAAAATAAAAAAAAAAAATTCCTTTGTTTATTTAAACAACTTCTAAAAGGCAACAAACCTACTTGCAGATGAATCTATAGTCATAGAGAAGCATTTATTAAAGACCTACCTAATAACCATAGAGTTTGATAAATTAAGAGCATTATGAAATAGGTGTTTGTTATAATTTATTGTGCAAATCATCAGACCAAAAAGTGCATGCTTTTTTCCATAGGCTTACTTTCTAAGGCGGTTTCTACATTGGGATCTGGATGATTCATAAAAATGCTAAATCAAATTACCTTGCTTCCTGCTTTACCATTGGTCATTGCTTATTTATGTTAGAGGCAGTGAACTATTTCACACAAACAGAACTCTCAAATTGGAATACTTTTCTTGACTTCAGCAAATATTTTGTAGAAGGATTTGGCCACTTTCTATCCTCTGTGTTTGACCAATATATAAAACAAATCCAACAGGTTTCTTAACTTTCACTTTTAACCATTGAAACCTTCTTTAATAGATTTCAATTAATAATTATTTCATTAACTTGTTGATTTTCCAGATATTGATTATATATTCTCCATGCCATGCTTCGGTACTAAACACTGACCGGCACAATCCCTATGAGATAAGTAATACTGTAGTTTATAGCCCAGCAGGGCAGACCCTCAGTTTAACAACTAAATACAATAATATGGCCCTGTAGGAACACACAGAAGGGCCCTGTAGGAACACACAAAATTTCAGAATGCTAGAGAAGGCCTTCTGAGGAAGTTACACTTAACCTCACCAACATGGGAATCCTTTTTCTAGTCAGAGAGGGAAGGAATGAATGACAGAGTACCAGTACCAGTGAAATTCATGCCTGGAGACAAAGAATAGAATGCTAAGAGCACATTGACAAACTATAAGTGAAGAAGTAGGCAGAACCCAGATGGCAGAGGGCTTTCTAAACCATTTCAAGGTACTTAGCAATATTTCAACAGTCAGAAACCATGAAAGTCATTAAATGTGTAGGTAATTGTTGAGGAATGTATACCTTTGGAGTGTGAGAAATATCTTGCAAGGGTACAGAATGTGATGTGAGAAGGAGTTATTTTGGTCATATTTCAGAAGACAAATTGTGGAGGCCTAGATTAACTTAGCACCAGGAACAGGAAAAAGTTGGATTGAATTGGACCTGTCAAGATTAGATCATTGATTTGGTGTTAGGAGGTGCTGATGTTTCCCAGGATTTGAACTTAGGTGATAGGGGAGATGGTGATGCATTTTACTGATGTACAGAGCACTGAAGGAAGGGAGATTTGTTGAGGGTTAATCTAATGGGAGAGAATGAGCAGTTCAATTTTGGTTATGTTGAGTTCAAAGTGCTATGAGACTGCCAAGTGAGGATGTCTAGAAAGCTACTGAATATACAGATTTCAACCTTAGGAAATATGAAAGAGAGAGAGAGAGAGAGAGAGAGAGAGAGAGAGAGAGAGAATGAATAAGAGGAGATGGCTTAAGAGAAAAATAATGTTTAATGGATTGATGGGTGACCAGTAAGCCTCATAAGATAGTGAAAAAGATTGGCAGGAGGTAGAGAAGGAAAACCACAGAGTTGGAATTGTGAGAAGAGAGCTTTTTTCAGAAGGATAACATTAGTGAACAACATAAAATGGCCCTGAGAAATCCAGCACTGTATAATAGCAAATATGTTGAGAGGATTTAGCAACATGAAGGTCATTTGTCCTTTGCAAGGTCAGTTGAAGAGGGCAACTGGGGCAAAGGTTCAATTGCAGTGATGTTGGGACTTCTTACTGAAAGGTAAGAACTTAGAGCCAGCACAGGTAGGGAATTTGGATTAATAAGTTTGTGCTCAAAGGCAAGGGGAGAGCCAAAGAAATAACTGGAAAGAAGACCCAATCAAAAGAGATTATTTTATTTTATTTTTGGTTAAATTGGGGGAGACCTAGAAAATGTCAGTGATGATGGGAATGGGCCTTACGGAGAGAGTGTGAGAATGTAGTAGAGGTCATAGATGGACTATAGACTGGCATAGCTGAGAAAGCAGAAGGAGGCAGTGTCCAGGGTGAAGGAGGAGAAATTAACCTTGCATGGTAAGAAACACTTCTAACAAACAATGGCTGAAGGAGAAAAGGACAGTGTGGATCCAATCAAGGCTTTATATTTCATGATAGGACATCTGAAGGTGTTCCTTTTTTTTTTCTTTTTCCCCCTAATAATTTATTTCTTTTTTGCAATTTATATCCAAGTTAGTTAGCATATGATACAACAGTAATTTCAGGAGTAGATTCCTTAAGCCCCTTACCCATCTAGCCCATCCCTCCTCCCACAACCCCTCCAGAAACCCTCTATTTATTTATAGTTAAGAGTCTCTTATGTTTTGTGTCCCTCCCTGTTTTTATATTATTTTTGCTTTCCCTCCCTCATGTTCATCTGTTTTGTATATTAAAGTCCTCATATGAGTGAAGTCATATGATATTTGTCTTTCTCTGACTAATTTCACTTAGCATAATACCTTCTAGTTCCATCCACATAATTACAAATGGCAAGGTTTCATTCTTTCTGATTGCCAAGTAATACTCCATTGTGTGTGTGTGTGTGTGTGTGTGTGTGTGTGTGTGTATGAATGGATAAAGAAGTCATATACACACATACATATATCTATATATATACATATATGTGTGTGTGTGTGTGTGTGTGTGTATATATATATATATATATATATATATATGACTTCTTTATCCATTCATCCATTGATGTACATTTGGGCTCTTTCCATAGTTTGGCTATTGTTCATAGTGCTACTATAAACATTGGGGTGCATGTGCCCCTTCAAAACAGCACATCTGTATCCCTTGGATAAATACCTAGTAGTGCAATTGCTGGGCCATAGGAAAGTTCTATTCTTAATTTTTTGAGGAACCTCCATACTGTTTTCCAGAGTGGCTGCACCAGCTTGCATTCCCACCATCAGTGCAAATGAGACCCTCTTTCTCCGCACCCTTGCCAACATCTCTCGTTGCCTGAGTTGTTAATGTTAGCCATTCTGACAGGTGTAAGGTGGTATCTCATGGTGGTTTTGATTTGTATTTCCCTGATGATGAGTGATGCGGAGCATTTTTTCGTGTGTCCGTTGGCCATCTGGATGTCTTCTTGGGAGAAGTGTCTATTTATGTCTTTTGCCCATTTCGTCACTGGATTATTTGTTTTTTGGGTGTTGAGTTTGATAAGTTCTGTCTCGATTTTGGATGCTAACCCTTTATCTGATATGTCATTCGTAAATATCTTCTCCCATTCTGTCAGTTGCCTTTTAGTTTTGCTAATTGTTTCCTTTGCTGTGCTGAAGAAGAATGAACCTGGACCACTTTCTTACACCATACACAAAAATAAACTCAAAATGGATGAAAGACCTAAATGTAAGACAGGAAGCCATCAAAATCCTCGAGGAGAAAGCAGGCAAAAACCTCTTTGATCTTGGATGCAGCAACTTCTTACCCAACACGTCTCCTGAGGCAAGGAAAACAAAAGCAAAAATGAACTATTGGGACTTCATCAAATTAGTATTCCCATTTTAAATTTAAGGACATCAAAAAAAGTTTAAAGAAATTGCCACATAGGAACTAAGAAATCAAGCCAGGATTCAATCCAGACAGTCCAACTACAGAGCCCTGGTCTTGGCTGTTAAAGTTGTACTCATGGTTAGCAACATCAAACCACTCGGCATTTGAATGGGTTACTTGGAACTCAAAGTTGATAAAATCCTAGAAAGAAGCATCTGGAAAGGAGAAGCCCCATTATTTCCTATACTGATGGATATTCCAGAAAGTGAAAGAACCAGAGTGAAAATTTGCTTATAATTCTTGTACATATATGCATACATAAAAATTTCAAACACCTAGTACGTATGGTTAAATGGTTATAAATATTTATCTCATGGGTTCAGAAAATAAAAGGAAATCTTGTCTTTTGTTTTAAAAGTACTTTTTTTCTAGTTTTCAGGAATGCCTTTCAATTGTATATATTTTGTAATTTAGCAAATAATTTTTCTCTTATTTTATTAACATTTTTCCCATACATACTTCTACCAGAGTCCCTTTTAACCTTTATCTTTTGAGGTGAATTAATAATTTTGTGTACCCCAATATGGAAAATAACTTCATTATGAATTTTTTAGTCATATCCCATTTAAATTTCCTACAGGGAATGCAAAAAGCTGGTACTACCTGGGTGTCATATGGAACAAGTCATTTCTATACTCTTTCAAAGCTTGATTTGCTCTGGTTTGACAAAACTGAAATAATGAAAACTTTTGAATCTGGTATACCTATATTATTTTACTATTATCAGAATAGAAATTAGAAATTATTAGAATATTATATAATTTGATCATCAGAGTGAGAAACGGGCTAAGTTTGGCTTCATAAAGACATGCCACCTTTTCCATCTATGTTTTCAGGTAACAAAACCAGGAACAGTACATTCATCTAGCTGAGAGGCCTCTGAAGTATCTCTTCAAGCCAACAGGGCTCTGTGCTCCTGCAGCACAGTGGAGTCAGTATGTCTATAGGCCCCAGTGACCTTGAAAAATCATCCATATGTTTTCTCACATACTAGACTAATCATAGCTAAGGGGGGAAATCGTGTCTCTACTTTGGCATTATCAGTCTGATAAGTTTAAATGGAAAAAAATGCTTTTCAGCATTTTACATAGTCATTTAAACTGATATTTAATCATAGTATTACTCTTAACATCAGTGAAGCATTCCAGAGCTACTCTGTCATGTAGCTTTAATTTTTCCCCCTTGGTAAAATGAGCTTGTACCACGGTGCTACAGAGCAAATGACCGATTGAATATTTGCATCAAAGAGTTTGTTCAGTCAATTTCAGTGTTAAAAATATAAACAAGGAGAAATTCATTTTTATGCATATCATGTGTCTTCTGAAAGTCAGTTAGAAAAGAATATATCAATTTCAATATTGATTATATCCATTGTTTCCCTTATGTAATATTTATTTTCACAGAAATGCCCTAGGTGAATACAACTCTCTCCAGCTTGAGGTTTTTACTTTGGGAAATAATTCAGAGAGTTCAAAGCCTCCAACTCTGATAGATTGGTTGTCAGCGCAGAGCCAAATATCTTTCTCTGATACTTGCTTACAAATAGAGACTCAATGGGCCCAGGGATAAGAAACAGAAGTTTAGTGCAGGTGCCTGTCCTGGTTTAAGCACATTTGGTGTTCAACTTTTGTAATAATGTTTACTCTCATGATGCATTATTGTTTACAGAGGGCTGCTGTAGCCATTTCTCTTTGCTGCAGAACTGTGGCTGTAATTTGTGAATCATTCCAAAAGGTCTTCCACTTGAGAACGTGTGCCCTATTACTCCTCCTAAAATCGCACATCTTTGGACACTCTTATTGCTTCTAGCTAAAATAATAGGGAGAGGAGATGTGTTCAGGTGTAAGAATTGAGAAAATATGTTTCACTTAACAAAGACCTCATCAGGAGTCTAGTGGAAATCACGGATTGCTTTTTAGTGAAAGCTCTTCCCTAGGTGGAACTCCTTGGCCTATTGAATGTAGAGGTATTTTTCACTCCTTGCTTTTTTTTTCAGGGAGAGAAGCACCATTATACCTCGCAGTTATGTAGGGAAAGAAAGTGGGGGCTCTGCTCTCCTGCAATGAGTCCACCATGTAGAAAGAAAGAATGAATTTGTGCCATTACTTTTTTGAGGACACGTCAAGGATTTACCTTTGTCTGCAGAGTAAAACCCTAATTTCTTCACAGGGACCATAAGGTTGTAAATTATTCTATCCTTGCCTTCCTCCCCATCATCATCTTTATCATTCTTCTCTTGCCCCCTTACTTATCCAGACTCTCTGTTTTTGTTGTTCTGTGTCTGTGTTAGGGCTTTTAATTGCTTTTCTGAGATCGGAATTGTGCTCCCAGATATTTGGATAGCTATCTTATTTCCATTGTTTACATTTCATTTCAAAAGCTAGTTCTTTAAACAGATCTTCACCTACCAGAATAGCCCTTAAGTCACTCCTTATGTCTTTATCCTGTTTAATTTCTTCATAGTGTTTAACATTATCCATACTAATTTGCAGATATTGGTCTAATTTCTCTCTTCCTTAAGCACCAGAATGTAAGTTCCTTGAGGATACAGTCTATGTCTGTCATATGCATCGCTCTATCTCCAGTGTCTAAAACAGGGTCTGTCTCTGGAGCAAATACCCAGAATTTTTTTTTAAGTGTAAAAAATAAAACCTATCCCATTTCCTTTAAATTCTTTTCTTGAGAAGAAAAAAGAAAGGAAACCATTAAAATGATTCAAGATAACTTTTGAAAATCAGGGCTATGAAGATTCATCCATCATATGAAACATTTTTAAAGTTCCTTTTAGATGTGAGTTTGTTGGCATCCCTGAATCTTTTAAGAAACACTTTATGCATTGCCCTTAATAATGTGATGTATTTCTGTTGGAAAACCTGTTTGGACCATAATTGCAAGTGTTGACTGATAACCACCTGCAGTGAATGGCTGGTTTGGCTTCCATTCAAGGAGCAGACAATAAAAGGAATCAATTTAACTTTCAAGATTCTGATCATGGAGAAAAGGAGGTAGAAGGAAAGCTGTCCTTAGAGCTGTTTGTGCCAAGGCAGATGGTGGGAATAGGTTATAAGGCACTCAGTGAAATAAAGCTCTCTTACCGAGGCTTAAAGCACTACCCAATTCTGCTGGCCTGTTGTATTTTTTCATACTTGTTTTCAATGGATATTGCTCTTTCTTGGGTCCCCAGTCAGCTGCTGTCTGTTCTTCTTGGAGTTTTGATCTATACCAATATACCAATTTAGATGCAAAATAGAGCACAAGTCATAACTCCTAGCATTTTAAAATGAGTGGGGCTCACTTTTTCTCAGAGGAGTCAGAAAGATGGCCCCAATCCCTGAAACAATGGTTCTCATAGAAAACTGGAATATAAATCACTGATAGCCCATTTCAGTTTGATCCTTGCCCTGAATGGCTAAAGGGAGTAACTTAAATTAGCAAAAAGACTACAAGATAGAGCTGAGCTGGCCCATAGATGTTTTGTACTAGCCACAGACAAGTCATTGTGTTTACAGTATGGTCTTGGTTTCTGTGAATCTTTATTAGTTTTCATGTTTTGCCATCCAGTTTTCTTTTGTATTTAAAATTTTTTGTGTGTATTTATTTTTGAGAGAGAGGGAGAGACAGAGTGTGAGCAGGGGAGGGGCAGAGAGAGGGGGAGACACAGCATCCGAAGCAGGCTTCAGGCTCTGAGCTGTCCGCACAGAGCCCGACGCGGGGCTCGAACTCAGAAACCGCGAGATCATGACCTGAGCCGAAGTTGGATGCTCAGCTGACTGAGCCACCCAGGTGCCCCAGTTTTCTCTCTTCTTCTTTTTGTGATCTAAACATATATACTCATTGGGATTCCATTGTTGCCCTGTTCTCATGTACTCTTCATATCAGGGCCTTGTCACCTTACATGGCTTCCAGTCACTTCTTTGAGTGTAACTCACATCTATGTCTTATTCCCTGATCTCTCTTCTAAATTGCAATCTTGTCTTCTTTTTTTTTTTTTTTCCACATTTGGGATTTCCCATTTATTCTGAAAATTGTCTGCTCTTACTACTTTACTTTTATAACCTCAGGTATGGTAAACTCATTTTTATGTGACATCAATTCTAAATTTGAGGCTCTACATGCATGAGAATAGTTTAAAGGTCCTTGGGCCATTTCCTCCTATTCCCACCATGATGGCAGGATTAATAATGGCCTAGTTTGCACATTCATTATGAACCTACCAGTTTACTTATATCACTTCTTAGCTCAGGAATTAACAATGATTCCCTAGGGGTGCTTGGGTGGCTCAGTCAGTTAAGCCTCCAACTTCGGCTCAGGCATAATCTCATGGCTAATAAATTTGAGCCCCGCATCAGGCTCTATATTGAGAGTTATGCCTGGAGCCTGCTTTGGATTCTGTGTCTCCCTCTCTCTCTGCCCCTTCCCCACTTGCACTCTGTCTCTTGTCTTCTTCAAAATTAAACATACATTAAAAAACATTTTTTAATTAAAAATAAAAACCAATGCTCGTTAACTCCCAGTACAAATAAAAAGATAACATGGTTTTTATTAATGTGTGAACTTGCTTTATAAGAAAATGCCATTTTTATTTTTAATGAGGTTTAAATTCACCATTTAAATAAAAATAAGAAATTTTCACTTTTAAGCCTGGTGTCAAATATTTTCAAGTTTTGTTAAGCATATATTATTCACACAAACAAATGGATGCAGACACACACCTACACCCATCTAAACAAATAATTTGTTACTCCTAAAATTGATTTAGTGTTGTTCCAGAATGTCCTCATTAAGTTCTTTCTTTCCTTCCTTTGTCCCTCCCTTCCTCCCTTTCTTGTTTCTTTCCTTTCTGCCTTTCTTTCCCCTTCTTCTTACCTTTGTTTACATGTTTAAGAAGTTTGTTAGGATCCTTGCTTAACTATTCATTTTTTATTAATTTAACTAGTTGACACACAATATTATGTTAGTTTCTGTGTATAACATGGTGATTCCAGTAGTCTCTATGTTATGCTGTACTCATCATAAGTGTGGGTACCATCTGTCACCGTATAACACTGTTAAAGTACCACTGACCACATTCCCTATGCTCTACCTTGATCACTGTGACTTATTCAGTCTACAACTGGAAGTCTGTGTCTCCCACTCCCCTGAACCCATTTGGCCCATTCTTCCACCATCTGCCCCTCTTGCAATGATGTGTACTTTAAGAACATGAAAATTTAAGTTTTCAGGAACACATCATAAATCTATTTTTCTACTTTCTCTTTTGACTAATCTGTGAATATCAAGTAGCAAAATCATAAATGATATTTAATGAATGATTTTTATTATAAAAGTCATAAACCCACAAATCAGCCTTATAAAAATTTTGAATAACTTTGAAACATCATCTTGTAAACACTGTTATATCCATGTTATTTCAATTCTACCTGAAATCTGTTAGCTATTAGTTCACAAAGTATTTCTGGTTTGGCATTTTTCCATTCCCCAAATTCCTGGAATATATGGAAAACAGTATATATCCTCTTGCTGGAGTAAAATTAATCTGATTAACTGTAGCCCAACATTAATTTAATGGCTAGCAAACAGATTTGGCTGAAGTGCCTCTCTCAAACTATCAACCTCAGTCTTAGTAGTCTTATCACAGAACTTTAGGTGAATAAATAGACAGGCAATCTTATGCTTTGTTATCTGATATCTTCTCATGATATTTCTGCTTCTGTTATCATTTTTATATTAGTTCTATCTATTGTAGCATCAATTGGTTCCTAAACTCTTGGATTTAAGTTTATCAAAATTTCAAAACAAAAATTGGGACACCAACACAAGGTCAAGCGATTTTTAATTTTAGAGTTAGAATACGAAAATTTAAATTAAATACATTCTTCTCATGTCACAAAGTCTGTCTATCATCTATCATCTGTCTATCTATCTATCATCTATATTTATTTTTTTTCTGGAAGACTATTGATATTCCCTGGAAGAGGATGCCCTATTAGCTTTCTTTTACATTCATAATTTTTTTTTCTTTCTCACTAGTCATCTCTTGTTTATTCTTTTTCTAGCAAACAATGTCTCACTTTCATTCTTCCCTGGGAAGCTTTTTCTATCCTACTAATTTGAAGACTTCCTTTCCATTATGCCTGTCATAACTACAGTTAAACAGATTTTGTAAATAAACAATCTTAATTGGAACTAATTTATCCCTGAGTGAGAAAATCTTGGTATTTCTACAATATACAAAATGGCTAAAAGTGACAAAAAATAGGTACTAGAGAAGTCTGATGGAATGAACTGTTCCAGAAATATTTATTTCTTTGGATTCATTGTAATTATCTATATATTCAAAATATATATCCAAAAGAATTAGAACAAAAGCTTCAGTCATTCCAATTTTCTTCAATTTTTAAAAATACCAGTGTATCAAGATTCTGTGGGATTTATACGTGTGTGTGTGTGTGTGTGTGTGTGTATACACACACACACGCACACACAAACAAATACAGCTAGCCAAATATTAAGTAACTTCAAACTTTCTCCTGTTGCACTGAGATTACCTCATGCTAGAGAAACAGTGGTACTTTTCCTTCATTTATTAGTCAATGGTGGAGAAATCCAGAGCAAGAATTAAAATGTTGCCATGAGTATGCCAAACTAGTTTACCAAACAAATACAAAAAAACTCAGTAGTACCTCTTTTCTCCATTAGTTGTCTCTTAACAGAATGGTGCTAGAATGACATAATCAATATTTAGGCCTATCAGAAGATCCTCAAATACTTTGTCCAAGCATTCCAAAAATATGTATTGTGCACCCTACTCCCCAGGCTGGAAATAAAATAGTAGATAAGATAGTTAATATAACTACATTGATATTGGTCAAGCTCATATTCTAGATATATAATAAACAAGGAAATAGGGTAGAAGGAAGAGAATAGAATAGTTGTTGCTTGTGGTGAGTTCTTTGAAGCATATAAAAGGGAGGGTTAATTTCTATTAGGAGATCAAGGACAGCTTCTTGGCTATGCTGACATGTAAGCTGAGATCTGATTGATGAGCACAAGCAGGCACATGGTACCCTTCAGGCAGAGGGAACAAGAGGCACAGAGGTTTTGCTGAGACAAAGCGGTGGGAACTGAGTGGAGATGGTTGTGATTTGAGATGCTCAATGCACAAAAGGGTGGACAGAAATGAGGCCAAGGTCAGAGTGAGAGATAAGAGAATTGAATGAACAGAGCCTTTCAGGCCCAGAGAGAGTTTCCGTTAAAGACTTTGGCTTATTTTTCTGGGTTTGTGCCTGCAGAAGCACCTTCCAGAGAATTAGGTGTATTGAATGCCTTTATGCTCATATACATGGGATTAACATATGGTATAGACTGTTGGAGGGGCAAGAAAAGTGTTTTCATGCAGCAGCAAAGCCAGTTCAATGCCTTCTGTCCCCAAGCATCACAAATGAGATTAAAACATGAGTTCTTTCATGAGATTTGGTTTACAATAGCTCGCAAACCATGCGTGGAACCCTGTTTAATGATTAAGCACAACCTGGACATTTGAATCTCAATTATAAAACCCCCGTGGACTATATAGAGAGTTCACACTGGTTGTTTAATCACAAAAATGCAAATTATTCTAGAATTTTAGAATTATAATTTCTTCAGGGTGATACTTAGAGAAAAAAATAATGAACAGTGTTTGAACACAAGAACTTTTAGGAATATAAGACAAGTTTTATCTCCCTTCCTTCCTTCCTTCCTCCCTGCATCCCTCCATCCTTCTTCCTTCCCCCCTCCCTCCCTCCCTCCTTTCCTTCTTTCTCTTTCTCTCCCTGTCTTCAAAAAATACACCTATTGGAGATTTATACTCCGTGAAAAAGTTTCAATATATTAGTAATATATCATCAGTCTGAAATAGATGAAATATAGTTTTAGAAAAAATCTTTTTATTTGGAAATATAATATTATCAAAATTTAATAAATATAGAATGGGAGCCTCCCTGCTCTCCTCTGTTTCTACCTGTGCCTTATTTGAATTACAGTACATACACACAGTGGCATAACTCCACTCCAAAGGGGTCGTGTTGCAAGTGTGCGCATAATCGTGGTTTAAGTTTGGCATTCCTGGGGATAGGGAGACTGGATTTAACCAATGTGTTAAATCCAGGGGAGTGAGAAGTGTGTGACGGATTGAAAGTGTGTTTATTGATATTGTCAAGAATCTGGCAAAAAGCCCTATCATCAGGAGTCACCAGACAGCGAACGCACTCGTAGAATTTGGTTCTAAAATCACAATCATAAAGGACAAGATTCCTTTTGGAGTGTTGAACTTTAGGTTTGGGAACTCATTAGAAACTCCTTTCACTTCTCAAATCAATATGCTTGCTAAGGCTGGAAGTATCTGCAACCAGTTTTCAAATAATTTTGTTTCCTGACCATTTTTTTTAAATAGACTGAAAATATCCACATGTTAATTCCCGCCCCCCCCCCCTTTTCCTGCCATTAGGTAATTTGAGAACATACACCTGATTCAAAAAAATTTTTTTTTCATTTTATACCTGCAATGAGACTAAACAAGAGTTGAGCTACTTCATCTAGAGCCAAATAGTCCTCCTGTGTTCAAGTGTAATTGCCACAGGTAAAGACTGTGCCATAATGAAGGGCATTAGCATTTAAGTTTAACAAGGTAAAGCCTGTAGAGATATTTCATGATCCAAATGAAAAATCACTAAGAAAGGCTTGCTGAAGAATTAAAATGGCTATAGTTTTTTTTTTTTGTTTGTTTGTTTGTTTGTTTGTTTGTTTGTTTTTTTGCGGAAGATGGCGGCATAGGAGGACGCGGGGCTCACAGCGCGTCCGGCCGATCACTTAGATTCCACCTACACCTGCCTAAAGAACCCAGAAGACCGCCAGAGGATTAGCAGAAGGGAGTCTCCGGAGTCAAGCGCAGACTAGAGGCCCACGGAAGAGGGTAGGAAGGGCGGCGAGGCGGTGCGCGCTCCACGGACTGGCGGGAGGGAGCCGGGGCGGAGGGGCGGCTCGCCGGCCAAGCGGAGCCCCCGAGTCTGGCTGGCAAAAGCGGAGGGGCCGGACGGACTGTGTTCCGACAGCAAGCGCGACTTAGCGTCTGGGAGGTCATAAGTTAACAGCTCTGCTCGGAAAGCGGGAAGGCTGGAGGACAAAGGGAGGGAGAGCTGCTGAGCCCCCGGACGGCAGAGCTCAGCTTGGCGGGGAACAAAGGCGCTCGCCAGCGCCATCTCCCCCGCCCATCCCCCAGCCAAAATCCCAAAGGGAACCAGTTCCTGCCAGGGAACTTGCTCGCTCCGCGCAAACACCCAACTCTGTGCTTCTGCGGAGCCAAACCTCCGGCAGCGGATCTGACTCCCTCCCGCTGCCACAGGGCTCCTCCTGGAGTGGATCACCTAAGGAGAAGCGAGCTAACCCTGCCCCTCCACCCCCCGTGCACCTTGCCTACCCACCCCAGCTAATACGCCAGATCCCCAGCAACACAAGCCTGGCAGTGTGTGAGTAGCCCAGACGGGACACGCCACCCCACAGTGAATCCCGCCCCTAGGAGAGGGGAAGAGAAGGCACACACCAGTCTGACTGTGGCCCCAGCAGTGGGCTGGGGGCAGACATCGGGTTGGACTGCGGCCCCGCCCACTAACTCCAGTTATACACCACAGCACAGGGGAAGTGCACTGCAGGTCCTCACCACTCCAGGGACTCTCCAAAATGACCAAACGGAAGAATTCCCCTCAGAAGAATCTCCAGGAAATAACAACAGCTAATGAACTGATCAAAAAGGATTTAAATAATATAACAGAAAGTGAATTTAGAATAATAGTCATAAAATTAATCGCTGGGCTTGAAAACAGTATACAGGACAGCAGAGAATCTCTTGCCATAAAGATCGAGGGACTAAGGAACAGTCACGAGGAGTTGAAAAACGCTTTAAACGAAATGCAAAACAAAATGGAAACCACGATGGCTCGGCTTGAAGAGGCAGAGGAGAGAATAGGTGAACTAGAAGATAAAGTTATGGAGAAAGAGGAAGCTGAAAGAAAGAGAGATAAAAAAATCCAGGAGTATGAGGGGAAAATTAGAGAACTAAGTGATACACTAAAAAAAAATAATATACGCATAATTGGTATCCCAGAGGAGGAAGAGAGAGGGAAAGGTGCTGAAGGGGTACTTGAACAAATTATAGCTGAGAACTTCCCTGAACTGGGGAAGGAAAAAGGCATTGAAATCCAAGAGGCACAGAGAACTCCCTTCAGACGTAACTTGAATCGATCTTCTGCACGACATATCATAGTGAAACTGGCAAAATACAAGGATAAAGAGAAAATTCTGAAAGCAGCAAGGGATAAACGTGCCCTCACATATAAAGGGAGACCTATAAGACTCGTGACTGATCTCTCCTTTGAAACTTGGCAGGCCAGAAAGGCTTGGCACGATATCTACAGTGTGCTAAACAGAAAAAATATGCAGCCGAGAATCCTTTATCCAGCAAGTCTGTCATTTAGAATAGAAGGAGAGATAAAGGTCTTCCCAAACAAACAAAAACTGAAGGAATTTGTCAACACGAAACCAGCCCTACAAGAGATCTTAAGGGGGACCCTGTGAGACAAAGTACCAGAGACATCACTACAAACATAAAACATACAGACATCACAATGACTCTAAACCCATATCTTTCTATAATAACACTGAATGTAAATGGATTAAATGCACCAACTAAAAGACATAGGGTATCAGAATGGATAAAAAAACAAGACCCATCTATTTGCTGTCTACAAGAGACTCATTTTAGATCTGAGGACACCTTTAGATTGAGAGTGAGGGGATGGAGAACTATTTATCATGCTCCTGGAAGCCAAAAGAAAGCTGGAGTAGCCATACTTATATCAGACAAACTAGACTTTAAATTAAAGGCTGTAACAAGAGATGAAGAAGGGCATTATATAATAATCACAGGGTCTATCCACCAGGAAGAGCTAACTATTATAAATGTCTATGCGCCAAATACCCGAGCCCCCAGATATATAAAACAATTACTCATAAACATAAGCAACCTTATTGATAAGAATGTGGTCATTGCAGGGGACTTTAACACCCCACTTACAGAAATGGATAGATCATCTAGACACACAGTCAATAAAGAAACAAGGGCCCTGAATGATACATTGGATCAGATGGACTTGACAGATATATTTAGAACTCTGCATCCCAAAGCAACAGAATATACTTTCTTCTCGAGTGCACATGGAACATTCTCCAAGATAGATCATATACTGGGTCACAAAACAGCCCTTCATAAGTTTACAAGAATTGAAATTATACCATGCATACTTTCAGACCACAATGCTATGAAGCTTGAAATCAACCACAGGAAAAATCTGGAAAACCTCCAAAAGCATGGAGGTTAAAGAACACCCTACTAACGAATGAGTGGGTCAACCAGGCAATTAGAGAAGAAATTAAAAAATATATGGAAACAAACGAAAATGAAAATACAACAATCCAAACGCTTTGGGATGCAGCGAAGGCAGTCCTGAGAGGACTATCTCAAGAAACAAGGCAATCGAGGCCTATCTCAAGAAACAAGAAAAAACCCAAATACAAAATCTAACAGCACACCTAAAGGAAATAGAAGCAGAACAGCAAAGGCAGCCTAAACCCAGCAGAAGAAGACAAATAATAAAGATCAGAGCAGAAATAAACAATATAGAATCTAAAAAAACGGTAGAGCAGATCAACGAAACCAAGAGTTGGTTTTTTGAAAAAATAAACAAAATTGACAAACCTCTAGCCAGGCTTCTCAAAAAGAAAAGGGAGATGACCCAAATAGATAAAATCATGAATGAAAATGGAATGATTACAACCAATCCCTCAGAGATACAAACAATTATCAGGGAATACTATGAAAAATTATATGCCAGCAAATTGGACAACCTGGAAGAAATGGACAAATTTCTAAACACCCACACTCTTCCAAAACTCAATCAGGAGGAAATAGAAAGCTTGAACAGACCCATAACCAGCGAAGAAATTGAATCGGTTATCAAAAATCTCCCAACAAATAAGAGTCCAGGACCAGATGGCTTCCCAGGGGAGTTCTACCAGACATTTAAAGCAGAGATAATACCTATCCTTGTCAAGCTATTCCAAGAAATAGAAAGGGAAGGAAAACTTCCAGACTCATTCTATGAAGCCAGTATTACTTTGATTCCTAAACCAGACAGAGACCCAGTAAAAAAAGAGAACTACAGGCCAATATCCCTGATGAATATGGATGCAAAAATTCTTAATAAGATACTAGCAAATCGAATTCAACAGCATATAAAAAGAATTATTCACCATGATCAAGTGGGATTCATTCCTGGGATGCAGGGCTGGTTCAACATTCGCAAATCGATCAACGTGATACATCACATTAACAAAAAAAAAGAGAAGAACCATATGATCCTGTCAATCGATGCAGAAAAGGCCTTTGACAAAATCCAGCACCCTTTCTTAATAAAAACCCTTGAGAAAGTCGGGATAGAAGGAACATACTTAAAGATCATAAAGGCCATTTATGAAAAGCCCACAGCTAACATCATCCTCAACGGGGAAAAACTGAGAGCTTTTTCCCTGAGATCAGGAACACGACAGGGATGCCCACTGTCACCGCTGTTGTTCAATATAGTGCTGGAAGTTCTAGCATCAGCAATCAGACAACAAAAGGAAATCAAAGGCATCAAAATTGGCAAAGATGAAGTCAAGCTTTCGCTTTTTGCAGATGACATGATATTATACATGGAAAATCCGATAGACTCCACCAAAAGTCTGCTAGAACTGATACATGAATTCAGCAAAGTTGCAGGATACAAAATCAATGTGCAGAAATCAGTTGCATTCTTATACACTAACAATGAAGCAACAGAAAGACAAATGAAGAAACTGATCCCATTCACAATTGCACCAAGAAGCATAAAATACCTAGGAATAAATCTAACCAAAGATGTAAAAGATCTGTATGCTGAAAACTATAGAAAGCTTATGCAGGTAATTGAAGAAGATATAAAGAAATGGAAAGACATTCCCTGCTCATGGATTGGAAGAATAAATATTGTCAAAATGTCAATACTACCCAAAGCTATCTACACATTCAATGCAATCCCAATCAAAATTGCACCAGCATTCTTCTCGAAACTAGAACAAGCAATCCTAAAATTCATATGGAACCACAAAAGGCCCCGAATAGCCAAAGTAATTTTGAAGAAGAAGACCAAAGCAGGAGGCATCACAATCCCAGACTTTAGCCTCTACTACAAAGCTGTCATCATCAAGTCAGCATGGTATTGGCATAAAAACAGACACATAGACCAATGGAATAGAATAGAAACCCCAGAACTAGACCCACAAACGTATGGCCAACTCATCTTTGACAAAGCAGGAAAGAACATCCAATGGAAAAAAGACAGTCTCTTTAACAAATGGTGCTGGGAGAACTGGACAGCAACATGCAGAAGGCTGAAACTAGACCACTTTCTCACACCATTCACAAAAATAAACTCAAAATGGATAAGGGACCTGAATGTGAGACAGGAAACCATCAAAACCCTAGAGGAGAAAGCAGGAAAAGACCTCTCTGACCTCAGCCGTAGCAATCTCTTACTCGGCACATCCCCAAAGGCAAGGGAATTAAAAGCAAAAGTGAATTACTGGGACCTTATGAAGATAAAAAGCTTCTGCACAGCAAAGGAAACAACCAACAAAACTAAAAGGCAGCCAACGGAATGGGAAAAGATATTTGCAAATGACACATCGGACAAAGGGCTAGTATCCAAAATCTATAAAGAGCTCATCAAACTCCACACCCGAAAAACAAATAACCCAGTGAAGAAATGGGCAGAAAACATGAATAGACACTTCTCTAAAGAAGACATCCGGATGGCCAACAGGCACATGAAAAGATGCTCAACGTCGCTCCTTATCAGGGAAATACAAATCAAAACCACACTCAGATACCACCTCACGCCAGTCAGAGTGGCCAAAATGAAGAAATCAGGAGACTATAGATGCTGGAGAGGATGTGGAGAAACAGGAACCCTCTTGCACTGTTGGTGGGAATGCAAATTGGTGCAGCCGCTCTGGAAAGCAGTGTGGAGGTTCCTCAGAAAATTAAAAATAGACCTACCCTATGACCCAGCAATAGCACTGCTAGGAATTTATCCAAGGGATACAGGAGTACTGATGCATAGGGGCACCTGTACCCCAATGTTTATAGCGGCACTCTCAACAATAGCCAAATTATGGAAAGAGCCTAAATGTCCATCAACTGATGAATGGATAAAGAAATTGTGGTTTATATACACAATGGAATACTACGTGGCAATGAGAAAAAATGAAATATGGCCTTTTGTAGCAACATGGATGGAACTGGAGAGTGTGATGCTAAGTGAAATAAGCCATACAGAGAAAGACAGATACCATATGGTTTCACTCTTATGGGGATCCTGAGAAACATAACAGAAACCCATGGGGGAGGGGAAGGAAGGAAAGAAAAAAAAAAAAAGAGGTTAGAGTGGGAGAGAGCCAAAGCATAAGAGACTGTTAAAAACTGAGAACAAACTGAGGGTTGATGGGGGGTGGGAGGGAGGGCAGGGTGGGTGATGGGTATTGAGGAGGGCACCTTTTGGGATGAGCACTGGGTGTTGTATGGAAACAAATTTGACAGTAAATTTCATATATTAAAAAAAATAAAATAAAAAAAAAAAAACAATTAAAATGGCTATAAAAAGTAATCCAAGAAATTGGGACAAGGAACAGTGTGTTTCAGTGAGATAGATAGCAGGAGGTAAGGAAATTCAGGGGAGTATAGAAAAGCTAGAGGTCTGGACTCTTAAGCTAATGGGGATACCTCTATCTTCTTTCCTCCCTCCTTCCCTTCCCTCCCTTCCCCTCCCCTTCTCTTTCTTCCCCTGTCTCTCTCAGTCTCCATCTTCTACCTCTATTCTTGCTCTCACACAGTAGAACAATATCATGTTCTCTAAAAATTCTACATTGCCTTTCAGGTAACATCCTACTTACCTATTTCAAAGTCCTACATCTCCTAATACAGCAGACTTAGAAATGTAAATTTGCTTTACCTATTACACAGATGCCCAGTCATCATAAGCCATTTCTTCACATAAACTATTTTTTTCTGAATTCTTTCCTGCTAGCCAACTCCAAAGGGCTGTTGTGTGTGTATACAAAAATTATAAACATATATATACACTTAATTTTACAATTAAATATAGTCATAGTACTTCTTCACAGTACATTATACTTCTTTAATTCTCTATATTTCTTTCTACTCAATTAGTGCCTGGAAGGCAGGTACTATATTTAGTATGTTTACTCTTGTGTCCAAAGTGTCCATCTAGCACAGTGCCCAGACTATAGAAGGCACAGATCAACATTTGTTTAACTCAAATCTTAATTAATTGAAGAAAATTCAGGAAGTGAAAAATAATGTAAAAGAAAATGAAAAAAAGGAATGAGTTTGTAGTCTTACCATCCAGAAAACTTTGATTACAAATCTTATGTACAACTCCACATTTCCATATGATGTGATTCACTGTCTTACCAATACAGTTTTGATTATATTTTGTCTCATAATGTTTCTTTTTGAGATGCACAAGTTTTTCACATTAACATCACCTGTTTCTTAAGATGTTTTATTATTATTTATTAATAAATAATAATTATTATTTATTATTTATTAATAATAAATAATAATAATTATTTATTTATTTATTTTATTTATTATGTCCCCCTAAATGTATTATTCTTCATATTTTTTTTACCTTCATATATATTTGAAATTTTTTCTCTTCTCTCTTTTAGCATGTACACACACCCCACATACAAAATTTGGAGATACAAGTTGTTTTAAATATTTTGCATTGATCATTTTTTTTCTGTGTATTTTTCAACCAGTGTTTTCTCTCTAGGTTTTCTACTGTGTCCCCAAATCATCAAAAAGAGTTCCAGTGACTTCCCTGTGTGTCTGTCCTATTGAGCTATGCAGTTCTTGACTCCTTATTGTAGAAACTAACATGGCAACACCAGTGCTGATGTTTTTGTTTTGTTCAGACCTATAGCTGTGCGGGTTTTGTGGGGAAAGTGGGTTTCTGGGATTTGGGGTAGCTGTAGTTCTTTTAAGTAATACACAGATTTCAGGATAGCAAAACTTCTGTGTACATGCAGAATTCCCTTGCACGTTTTTATTTTTTTCCCCTCAAGATGAGCTGCCAGTTCTCCCTGTAATAGCCTCAAGCTTTTGTTTGATGTCCTTATTTTTTTTATATCACATTTACATTAATTTCATATTTTGTTGATATTTCTTTCTTTCTTTCTTTCTTTCATTCTTCTTCCTTCTTTTCTTTTCTTTTCTTTTCTTTTCTTTTCTTTTCTTTTCTTTTCTTCTTTTCTTTTCTTCCCAGACTTTAGTTCTTGGATCTAGTGATTACATTTCCCACATACTCATTCTTTGCTTTGTCCATGGATGTGGTGTCAAAGTTTTGTTGTTGTTGTTGTTGTTGTTGTTGTTGTTTTGGGGTTTTTTTTTTAACTTCCCTGGCTAGAACTGAAGTGATATTGTCCTTGAAAAAGACTTCTGACGGCTTTTGAGGCCCCCATGACAGCACATTTGGGAATATCCTAATTTACCCACCCAATTTTGTCTCCTACAGTTCTTCAGAATCAAGTTGCTCTAGAGTTTTCTTTTTTCTTATCTTTTTAAATGTCTATTTATTTTAAGAGAGAGAGAGAGAGCAAGCAGAGGAGGGGCAGAGAGAGAGAGGGATACACAGAATCTGAAGCAGGCTTCAGGCTCTGAGCTGTCAGTACAGAGCCCATCGCAGAGTTCCAGTCTCCCAACCGTGAGGTCATGACCTGAGCTGAAGTGTGACGATTAACCAACTGAGCCACTGAGGCGCCCCTTTTATCTCTTACTTTTAGGCCATCATCATCTCATGCAGATTTTCTTCTTTCTTCTATTCTTATTATATCTTTGTAACAAAAGTGGGGTTTCCCCTAACCTGTGTAAAACTTTTCCTTGGTTCCTTATGGCCGTTGAGATAAAGTTCATATTCTTCATGTATGTTGTATGAGCTGTCACAATAGTACAACTTCTTTCCTTTCTAGCAGGCTATTTCCTCCCTCTGCATCTCATACTCTGAACTTCAACCACACCCAAATATTTTCACTTTTAGAATATCTCACCCTTTTAGGACTTTGGATGTGGTCATATCTTTTCTGAAACTAGAATGCTAAATTCAGTCATCCTCAAACCAGCAGCCAGTTTCCCCTCAGTATTTCATCTTGCAAACATCTCTGACTTGATAATCATGTCTTAGCTCAGATCCTCCTACTCTTTTTAAAAGCCTTTTTTTTACAAAGTCCTGCTAGATAACCTCCTATGGACACAGTAAGTCATATGCACTTACTTACCTTACTACCCATAGCACTATGCTCTGTTCATTTGTCTTTGTTTCTCATATAGGTTCATCATACAGAAAATCATTCTCTGGTGTTCTCTTACCAAAGGGAAGTATATATGGACATTTAAGATATAATCATTTTTGTGGTTCGATTCTATAATTTTACAATAAATGTTGCACATATTTCTGTATTAATTTCCCAAAGTGTGTCTGAAAATACCAGTTCCATGAGGAAGTCTCAGCAATTACTCATCACTTAGGATGTGATTACTCATCGCAATGAATAACAGTGTATTCAAAGTACAAAAAAGATCCTAAAATACAGAAACCACTTTAGCAGTTAAGTCAGATTTTGAAAATTTATTAAAAATACATTTTATTATAGGGTTTGTCCCTTACATTACCTGTTAGTAGCGTCGGAGTAAATCCTGAGGCATGGACTTTGGGAAGTGTTGTTTAGAAGATGCCTCTTATCCAGGCTTTCTGTGGGTTGTTTATTTTGTCTGATTATTTTCTCTTGAAAAAGGAAAAGTCTGCAGACACCAAATGTTTGCTGACAGATAGGGTAAATACATTCTCCTTGTTTCCCAATACTATCCACGATTAGTTTCAACATACTTTTTCTCAGATGCTCAGCTGGCAGTTTGAAGATTTGTGTAGTTTCTGTGGTGTTCTCTGTTGTCTAACAGAAAGTTGTTTTTCTATAGCACATCTTCTGAACTGAGGAGGAAATTCCGGGCTTAGTTAATTTCAACTTTTATTTTTGTGTTACTTAAGCCTGCTTCTCTTTGCTTCTTCTTTCCCTGTTTCATGCCTTACCCTGTAATTATCTCATGTTATTTTACCTCATTTTCCACCCTACTACCATGAAATTTGTGTACTCTATATTATTTTTATTATCATCCTTATATCTTAAAAATACAAGCTTAACATTAAACTTTCTTAACAAGGTGAATATCCACTATAAATTTTCCACACACCTTAGGGGATTCAGAGTACTATAATTCCTTCCTTTTATATCTGTGTTTTTATAGTCCAGTATTTCATTTTGACCTAAATTTTATTTCACCAATTTATTTTTCTAGTTTTCTTTATACTCAGTGCTGATTTTTCCCATAATTTCTTTTTACATTTTACTCCATCCATTTCAATCAAGAGCTCTTTATTTTATTATTTTTAACAAGGATCTATAGATAATAAAGATTTTGGCCTTTGAATGTCTGAAAATAACTTTGTTCACACTGTTTTTGAAAGTGGGTTTTACATAGGATTCTCACATTTTTTTTTTAAAGTGCATACATGCTGTTTTTGACAAGAATACTATTATTTTTAATTTTTTAATTCTTATTTTTGAGAGAGAGAAAGCAAGCATGAGCGCACGTGAGTGGGGGAGGGGCAGAGAGAGAGGGAGACAGAATCCAAAGCAGGCTACAGTGGCTGAGCTGTCAGCACA
The DNA here is from genome assembly GCF_023721935.1 of Panthera uncia. Taxonomy (NCBI): domain Eukaryota; kingdom Metazoa; phylum Chordata; class Mammalia; order Carnivora; family Felidae; genus Panthera; species Panthera uncia. The sequence continues at coordinate 181,439,791 of NC_064811.1, forward strand.
GAGCCAGACCCCGGGCTTGAACTTGAACTTGTGAACCAGGAGATCATGACCTGAGCTGAAGTCTGACTCTTAACCGACTGAGCCCCCCGGGTTGCCCCAAGAACACTATTTAGAGTCTGTTTGTTGTTACTTTAAGCAATTACTAAGTTACCAAATTACTTTAAATAATTACTAAGTAAGTATTTATTTCTCTCTGCTACTTTTTCAGGTTTTGTCCTTAATTTTCTGATCTCATAGCTTCTGCCCTTGGGCACATTTGGCAACTACACCTTTGCATGGTACAAGCTTGTGCAGTGATCTTTCATAGTTGTCTCTTTCTCTTATGATACTCTATTAAAGCATCGGTGCATTACAATTTCTGTGTTGTCATGGTTTAATGCAAGTATTTATGTTTGGTATACAAAGTATAAAATTTATAACTGAGAAGCATATGATAATTAATTTTTCCAATATTATACTTCATATCAATATTGTTAGAATTGTGATTAGAAATCCAAGTATTTAGATTAGAGAATTTCCCACTCAGTCAAACAGCTTCATTGTTAAGTGATTTGCCTAGATGTTTCCAGGGAGTAAATCACATGTTAAGTGTTGGAACAGGATTCAATAACCATTTCTGGACATGGGGGCTAATCCAAAGCAAGCAATGAGTCATGAATTAAAATATAATGGAACTCAATACTGCTGACATGTTTGATTTGTCCCATCACAATTCATTCATTATCAGTAAACATTTATAGAACATATGCTAACTACATATGCTAAGCGCTATGTTAGATATTGGGAATATGACTGTGAATATGACTCAGACTCAAATTGTTGCTAGTCTAATTAGAAGAGAGTTCAGGGGCTTACACAGTTAAGTCACCGACTTTGGCTCAGGTCATGATCTAAGGTTCATGAGTTTGAGCCCCGCGTGGAGCTCTCTGCTGTCATCAGAGAGCCTGCTTTAGATTCTCTTTCCTCCCCCACCCCGTTCTGCCCCTTCCCTACTTTCACGTGTGCTCTCCCTCTCTCAAAAATAAACATTAGAAAAAAAAGTATAAAAAAAAGAGTTCAAAAAATTATAGTGTTTGGCAAGTAATAAATAATATTTAGTGAAAAAATGTGGGGTAAAAAAATGATACATTGCAGCAAGCTTTTAAAAGGTTTAAAAAATTTTCTTGATATTTTCATCTCAAGAAACCTTTATGCTCACAAAAAATGTTGAAGATCCCAAGTAGCTTTGGTTTATATGAATTCTCTTATTTCCTTCCTTATTCAATCTTTTGTAGTATGTTTTTTGAATTAAAGAATATGAAGAAGAGCAAACCTCCCACAAATATGTACTTAAAAATGAGAGAAATATTAAAGTAGGCTTTGAAAGTAAAATGGTATTTTTTTGTGGATAATACGTTTTAACTGGACAAGTAGTAGTTTCTTAAAGGTTGTTGCAACATGGAATCTGAAATATTTGATAGGAATTTTTCATACTGTTATATGAAAATCCATTGCTTTATCTTGTACTTTGAATGGCTCTTTTACTAATGCATGATCTTGGAAAATATTGGTTTGTTGAGTTATACACATATTCCAAATAACATATTTAATTATACCATATGAAAAATTGCATTTTTTCATATCACCACCAATCTTACCAGAAAAGTAATTACTCTGAGGCTGTAAAGCCCAGAGTGGTGGTTGTGTGCTTTCTAAAATTTTCATTTTCAGTTGGAAGTTTGAATTTTCTCATTGGCAACAAATTTGTCTACTGTTTCCCTTACAGTGTTAGCTTTTCTGTGCTCATCTTTGAAAAAAAATTTTTGTTGTTGTTGTTAAATACTCAAGTCTGAATAAATGATTTTCTGTTAGTCATGGTGCTCCAGGATAACAGTAGTTGGTTCTAGTCACATCTCAAACAGTGGAGCAAATGCTTCTCTTTGAGACAGCTCTCTTCATTTGCTGCACAACAGAAGAGCTTTATGTAGTTTTCTCATTTCATCAAACAGAATATTTTTTTAAATATATACTTCTGGTTTGAGATTTAATAAAATTAATTAAAAAAAAAAACACTGCTTCATCAAGGACATTTTAAGTAAAAAAGCCTTCCTCTCTTTCCCCACCGGAAGAAGTGACCGTAAAGAATACAGTAGTATGAATTGAGGCCATTTTCTGGATTTGGGCTAAGGAGATAGGAGCTTTACTTATCCTCCCTGGAGCACAATATTTGCAAATGTGAACATGCTGAAAAATAAAAATAAAACCTTAACATTAATAAAAATAAAATCTTACCATTATTTATTATGAAAATAAGTCTGATCTCATGAATCCCCTGAGCATTGAAGACCTTCTTTGGTCCTCTCATGGATCACACTTTGGAAACAAGTGATATGATTGTAAAGATGTTAAACACTTAGAAAAAGGGCAAAGAAATATAATATTTTTAAGCATTATTTTCTCTTGATGGTAAAATTATGGATGACATTTTGCCTTTAAAAATTTTTTTTAAATATTTATTTACTTTGAGAGAGAGCGAACATGTGCAAGTGAAGAAGGGGCAGAGAGACAGAGGGACAGAGAGAATTACAAGCAGAGCTGGGTGTGGGGCTTGATCCCATGAACTGTGACATCAGGACCTGAGCTGAAATGAAGAGTCAGGAACTTAATCAACTGGGCCACCCAGGCACCCCAACCTTTACAATTTTTTTAAAATACATTTTTCAGTGTCCTGTTAAGAGTTCATATTACTTTCAAAAAGAAGAAAAGAATATCATGCTTCATATTCCTGGCTGTAAAACGGTAGGCTTCTAAATAGAAGACAAATTTAGCAAAAGACATTTTTTCTAAATATGGAGGATATTTGGGCATGCTTTGGCCAAAAGTAAACTAATACAGAGGTGGGTGAGTCTAAGGATACAGAAGAAGAGGGTAGCATCGAACAAAAAGGGGGAAAAAAAATTCCAGGCCACACAAGGGGAAATGAGACCAAAGCATGTATGTAGTCCATTTACACAGACATATGATTCAAGACTGTGGTAAGACCAGTGCTCCTACCTACATTCTTTTCAGATGATCTTAGGGGAAATAAATGGGCTGAATGTCCATTGAACATGTATGTCACAGAACTGGGGTATTGAGTAGGTAACTATTCAGGACAGTTTATGTCATATGCCGGGTCTAAAAGAAAGGAAAATGGGGACTCCTTATTCAAAAATTAATAATTTCAAGATAGTGATATCAGATTGCAAGGGTGACACCCTTCAGAGGGGAGGGCACCATTGTTGCAGCAATAGTATGCAGCACTCGCATACTCACAAACATGCACTACCTCTGATAACCTAAAAGTGTTTTAAAGCTCAAATTCTAAGGCCCAGATATTGTCCCCCCAGGAAAAAGTCAAATATTTTCTCCCAGCAATATAAGAAATCTAACAATAAGATGCCAGGGGCACCTGGGTGCCTCAGTAGATTAAGCGTCCAACTTTGGCTCAGGTCATGATCTTGTAGTTCGTGAGTTCGAGCCCTGCATCAGGCTCTCTGTGGTCACCACAGAGCCCACTTTGGATTCCTCTGTACCCCTCTCTCTCTACCTCTACCCTACCTCTGAAAATAAATAACCTTTAAGAAATAAATATTTTTTAAAAAATAAATAAAACAACTGGATGCTGCCAAATATGGGCTACTTATTTTCTTCTTGGAATTTTCAGTATAGTTTACAAATATTGTAACTTCATTTGTAGAAATGAAACTTCAGAGAATCACCCTTCTACATGAGTACTTCTAAACTTGACATGATGTGTTTCTAGGTTTCTTTATTAAATATTTTCTTAATTCACCCCTTTAAGGTTTTGTGTTGTCAGTCATTTTGGCAGGCATTTCCAAATGTAGCACTGAATATTGTATCTTCAGATATAATTGTTTAGTTGTGTAATAACACCAAATAGGTAGAAGTGTCTTTTGTGAGTGAATAAGTATAAAGATTTGCAGAAAATTAAGTAATAACATAAATTTTCATTAATAAACCAAAAAAGGAAATAGTATATTCAAATTTGTTTGAAATTGCATTTTAATCTATGCATTTTTCTAAAAATTATTTTCTGCTTCTTCTTTTCTTTTCCTTTAAGAAAAAGGTGTTTGTAGTCAAGTCATGTTGTTATCTGCTAGCTCATGCACAAAATTTCCTTATTTCCAAGGACAAAAAAATCATTACCATGAAATGGTGATAAATGAAACGGTATTCTTATGTTGATCCCATGCCCTTTTGGTATGTAGTGAACCATTTTAGTCTGATGGCAGGTGTATCTTTTCTAGCTATATTTTCTTTAATAAAGGTATATTTTTTAAATTCAATAACCACATTTATTCAATCCAAAGATTCGTCATCCTATTGTCTACTTTTTTAGGTTAATAATATTTGTATATGACTCACAGGCAAATTTTCAATAAATAAATAAATTTTAATAATAGCAGTTCTTTGAAATGACACACAATTTGATGTATAACTATTTCACAATGGGAAACAGTGTTGGGTTTCAGCAAGAAACCGTGTTTAATTACTATTGAGATATCTTCATTTAAATTTTATTCAGTCAAACCCATCTAAGAAATCTATACAATATTTTTCTAAGGTTGTTTAAAAGTGAAGGATACATTTGTGAAATTGACTTTTAATTTAACTAGAATAGATCTTCATTTACTTCCTCATGTGAACTTAACCTATTTTTGATTCAAATTCATAGATTAGGTTTATACAACTTAAACTAAACCTAAACTCAAGCATTCATTAATTTTTCTAAGATATTTTATTTCAATTAACAAACACTGCATAATGCTTACTATGTAATAGGCTCGTCTAAGCTTTTCATAAATATTAATTCATTTGCTTTTCACAACAAACCCAGAATAAAGATACTACTATAATTCTCGTTTCACAAATGAAGCGCAAAGAAGCTAAGAGGCAGTGTAGATGGAAGCCAACAATAACTACTCTGTCCTATTAGAATCCAGAATAGTGTTTTCTTTAGCAAGTGAGAAAGAGTATGAGAAGAGGGGTTCCTGGGACACCCACGCCATTCTTTTTTGGATGTGGGTGCTGGTTACCTAGGTTTGTTCACCTTGGGAAGATGTGTTGGGTTATACACTTAAGGCAAATGTACTTTTCTCTCTATATAGTAGCATATATATTTTTATACAGTATTCTTCAATAAAATGTTGAGGAAAGAGAGGTCAAATGTCTTGTTCCAGGTCATACAAATTATTAATGGCAAGACCAGGATTGGAACATAGGCTTGTCTAGGTTCTTAACCACCGTTGTGCCAGATACTCTGAGATATTGGTATTTTGCTCTTTGGATTATCTACCTCTGGCCCTTTCCTGTCCCTCCATCTCAGTAGGAAGGCCCCCTGTGTTTCCTAGTCTCAGGGATCTTTGCATAGCTGAATCAGAATTTTAGGAAGGCAACAGCTCTTTGTGAATTTGTTTTTTTCTGTTTGTAAAAGCTTAAAAACATTGAAAAAGTAAGTTATCAAGAAGGGAAATAGAAGAGATTGTCTTTCTGTATTCTGAAAGAGTAGGATAATCTCAAATACTGGTAAGGAAATGTAGGATAATCCCATACTTTCTAAGGACCTCTTCCCCCATCAAAGTAGTATTCAGAGATGGTAATAAGACTTCACTAGGAGTGGGTATTGGCAAAACTAAGGACACTGAATCCATGGCCATGATATTCACAGCTTTCTACAGATCTCTGTGGTCAAGTGAAGGAGAAACAAAGGACTTTTATGGACCAGTATGGCCTTGGTCAAGAAGATGTCACCAGTGACATATTGAGTAGATGTTAAATGCCTTTGTTTTACTCTCTAGACATTATTTGAGCCTCTAGATTATTTGAATCCGTTTTAATCATTTGTGTGTGTGTGGGGGGGGGGTGGTAGGTGTGTGTGTACAGAAAATCATTGCTCTGGAAAATTAAGGCATAAAAAAAAGAGAAAAGTATTTATATGACATAGAGGAATCTAGTAGGGAGAGAAAGTTCATCTTAACCAAGAGATTGTTGTTAGTTATTTTTCTAATAAATATTCCTCTGTTTGTCATGAAATAGTTAAAAAAGTAAATGGATAACCAAGGTATCTGGTTTGAAATTTAAAAAAAATAAATTCAATTTGGGGCACCTAGGTGGCTCAGTCGGTTGGGCATCAGACTTCAACTCAAGTCATGATCTCATGGGGCTCAGGTCATGATCTCATGGTTCATGAATCTGAACCCCACTTTGGGCTCTGTGCTGATAGCTCGGAGCCTGGAGACTACTTTGGATTTTGTGTCTCCTTCTCTCTACCCCTCCCCTGCTCACGTGCTCACTCTCTCTCTCTCTCTCTCTCTCAAAAATAAATAAACATTAAAAAAAATTTTTTTTTTAAAAGAAATTGCCATTAGTGTACTTGGAATAGACCTTTTGCATTGACTTGGTTGTTTTATGCATTTTGTAAATACAGCAGCATTTCTGAGACTAAGTACAGGTATCCTCAATTTAAATTAGTTTTAAATAAGGGAGTTCTGGGGTTCCTGGATGGCGCAGTGGGTTAAGCACCTAACTCTTGACTTTGGCTCAGGTCATGATCTTATGGTTTGTGAGATTGAGCCCCACATTGGGCTCTGTCCTGACAGTGCAGAGCCTGCTTGGATTCTCTCTCTTCCTCTCTCTCTGCCCTTCCCCTGCTCATTAGCTTGCTCTCTCTCTCTCTCTCTCTCTCTCAAAATAAATAAATTAACTTAAAAAAGAAGGGAGATCTAAATTTCTGGCAATCTTGAACATTTAATATGTTTTAAGCATATTATTTAAGCAGACTGATTTTAACAATCATAAAGAATACATTAAATCAACAGGCTAAATCATGCTATTGTGTGGCAATTTGAAAAAAAGAAAGAAAGAGAGTGGTAGATTTCCTCAGGCTGCTCCTCGTCACTAGGATATCACTGGGGAAAACAAGGTAGGAAACTAATTTTTTTAAGTTTATTGTATTTATTTTGAGAGAGAATGAACAAGCAAGGAACAGGCAGAAAGAAGGAGAGACAGAGAATCTCAAGCAGGCTCCATTCTGTCATGGGGCTCTATCCCAGGAATCATGAGATCATGAACTGAGTCAAAATCAAGAGTTGGGTGTTTGACTGACTGAGCTACCCAGGTGCTCTGAAGGTAGGAAATTATTAAAAGAGGATCATCATTTACACATATTTCAAATGTCATGACACTTCAGGGCTTTTTCAAAGTCTGTGTACTCAGCATTGGAGTCTGGGTTGCTGCTTGTCAGCTGAAGCCAGCAGTAGTGGCTTCTGGCTAAGTTGAGAATTAATCGTTTATCTAGTCCAGGTCCAGAATCACCTCCTGTGGTGTATTCTCATAGCCCAGATGAATAAAATCACAAAAGCAGGAAGCACAGTGTAGAAAGTGGTAGAAATGCTCACGATGGCCTTTGGGAGAATCACTGCAAACTGTACACAATCGATTATTGTCTGGTCTTGGATTTTAAGCTCTCTGGGTGCCAAACTTCGCAGTTTTGACCATAAGAAGCATTTTTGTAGGTTTGTTTGTTTTGAAAAGCCAAAGTCCATTGGTGAGCCAAAGACAATGATTGTCTACAATAGACAACAGCTGTGATTGGATGGACTCCCACGTTACCTTTTCTATGCCCAAACTGCTCCTGGAGCCATCTCTCTCTGCGCCCACTGAGCCTCTGACTCCTTTAACTTCCTGCATATCCCTGAGGTTATTAATCCTGCAATACAAGAATGTAAATTACTTGATTCTCTTCCACAAGAAGTACTTGGGATTCATATTTGCTCGAAGAGTATCAAGCCTTGATAAGCTCCTCTTCTCCCTATGTAATTCAAAATACATGAGCAGCACTATACCAGATATGGGACTTTTATTAAAATTTTTTCCCTAGGAAATAAACTTTATGGATTTTATATGTAGGAGAATACTTTTTAGAGATGAATTTTCTATTTGGGATTTTGTTCAAGTTTATTATTTTTGATATCATGTACAAGATCAAATAATTCAGAAATATTTTAGTGACATATAACCATATAACCTGGTAAAGTAGAAACCAAGATAAATCATTATGGCATAATAGTAGTGGGGATTAGAAAAGAACAAAATGACTTAATACTATTATTTAAAGAGAGAATATGGGCAACAATGTATAAGTTATTTCATCTATATTCTGTCCCATTGCTTCAGTGAACCTGTTTTCACTATGGTCACCGCTGAGTTTCTAGGAATCATCTAATGGATTCTTTTTTTTTTTTTGGTCTTCTTTTACTTAATGTCTTGAAGCAATTGACAATGTGGACACTCTTTATCTTGAAATTCCTTCCTCTCTTGCTTGTCATTCCCTCAGTTCCTCTGAGTTCCATTCTTATTCTCTGACCACTCCCTCCTATGTCTATTCAGTAGATTTATTTAGCTCCACCCACATCTTAAATGACCCTATGTCCAAGGGTTGAGTCCTATACCGTCTTTTCCTTCTGTTTATTGCTCTATTCAGGCAGTCTTGTTCATGTACAGTTTCTTTTATCTAGTAGTTTACAATGAAACCAAATTTGTGTTTCTCTCAACCACTTTTTCATGTGCTCTAGAGTCAATATAAAAATAGCTTTCAGACATTCTATTCCTCAGAGTCAACATTTCTAAAACTGAAACCAGACTTCCTATGTCTCTGCTGAGTGCTTCTCTTTCTGTGTTTCTGCTCTCATTTTATGGCACACACACTGATACAATGGGCCCAACATTCATTCATTCATTCATTCATTCTTTCATTTATTATTTATTGAGTCTGATCTTATTTATTTGTGACTCCTAGAAAATCTCCTTTTTGATAGGACTCCTACATAGAGGTAGAAGCTCTTAGGACAGCCTCTATCTCTTGGCCATCTGTTCTTGGAGTTTTTCTTTGGCCTCCTTCATTCTCTCGGCCAAAAGCTTAGCATATTCTGCAGCCTTTTCCTTATTTTTCTTAGTACGTTGCTTCTTCAAAGCAATATGCTGACATTTGTGTTGGATGACAGGTGAAGTAACAAGATGTTGAAGATGCTTTGGTTCTAGGTTTCTTACCTTCTTTGTTTAGGGGTTTTCTCATAACATACTGGTAGAAATCATCTTCACAGAGATTAAAAGTTTGTCATTCTGCCAGCTCTTTTGGGCCCCAGGCAATGAAGCACAGTAGTATCAGTGAGTCCAGGAATGTCCTTCTCCACTTTTATTACAATGATCACATTGAGCACACTGTTAGCATCCACAGTGCAACCACAAATGGATTTGCACTTTCTTTCTCCAGTCCTCCTTGACTGGGAGCGGGAAGGCCCCTTACTCAGTAGCAGGTAGACATGGCCATAGGTCAAGACACCCTACTTTGTGGGGAAGCTTGGTTTGTCATTGCCACCACTGATTCAGACCACATTACCCTTCCATTATTCACCCAGAGCAATAGCAACAACCTCATTGGCTGCACACTTCTCATAAAAGGTATGAAGTTTGCACTCTTCGTCCATCAGTGACTTTCTGACAGCCAGTAGCTGGGAAAGAGACATCCAGCTTCATCCTGAAGCAGCCTGCCGCTTCAGAGGCCCCACAAAAAAGAACAATATTAATGCCTTTTAATGAAATACTGTATTTTAGTCCCATTTTCACCCTCTCTATTCCCATTGTCACTGGCTTACTTCAGATCTTCTTCATTACTCATTTGACCATTACCAATTCTGATTATCTCACTCCATCCTGCCCTCCCCAATCCACCTTGCATAAGGCAATAAGAGTGATCTTTCTAAAATGGTTAGCTGAAATCATTCCCTATGCTTCCTATCTCACTGGTTGCCACAGTCTATAAAATGTGATTCAAATTTCTCCCCATGGCACACATACATAGTAACAACCAGGTACAAAAATAGTCATAAAATGTTCTTGTAAAATCAGATTTTGTTCTCTCACACTTCTCCACCTTTTCCTTTTTAAAATAAAACAGTTTTTATTTATCTTCAATCTCACCTCAAGCAGTATTTTTTGGGAAAAACCTTCAAGATTCTCCCAAGCTGACTTAGAAGGTGCTTCCCTTAGGCTCTATTACCAGCAAATTTGTCATAAATTTCTCCACTGGACCACTCATCACGTTGTTTTTCTCTGGGTTGCTTGCTGGTGAGCTACCTGAGTTCACGGACCAAATATAGCATTTGGTCCATTATTTAAAATATAGTCTATAATCAATAAATATACAGGAAATAAAGGATAATAAAATTGGTTATTAAAATTCTAGTGAGTTATTAACTCTATAGTTTGTATAGATATGTAAATTATATATACACAAATATATATGTATATATACATATACATATGTATATATATAATACTTATCTAATATACAGTAAAACCTTGGATTGTGACTAAAGGGTTCCGCAAGATGAGCAAACACTTATAATAAATTTTAAATTGATAAATGCTATGTCTTGCAATTGAGTAGTATGTGACAGGGAATGTCACATGATCAAAACTGAGCCAATGGTTCTTCTCTCTCTCACTGTGAGATTGTGGGTGATCGTCTCCCATGTTCGGATGCTTGGTTTTAGGCTGCAGTGTTTGGGAGAATCAGTGATTTTTCAGAACTTTGGCAGGTGCTCACAGCTGGCACTAGTGTATTTTTTGCCACTTCAAAGCACCTATGGACAGTCCTTTGCTTTTCCATACAAGAGGAAGCTTAGGAATGCTTTGCTTCCTTCTAGGTCAGGCTGCCTGCAGATATGGACCCTTTCCTCTGCTGCCTTATTGCCAGTTACATTAAATACAGTATATGACAAGAGTTTCTTAATATTGTACTGTAGTCAACATCCGTGTGAGTGTATACAATGGCTCCCATGCAGGAAAAGATTGAAAAGAATGGTAGTAGGAGCAAGGAGATGATTATGGTGGAAGTTAAGAAGTAAATCATTGAGAAGTACGAACAAGGTATGCAAATAGGCCAAAACTCCAAGATTTTATAAGAAGTCTATGTCTGCATCTCGTCTGCACAAGTGGAGAAAAAGGCAGAGGAATCCCTCACTTCAAATGAGATAAGGGAGATGTGTAAAATGTGGGAAACAGTGCAAAATTTTGTAGAAAACACCACCTGAATAAGGCTGTAGCAGTGCAAGTGATGAATCTGTTTAATGACAATGCAATGTCACATTTCTGTGAAATCCTCCAAAGGTGGCAAAAACAAGTGTCATTGGATAGGTTTCTTGTTAAAGTTGCATGAATAGAAAAAGATTCCATTGAGCCTATTGAAAGCAGTGATTCCATTAGTGATAATCAAAGCCTTTACACAATAACCCTCCTCTCTCTTGTCTCCCTCACACCAGCCATGAGGTTTTCAAAGGTAAGTGCAGGTTAATTTGTTTATTTTTCTTTATATTTTGTATTTTATTTATTTATTATTTTATATTATATTACAGTATTGTAATAATTTTTATATGAATACTTTTGGGTTGTGGAATGAGTCATCTGAGTTTCCATTATTTCTTATGGGGGAATTTGCTTGATATACAAGTACTTTGAGTTACAAGCATGTTTCCAGAATGAATTATGCTCACAAACCAAGGTTTTACTGTATGTATGTACGTATGTATGTGTGTGTATACACACATATATATGTGTGTATATATATGTATATATACATATATATACACACATATATATATATATTTGTATATTGAACTATGTAGAAGTATGTTTATAAATGTTATTAAGCAAATAATAAAGGCAGTAAGGATTTGTTTTAAAAATGAGTTTTTAAGGATGGATTACATATTTGGAATAGAAACAGGGAGAGATAAAATTTCCCAGATAGAAAAAGTAGTGCAGACAGTGGCACAGAATATGTTCAAGTCTAGTGTGTTATTTGATGGGCACACGTAAGGAAAATTTTAGAGAAGATTGTAAAGAGAACCATATCACAGAGAGCCTTGAATATGTCATATTTTTCTGCGATTTAAAAAAAATACCACTTTAGCACAGTGTTATAGAATGTTTTTATTTTTTAAATTTTTTAAATTTATTTTTGAGAGAGAGAGGGACAGAGCATGAGTGGGGGAGAGGCAGAGAGGGAGACACAGAATCTGAACTCATGAACTCCGAGATCATGACCTGAGCCAAAGTTGGATGCTTAAGGGCCTGAGCCACCTGGGCACCCCTAGAATGTTTTCAGAAAGGTGTTAGTTTTAATCTGCCCCTAGAGGCATTAGGTAGTATTTTAAATATCCCCAAATAAGTAGTAATCGCAGTCCAGGGTGGTTATCTGGCATTTAAAAGACTGTAATGGGTACTTCAAAGAGAACTGTTGCAGGTAGTTCCATTACCTGTTATCTTTAATCAGTGCCACTCACTTTTTTAAGTAGCATAAGGAAGGCTAGAAATATATTTTCATTGCTGAAATATATCTCATTAGAGATGCATGGATGGGCTTGGTATCTAACCAAGTACCTCCACACTTGCACAGATAAGGCATGAGAATTTAGAGACCTTAGTAGCTTACAGTCCTTTGAGCACATTCCTGTCTTAGGTTTTCATTTTCCCTATTTTGCCCCTGGAATCCAGTAACAAAGATGGCCTAATTCTGTCCTGGAATATGTTCCATTTGCCTCTAGTGAATCTCATATGCAAGGTCATAGTTGAAGAACCAAAAGGGAAGAAAAAGACCTGAGATATTATTGGTCTAATAAAAAAAGATGACACGATATTGTGTGTGCCAGGTAGCTGGTATATGTGTGCGAATCAGGGATAGAATAAACTCTAGAGATTTGATTTCATTCCATCTGGTTGTGCTGATGGTGGTGGGGGGGGGGGGTGGAGAAGGAACCAGTAGTTCTTAACTACATCTATCTGTTAGAGACTGATTACCTGCCTCCCACCAAAATTAATAAATGTGAAAAGCCAAAGTGGTTCAGGTCAGCCCAAAACACAAGTTAAGGATTTTGTATTTAATTTGTTAGAAAAAGGGAAATCACTGAAGTGTTTGAACTGCCCAATTACCTTGTTGGTTAGTATGTGATGCTTTTGAATCAAGAAAAAGGGTTGATCTCTGTTAGGAAATTAAGTTCAACCCTTGCTAAACTTAGTGAACTTTTCTGTATATAGATATAAATCTGTACTCTATAAATTGGTGTTGATGGCTTATTCCAAATCCATAGCTACTTCTAGTACAACGACTACTTCTAATAATTAGCGCATTAATAAATCTCAGAACTGGTATCTTTCCTGATACCACTGAGTCTTTGCAACTTTGATGCGTTTGTCACTCCCTCATGCACACCACGCACCTAATTGCTGAATAATGTTTTTTGTTTGTTTGCGTTTGGGGTTTAACATTTAGGTTATTTAAAAGCCTTATTCTTCAAATTGTTATGATAACCAAAAATTGTGTTTGTTTCCATATTATCCCTCATTGATCTCTGTATTTATTATTGCTGTCTTTGCTTGCTGTAGTTTACTTAATTAAGGAAGGAGGGTATTAGATACATCAAACTTGGTAGTTCTTTTCTCAAATCTTAGGAGACATTGACAAGAGCTCTAGTCCAGAAGAGGTTTTGCAGTAGTTCACCTGAGACCAATCCTCACTTTCTGTTACCTTGCTATAAAAGAGCAGGAGGGGGGCACCTGGGTGGCTCAGTCGGTTCAGCATCTGACTTTGGCTCAGGTCATGATCTCATGGTCCGTGGGTTCAAGCTCTGTGTCGGGCTCTTTGCTAACTGCCCAGAGCATGGAGCCTGCTTCAGATTCTGTGTCTCCCTCTCTGCCCCTCCCCTGCCCATGCTCTCTCTCTCAAAAATAAATAAATACTTAAAAAAAAAAAAAAGAGCAGGAGGATTAGGCAGCGAATTAATTAAAAACAATGGTGCATGTGAATAGCTCTTCCAACTGTCTTTCATTTCATGTTTTGGTAAGTGTGATCAATGCCAAATTTCTCTATTGTGGAGTAATGAACACACAAGCATAGATATACATTACGAAATCATAAAAATTCAATTAAAGTTAAAACACAAAGTTACTTTGTGTCAAAGCTATCACAAAATTTAAAATTTGTTTTACTACTTTCTGTTGAGCTCGAGATGCAGGAGGCATGGTTATACCTTTAATAATGCCAGGCTATATATTTATCTTAAATGTATCAGCCTGTTTGGGAGAAAAAGTATCTGGAAGAGACGTTAATTTTCCAGTCTCTGACAAGATGTCTACCAAATGGCTTTCCTGTGACAATAAATAGGTTTTACTTGACATGTTTATTTACATACTATTTAATACACCTTGTGTTGAAAGGAGACAAATAATGACTTGAATCACTTCCAGATTACTTTGCTCTATGCAGATAAGAAGATAAATTCAAGACCTCTAATACATAATGGCACTAATCTTTCACTAGTGGATAAAAAGCAAAAATTCTCCATGCCTTACCTTCCTTTTGTTGTTCATTTAAGGGGGATACTGATCTTGTTTCCTCTTTTCAAAGAGAATAGAGTAACTTCTTTTGGATAGAGAACACAAAACATGATAATGTTCTGCAATTGATGGCACAGTAACTTTTTCCCTTTTACCAATTTGCAAAGAATAAATTTTTGAGAATGTGATTTTGGAAGATAGTTTTTTCTATTTTTCATATCTCGCTATATCTTATTTTGGAAGAGTAATTCTAGGTTTTTGATCTTTTAGAATTCATCCCTCTTCTATGGTTAAAGATCAGCATCAGTATCTTAAAATGTACTAATTGCACATAATTACTAATTGTTTTATATTTTTCTTAAAAGTCTTCTTAAATATATGAGTTGTTTTCATACTTCAAAGCAAAATAATCTGAATAGATACTTAAATTTAACAGATGTGAAACTCCTTCGAGGTAAATTTTAGATTCTTAAAAAGTTTTGGGGTGCCTGGGTGGCTCAGTTAGTTAAGCTTCTGACTTCGGCTCAGGTCACGATCTCACAGTTCGTGGATTAGAGCCCCACGTTGGGCTCTGTGCTGATAGGTCAGAGCCTGGAACCTGCTTCGGATTCTGTGTCTCCTTCTCTCTCTGCCCTTCCTCTGCTCGTGCTCTGTCTCTCTTGAAAATAAATAAACATTTAAAGCAAAAAACCAAGTTTCGTTTGGCACCAGTGCAGGATTGGCTGAAATATATCTCTAATAGGAAGAGAATAACACTTCAGTGGTATTTTTTGTAAATGACCAATATTAAATTTAATAGAGCTAATTTAATAAAGAAAGGCAGTTCTAGATTACTACTGCTAGAAAAATGTGGAGGGTCAGCAGTGTAAACACTGCCCAAAGCAACCCTTATCAATCACCTTGCTCTCATTATAGTTAGACTTTGAATATGAGGTGAAAGTTTAAACAGGTGACCCAGTTTGTTTAACTAGTGACCAGTAAGGTCAATATGGATAATAAGACACCTAATACCATAGTAATTCTATTATATCAATAAAACGTCTTTTTGCAAACAAATTGATTACTACGTTATGACTTTTATAACCCTTGAGATACTTTTATAACCCTTGACATATGAATGCTCATAGAGAGATAAATTGTAAAGTTAAAGAAAGAGAAAAAGTGGAATCAGCTGCCTTTGGTTGTAGGACTTTTGGTTTTACTGAGGTATTGCTATTCTACTTGTGTTGGAAAACTTGGTATGACTATTTATAAGGCAGCATATATTTCTCAGTCCGTACCTACCAGTTGTTTCCTTCACATCATACCTGAGAGATTTCTCTGAAATCTTTTTCAGTTCAAATCACCAGAGTGGGACCATCTTAACCAATATGTCAGGTCAATATAGACAAATCACATCATTACCTTGTGACTGTTCATGTTAGCGCATGAATATTAATTCGGTGCATTTTTTTCCACTGAAAAATTGGGCAACCTGTAAAGAGTTTAAAATAAGCACTTAGAGAACCTTTCTTGAAATCAAAATTAACTCAAGAAAGTATATCATTAGTATTCTGAAAAACAATATGAATTTATTGGAAGAGTTTCAACTATAATTTTAGTCTCAGTTCACATTAATGGAAAATAAAATTCATAGACAAACCAGGCAGAATGCAATTGATATACGTTTGAATCCAAAAACTGAGGTTCATTTTCAGTTGGTGGCCTCATTTGAACTCCGCAATTTTCTCTTGCCACTTAATGGCTGTACTGAATCCTGGCAGCTGCCTTGTATCACAGTTGTGAGCTGTCAAGGTAAGTAAAAGTAGGTAAGAAACTTGATAACTTTGGTCAATTACAGGAACAGTTCTCTAACTGCAATTATGTAGTGAGCGGAGAGTTCACAGCATTAATTCAAAAGGTCCAATCTAGATTATCAGAGGCTCTCAGTCCTATGGGGGAATTCTTATGTTACTCAGTAGGCTTCCGAGCTCATATGTATCCAATACGACAATGCTTTCATCTTGAATTTTTCATAGTGCATCTCCATTTAGGCTGACAAACACACACAAAAGATCCATCTTTACAGTAATCAAAGTAATCATGCCTGGCCTTTTCTGCTTTGCAGTGCCATAGATCAGCATTTTGCTATGTACATTGCTGACAAGTGCAGATATTAAACTGTGAAAATTAAAACCGCTTGGTAGACCCAGAAGAAAGTCAGAAAAGGCTTCAAATGACATTGTCTGGTATGTGCAACACCGAATGCAAAATGCCTTAGAAGGAGTCTAAACATGGAATGAGCACGTACAATATTGACATTTGCCTATATGGGAAAATCTTTTGTTTCTGTCCTAACCTAATAGTAGGGCAGATTTTTTTGTTTTTCAAATCCATCTTTGTATTTAAGGTGTACATTTAAAACATACCTACTTCCATAAATCTCTTGTAACACATAATTATATGTATATTTTAAGCCTTTACTGATACTTTGTGCTAGTAATCAACTATAAGGTTTTAGCTGATCAGCCAGAAGTTACTTGGAAGCTTTTTAGGGGCATTTGAAATTCGTTAGGCTTTCAGTTTTGCCAGCCTTTAGTAACATTGGACTGCCTTTTGCAAATTAATTCCATCCACATGCATTCTACTCCCTCTGTACAACAACATCAACATCCTACTCGAGTTATTTCTTTATTTTATAGGAAAATTTGCTTATTATGTTTTAGACTTGCTTCAAATCATTTAATAGAAAATAAGAAAGCATTTATAAAAATAATAGAGCCACATGGGCTTTCTGTGTTTTAAGATTGCCTGTTACTGGGGCACCTGGGTGGCTCTGTCAGTTAAGCATCCAACTCTTGGCTTTAGCTCAGGTCATGATCTCATGGTTCATGAGTTCAAGTCCCGCGTCGGGCTCTGTGCTGTCATCACAGAACCTGCTTGAGATTCTCTCTCTCTCCCTCTGCGTCTCCCTTGCTCTTTCTCTCTCTCTCACAATAAATTAATAAACTTTAAAAATTTTTTTAAAATATTGCCTATTACTTTCTGTTATGGCTCATATGAAATTGTGGTAGCAGATACAGCATAGAGGTAGATAAATTTTATTTAGTGGGGTTTTTTTTAGTAAGTATTATTTAACATTTTTTTCCATTTTGCATTTGTATTCAAAGAGTAGTTATAAGTAATAAAAATGATTTTTTAATGTTATGTGAAAATTAATTGCAGGTAATCTTTTTAGTTTTGTAGAACATAAAAATTATAGGATGTTATATGCCAAATTAAGTGTTATGACATTTCATGGTATGAGACTTCTAAATAAGAATTTACATGGCAATACCAATCATCCATTTATAATACATTAAGTGCTCACATATTTCAATTAAATAATGAGGGACTTCTCTATTATTTATATTTAAGAATTAGGTAGAGAAACTGATACAGTCTTTTTCTTAAATTTTAAAATTATCTCAGTTTTTTACACCACGTATGGTGTAAGCCAGGGATTAGAACTTTTAGATTTTATCTCCATTTCTATTGGAATCAATCTGTGTCATCCTCATTGCTTCCTCTGATTTTGACTGGGGGACTTTAAGGATGTCTCAGGAACACAGTTCCTCACCTAAGACATGCTGTTGGACTATTTGCTCTTTTGCTATTCTAACTCAGACTTTCTATTGGGATGTTTGATGGAAAATCCGTAGACCAGTAAGGAGTCATAAAGGAACTTAGCTGCCACATTGCCCCAAACATCATTTCCATCAACTCACAAAGGCTAAAGGAAGACCGATGAGGCCCAATCAATGTGAGTCACATGGGAAAATGAGTCTCAAAATCATGCTTTCCCTGACTTTGAGAATTTTGGTGAAAAAACTCTATTTCACTTAAAGCTGTTGAATCTGAAACAAAAATAACTGAACAATTTCATTACAATGGTGCACTCATAAAGTAGATTTCAGAGAGTTAATGCAGTAATGAGTAGAAAAGAAATATGGAACTAGAGAGTATAATACAAAGAGAAATAAGTCAGTCAAATACAAGTACCATATAGTTTCACTCATATGTGGAATTTAGGAAACAAAACAAATGAGCAAAGGGAAAAGAAGGGGGAGCAAACCAAGAAACCTTTCTCTTAATTACAGAGAACAAACTGAGGGTTGTCTGAGGGGAGGTGAGTAGGGAGATGGGTTAAATAGGTGATGGGGATTAAGGAGTGCACCTGTTGTGATGAGCACTTGGCATTGTATGGAAGTGTTGAATCACTTTATTTACACCTGAAACTAATACTACCATGTATGTTAACTGAGATTTAAATAAGTTTTTTTAAAAAAGATTTGTTTTTGTTTTTTTTTTTAAAAGGAAAGACATATGGATGAGTAGAACAGACCCACTTCTGAGTAGCTTATTTGGTTTAAAAAAAAACCATCCAGGAAGAGAATGACAAATTAACAAAAGGAGGTATGGTCAAGCAGAGAGGAAGAAAATGAGACTCAGATAGTTTAAGCCATTTTGCCAAAACCACCCAGTTAGTGATGAAAGAGTATATCTTTCAACCAGGTACTTGGCTTCATGATACCTGGAGTTTTGGACTGGCATTAAATTGCTTTCTCTAACTTAAAGATTTTTGACACTTGTCATAGTCCATTCAGGCTATTGTAATAAAATACCTTAGGCTGGGTAGCTTATAAACACAGAAATTTATTGCTCACAGTTCTGGAGGCTGGGAAGTTCCAGATCGACTTGCCAAGCAGATTCATTATCTGGTGGGGGCCCACTTCCCAGTTCATTAGACAGCTCTCTTCTTGTCTGTCCTTACATTGTGGAAAGAACAGGGTCTCTCAGGTTTCGATTGTAAGGGCACTAATCCTATTCAGGAAGGCTGCAACCTCATGATCACCTCCCAAAGGCCCCATTCCCTAATACTATCACATTGGGGATTAGGATTTTAAATTTTGGTAAGACATAAACATTCAATCTAGAGCAGCATTCTAGTTCTAGAGAGATATTTTAGGTAGAGTTAGTTCAATGAGGAAATACATATAATACAGATAAGGCAGCACTGTAAGAAAGAAAGAAAAATACTCATGCAACTATTGCTGGCAGGGATCTGTAAGTCAAATCGTTCATGTGAATATTAGAACCAAATATTGGCTTGGGGTCTAGGGTTTTATTGCCAGCATGAGGACAGGAGATGAGAGTCCAAGTCTATTTGAGGAGAAACCAAAACCGAGCTCCCTACAGACAGCCAAGAATCCTGAAGTACTGCTTCCTCTGTGTCATGGAGACTAGGAAAAGTGCCCATCAGCCTGGAGGAATATCATCACCAACCCAAAACTGGATGCCAAGCAGGTGCCAAGTGATGATATAGAGTCTAATTTCACATGGCATAGGTGGGAAATTCCTCATTCAGAGGCATAAAATTAGCCCAGATTCTTTGAAAAGTTTGCAACCCTCACAAGAACAAATGCTACAAACTGAGACAATTCTGATTCAAAGGGAAATCCATGTACATCGTTAAGATTGCCATAAAAAAAATAACAACTATTACAGGGAACCAGGAGGTTGATACTCTAAGAATTCAACTTCTGAGGTTTAAATCAAATGTATTTGAAATGATCGAAGAGAAAGGAAACACATCATTAAATAAGAATGAAACTGTATTAAAAATAGATCTTCCTAAAAAAAATCACCAGATATTTTAAACATTAGGTTATAGAGAGCTCAGTAAAGCATTAGTGGGCTTAATTAATTGGAATATATGCATGATGAAATCACTGACTATAGATCAGTGAGGAAAACTAATAGAAAATATGAAAGAGAATTGGAAAAATGGAGGAATAAAGGCAAACGCCAGCCTTTGTCTGTTAAAATCCCCTGCACAAGCAGGGAATTGAGAAGCTGGTGACGAGGCGGAATTCTATGATAATTTGCTGAAATTTTTGAAGAACTGAAGAACATCCATGCTCACATTGAAGGTTTATACTAAACTCCACACAACACAAATAAAAACATAAAAGTCTGAGTTTACTCCTCATAGAGGCTCACCGAAAATTCTCCCAAAATATGTACTTCAGTACTTAAAACAAAACAGATGAGGAAGTAGATACAAAGCATTTGTATACAAAGTTGGTAAAAGTTGTTGTATCTAAGTAGGTATTTATTGGAATTAAAGAGAAAGCTAATGACAACTTTGGTGAAATTTTTAAAAAGGTAATCATTAAATACTAGGTTTCAAAAGTACAGAGGATTTGAAGGGTATGGAATTGCATTGTTTGGGAAGATGACAAAGATATTGGATCACATTTTTTAAAGTTTTTATTTTAATTCCGGGATCACTTTTGCCTTTTAAGAGGTACGTATGGATGGTAAGCATTTAAAGGTAAACCTGTAATGATACTGCTTTAATTTCAAAACAGAGAAAGCCAACAAGAAAATTAAGGCAATGCAATCTGTCCCACAGTGGGCGGGAAAAAGAGACACGTAAAAGCAAAGCAAAAATACGGCCAATTAAAACCCACAAAACTAAGTCGTAGAAACTATGACATAATATCAGTCATAATAAATGTGTATGTATTCTTAATTTAAGGCGGAGATTTTATGAATGAAAAACAACAACCCAACAATGTAGAAAGTATAAGGAACATAAATTGTTTATCAGAAAGAGGCAGATGTAAAAAACTGTTGCATTTGTAAGATGTGTATCAACACACATAAACCTTGGAAGCAATTTAGAAACAAAGAGGTGAGATGAGAATGTAATATGGCTTAATACCTCTGTGAATAAAATTCCAAGTGCACACGAAGGCTTGCGCGCCTCATTTATACCACCGCTGACTATTTCTGTCTCTTCAAACTTCTCTCTTACCACTCTCCCCTTCAATTATTCTGACCTAGTCACAACTGACCTTTTTTTGCAGTGTCTGAACAAGCATGTCTCCATGTCAAGGCCTTTCACTCTGCCTGTGGTGTTCTTCCTTCAGAACTACCCACCACCCGCTTCTTAATTTCAGTGAGGTCTCTGCTCAAAATCAGCCCTTCAGAGAAGCTTTTCCTCAGCACTGTCTCTAAAGTGGCATCACCTGCTGTGCTCTATCCATTTATCCTTCCCCATGACATTTAAGGATATACTTATATTTTTAACTCATATATTTTTAAAAGGTTTTATTGAAGTATGACTGATATATGATTGTACAGTCATACAAGCTGTACATTTTTAATGTATACACATTGATGAGTTTGGAGACAAGTATAAGGCATGAAATTGGTTACCACGATCTATGCTGTAAACGTATTCGTCACCACCAAAAGCTCCCTACTGCCTGCCTTTCTTTCTTTCTTTCTTTCTTTCTTTCTTTCTTTCTTTCTTTCTTTTTCTTTCTTTCT
>NC_064811.1:181461595-181587462 GCF_023721935.1 Panthera uncia
TTTCTTTCTTTCTTTCTTTCTTTCTTTCTTTTTCTTTCTTTCTTTTTCTTTCTTTCTTTCTTTCTTTCTTTCTTTCTTTCTTTCTTTCCTTGTTTTGTGATAAAGAACACAATCATTTATTTGCAAATTTTTCAGTTTATAATACAGTATTGTTAACTCCAGGCACTATCCTGTACAGGAGGAGATCTCTAGGACTCTTTCATCTTACACAACTGAAACTTCCAACCCTGTGGCCAATGTTTCCCAGTGTTCCCTTCCCCCCACCAGCCCCTGGCAACTACCATTCTCCTCTCTGCTTCTAGAAGGTTGAGAATTTTAAATTTCTCATATAAGTGGTATCATGTGGCATTGGTCCTCTGTGTCTAGCCTATTTCCTTTAGGATAATGTCCTCCAAGTTTATCTATGTTGTTTCAAATGGCAGAATTGCACCTCCCTCTTTTAAAGGCTGAATAATATTTGATTATAGTTATACTGCACTTTATTCATCCATTGATGGTAATGGATGAATACCATCATATTCTATATAGTGGCTATTGTGATTATTCCTGCAGTGAGTGTAGGAGCGTACATATCTCTCAGAGATACTGGTTTCGGTTCCTTTCAATACAATATATACCCAGAAGTGGCATTGTTGGATCATTTGGTGGTTCTATTTTTAATTTTTTGAGGAATCTCCATACTGTTTTCCACAGTGGCTGTACAAATTAACATTCTCAGCAACTGTATACAAGGGTTCCCTTTTTTCCACATCATTTCCAATGCTTGTTATCTCTTTTTGTGTGTGTGTGTGGATAATATGCATCGCAGCGAGGTGATGTCTCAGGATGATTTTGATTTGCATTCCCCTAGTAATTAGTGATGTTGAGCACCTTTTCATACACCTGTTGGCCAAATATTTGTATGCCTTCGTTGAAGTAATGTCTGTTTACTTTCTTTGGCCATTTTAGGAGAAGGTTATTAATTAAATAATTATTCAATTTATGTTTAAGTTTTTGCTGTTAAGTCATAGGATTTTCTTATATATATTGGAAATGAACCCTTTCTCAGATATATGGTTTGCATAAATTTTCTCCAGTTACTTAGGCTGCTCTTTTATCCTGTTGTTTCCTTTTGCTTCACTATTCAGTTTGACGTAATCCTGTCTATTTTTTGTTTTGTTACCTGTGCTTTCATATTTATGAAATAATTACTGAAGCCATTGTCAAAAAGCTCTTTTTCTATGTTTTCTTCTTAGAGTTTTATGGCTTCAGGTATAATTTTGATGTCGTTCACCCATCTTGAATTTGTTTTTGTTTGTGGCATAATATGAGTCTAATTTCATTCTTTTGCTTATGGATATAGTTTTTACAATATCTTTTATTGAAAATACTATCATTTCCCCATTGTATATTTTGCCAGCCTTGTGGAAGATTAGCTGATCACATACTGTGGCTCAATTTCTGGGCTCTGGTTCTGCTTCATTGGTCTATATGTCTGTTTTATATCAGTGGCATATTGTTTTGATTACTGTAGATTTTTTTAAGTTTATTACTAGATATTTCATTCTTTTATTCTATTAAATGGAATTACTTTCTTAATTTTCTTTCAGTTAGTTATTAGTATATACAAATGTACCTTTTTCTATGTTGATTTGTATCCTGCAACTTTGCTAAATTTTATTAAACTTTGCTAAGTGTATCAGTTCTAATAGTTGTGTGTGTGTGTGTGTGTGTGTGTGTGTGGTGTAGTCTTTAAGGCTTTCTTTTTAAGATCCTGTCATCTGTAAACAGAGCCAATTTTACTTCTTCCTTTTTTATTGGGATGCATTTTATTTCTTGTTCTTAACTAATTGCCATGGCTAGGACTTACAGGAATATGTGGAATAAAAGTGGCAAAAATGAGCGTCCTTGCCTTGTTCCAGATTGTAGAGAAAAAGATGTCAGGTTTTTACTACTAAGATAGTAGTTGTGGGCTTATCATATACGGTCTTTTTATGTTGAGGTACATTCCCTCTCTATCTTTGTTGAACATTTTTATCATGAGTAGATGTTGTTTATGGTAAGATGATTTTTTTCTGCATCTATTGAAATAATTGCATGGTTTATAGTTTCTATTTTGGTGAAGTATCACCGTTATTGATTTGAACCATTCTTGTATACCTAGAATAAACCCCACTTGATCATTGTGTATGATCCTTTTAATGTATTGTTGAATTCAGTTTACTAATATTTTGTTGGGGCTTCTTACATCTGTGTACGTCAGTGATTTGGCCTGTAATTTTCTTTTTTTGAAGTGTCCTTATCTGGCTTTAGTATTAAAGTAACAATAGTCATGACAATGAAGCCTGACGCATAGTAAATATTAAACTAAAATGTAATTATTATTACTATTATAACTGTCGTTACTATTGTTAATAGCTGGTTAATCTCTTCCTGTTGATAGGCAAAAACATATGGACAAGCAAAAACGTTGGTCTGGAATCTGTACACCAAAATCAAAAACTCAGTGGAATACTCACTCTGCATTTGGGTCCTTAGAAAACCTAATGTCTATTTGAAAAGGAAATACCTGGGAAAATGTTGAAAATTTTATTTTTTATTTATTTAAATCCTCAATATTTTAATAAATAAACTTACTGGGCAATTTCTTATTACTGGAAAGGGCCATCATGGGAAAACTCATGCATTTTAATGGTGCAATTGTGTACTGATTGATAAGGCGTACTTTATCTCTTGTATTTCAACACGATTTCAGAGCTGTCACTGAGCCTTTACTGGGTAGTCACTAGTGCAAAGAGCTTCTTCACCAGAGTTAGCACGATTATGATAATAGCATCTTTAAAAGTTCTAGCAACAGGGGCTTTTGGGTGGTTCAGTTGAGTGTCTGACTCTTGATTTCGGCTCAGGTCATAATGCCAGCCTGGTGAGATCAAGTCCCACATCAGGCTCTGTGCTGAGCTGGGAGTCTGCTTAAGACTCTTTCTCTCCCTGTATCCCTCTCTGCTGCTCCCTCAGTCTTTCTCTCTGTCTAAAATAATAATAACAATAATAAAGCTCAAGGAAAACAGGACCACTGAGCTAAATGGATACTGAATGATAGGAATTTATTCAAATACCATCAAAGATACTTTTCTTAATCTCTCAGAATACTGATCCCTGTGTTTGACAATGCATAATGGTGGCTGAGTGAATTAATTACCTGGGACAAGTTCTCACTGCAATGCTTTGTGAGCAAATTGTAACTTTATTAATGACATGATTTAACACTAAATGTTATATCAATAAGGATGCCTTTTAATAGGATGAAAATATATTTCTAAATTTTTACACCAAATATTTAAATTTTGAGTTTATCAAGTGAGATGTAATATAGTTATCGCAATGTATATACATTTTCTTTAAACTCCATCTCTTCTTTAAAGGAGTTTCAAAGGGTACTATGTGAAGGAAATAAAAGGTAAGTAAAAAATTTTACCTGTTTGGAGTCATATGACTTTTGATGATTATGTTTTCTTCCTGTATATACTTTTAAATTCATTTAAATATTTATTGAATATTTATCACCATTGTATAATGCTGTCCTAAAAGAAATATAAACATAAATACATATATACATATATATACACACATACATATACACATATGTATACGTATGCGTGTGTGTGTGTGTATCAGAAATGGGGCTGACAGAAAAACCCAAAAGATGATAAAAAAAAATGGCAGAGATTCAGAGAAGAGAACATGAGTGAAGACACATCCATCTCTGGCAGAACATTGGATTAACCTACTGTACGGATCCACATTGTTCCAACTCTTCCACCAGCGTTCAACCATAGAATAATTTTAAATATTTCAGAATGTTGTGGCTCTGCCTGTGTCTGGGGACAGGAGGCAGATCTGGGTAAATAAAATACTTATAAATTTGGTGCTGGTAGAGGCGCCTGGGTGGCTCAGTCTGTTGGCTGACTGACTTTTGATTTTGGCTCAGGTCATAATCTCATGGTTTGTGAGGTTGAGCACTACCTCAGGCTCTGTGCTGACAGCATGGAGTCTGCTTGGGATTCTCTCTCTACCTCTCTTTCTATCCCTCCCCCACTGGTGCGCTCTCTGTCTCTCTCAAAATAAATAAATAAACTTAAAAAAAATTGTGCCAGTACCTTGGTTAAAAGTCGATACTCAAGATGGCAGCCAATTCATTTTTGTAAATAAGAAAACATAAATGGACATATTTATGCACAGCATTGCCAACAAAATGTTGTACCCAGTAGCTGTATCTTTTTTCATTGTGAATAAACTCTAGAGACCAAGAGGCTCATTGCTTGGCCCAGGTCAATAGCTGAGTTTGCATGTGGCTTAATGACTCCTAGGTGCTGAAAGCCAACCATTCTCCTGAAGAACTCTTCCACTGAGAGCTGCCTGAAGGAGGCTGAAGTTTGTCACAGTACAGTTATTGATCAGTTGAATGTCTTCATTCATAACTTCATCTATCATTTATTTAGCTACAGACTTCTTCAGTGTGTAAATGTAGTGGGCCAGTAAGATACGGTGGAATCTGCAAAGATTGATTAAGTCACTCGTTCTTCATGTGTAGCGTCCCTGGACTATGATGATAAGTTGTGCTCACTTCCCTTCAAGCAGATCTACTGTCTTAGCAGCAACTGGTGTGTAGACACATATTTGAAAAATTGGGATGAGAGCTAGAGTAGATTTGCTTGTACATAATGTAATGGAAGGAGGGACCTTTCCCACTTATAAGAATACAGAGACTTTTTTTTTGAAATATTGTAGTACAGAAGACTCTTAAGAGGTGGCTCCATGCATGTTAAGAACAATTTTAGTGAGGTAATCTTAGTGCTTGTCAGTGTTTGTCTTCTCTCTTGAATTCTTATTTCTTTAAAAGCAGAATTGTACAGAGCTGATTCATGATTTCTCTCTTATTTATCCCTGCAATTTTTCCTGTCTCCCTCTCAGAGAAATGACACATGACTATTTTCAAAGCATTTCATTAATGGCTAAGAACGTTAATAAGTGAAAGTTTACCAATATTATCATTAATTTAATGTACAATCTTAGCCCAATTATACTCAACTAGATATATTCTCAGCTGCCTGACACAAGTACTGAACATCTAAATTGAGGAGACATTATCACTGACCATAGAGCAAGGAGGGGAAAACAAATAAAAGCAAGTCTTGTAATCACCAGTCCACAGGAATGACCTTGGCTTTATGGTCTCCCCATGCCAGACATCACATTAACTACAGGTAAAGCAAGGAAAAATAGCAGTAACAACTCTCACCACATATTTCATGGAGATGAAGCTAAAGTTAATGAGAAAATGTTAGTAAAACATTTTAAGCTCCTTTGTAGGAGGACACTATATAAATATAGAGCAATACTATCAGTCATTTTAATGGGTTGGGAATTTTTACTGCTTGAGAAAGATACCCCGTTTGAGTTATGCTGGTCTTGCTTGCTGTATATCCTTGGCTTTACAACACAGCAAAGGTATTTGAAACTTCTAACTTTCTATTATCTCTGAATATTGGGGATGTGGCAATATCAAGCAGGAGCTCTGAGTTCCAAAGGGAGAATTTGATATTGAATGGCTTTTGAATTCCATGGCTATGGGTGTCTGTGTTGAGAGATGTATTATTTATTATTGCCACATACAAAAGAAAAGTACAATAAAAAAGGCAAATGCTGAACTGGGGAATATAACCTCTTGGTCAGGTCGGTGGCTGTAGCAATCCCAGGGCAAACATTCTTATTCCAACAACTCGGCAGCCCCACTCCCCTTAGTCTCTCAAGCAATAAAAGGCCAAACAAATCATTACAGGTTCAACCGGAGAGCAGCGCTTTCAAAGATGACAATCCACTGTTCATTTCACATAACAGCAAAGAATGATGTTAGAGCCTTGAATAGTAAGGCAGTATTATGAATTTCTCAGAGAACTAGACTTTACCAGTCTGTTTCAGAAAGGGAAACATAAGGTCCAAGTTTGTATGAATATATCCAGAGGGGCACACTTCATTTTTCCTCTGGCGAATATACCGATATGGGTAGTGCTGCTAGGAAAAAAAATGCTTTGTGGTAGGAAATTTCTTATTATTTTAAGGACGGAAGTGTGCAGTCCTACTAGGCATTCTCATTTGCAAATCTTCCTGCCTGAATCATATTGGAAACCTTACAACCAGCGTAGCAACTGCCTCCATCTCTCTTCTGCCCTTAAATTGCTTAAAGATTTGGCATTCATCCTCTATATTGTCATTCGTCACGTTTCTATACAACTTGGCTTATGTTTGTTTGTTTGTTTTCCCTTACTCTGTCTCCTGCCATCTTCCTTGTTAATTTACAGCATCTATATGGTCATCATCACCTTGGATTCAAATAGCCTTGCCCTTCCTGACTCAGGAGAACTTTATTCTGCTTCACTTAGCTTTCTCCCATGACTGATCCCCAGATCACACCATATCTCGAACATTCTGTCTTTGGAACTGTAAGTCCTGAGAGTCTCTTCTTATTCCTTTTCTTCCTTTATGTCAGCATCCTATCTGTTTAACTTAGTCACCAAACTGTGACTTTATTGTGACCCAGGGTTTGGTGACTTTAGTCTTGCCTGTTCTCATGATCTCTCAGCTCCCTCTTGATTTGAAGTCCTTTCCAACCTAACCTAACCTGGTCTCACAGTCAATAAGGGCTTTATATCTAGTGCCTTCCACTTTTCTGCTCCCCTGTCCTTCCACTGCCATGACTTGAACAGTTTTTAAAATGGAACCAACTCCTAGGTTTCTGTGTTCCTACTTCCTCTTAAGAAATGTCATATAACAGTGGTGATAGCTCTATCACACTTTATGAGCTCTGGTCTCAGCCAGTCCGATGACTTTTTTAGGAAACTTTAATTCTGTGATGTAGATTATCTTCTTTCTCGTGTTCTCCAAATCATCTTTTCTCTATCCCTCTCAGCAGATGATTTATGACATATAAATCACTGAAATTTTGAGACATGGACTTCCCTATCTTCTGTTGCTTCAAGATCAAAATCTATAGTCACTATTATTGTAATCAAGGATGATACTAAAAATATTTAACAACAAGAGAGGAATTGGTACCAAATGACCAGAACTAGGATGTATGTTTTTGAGGCCTTCTCCTGGGGCTTGATGTCGGGGATGGATGGAAAACACATTGTGGCCACGGAGTGAGCACTGAAGTAGGAGCCCTGCATCACAGCTGCAACCACACAGTGACCACTGTGAAAAATATTTGATGTTTCAAAACCAGCTTTGTTGGATCTTTGTCCCTGTTGTACAGAAAGACTCTCCTCCCCCCAAACACACATGCCTGCACAGAGCACACTTTTGTGGAAGCCTCACACTTCCTCTGGAATTTTGTTAAGTGTTCTCTTGGGGGCCTAAGTCTAACCACCTATCTGTAAACCCTTCATATATTCATTATCATTAAACTGCTATTGACCTTAACTGTCTTTTCAATTACTGTCTTCTACTTTTTAACCTCCTTAGAGGATTTATTCACTTAATTTTACATTTAATTTCAACTCACTTCAGTTAAGCTTCTGATCTTACTTATGTGAAGAAACACCATTAGCTTGGTCATCAATGGCCCCTCACCTGCTAACATTCATGCTTCCCTTTCCATCCCATTCTGCCTGACATGTTAGGAGCATTTGGACTTGTTAACACTCTTCTTCCATTGTTTTTCCTCTTATTTATTTATTTATTTATTTTATTTATTTATTTTTTTAATATATGAAATTTACTGTCAAATTGGTTTCCATACAACACCCAGTGCTCATCCCAAAAGGTGCCCTCCTCAATACCCATCACCCACCCTACCCTCCCTCCCACCCCCCATCAACCCTCAGTTTGTTCTCAGTTTTTAACAGTCTCTTATGCTTTGGCTCTCTCCCACTCTAACCTCTTTTTTTTTTTTTTTCCTTCCCCTCCCCCATGGGTTTCTGTTACGTTTCTCAGGATCCACATAAGAGTGAAACCATATGGTATCTGTTTTTCTCTGTCTGGCTTATTTCACTTAGCATCACACTCTCCAGTTCCATCCACGTTGCTACAAAAGGCCATATTTCATTTTTTCTCATTGCCACGTAGTATTCCATTGTGTATATAAACCACAATTTCTTTATCCATTCATCAGTTGGTGGACATTTAGGCTCTTTCCATAATTTGGCTATTGTTGAGAGTGCTGCTATAAACATTGGGGCACAAGTGCCCCTATGCATCAGTACTCCTGTATCCCTTGGATGAATTCCTAGCAGTGCTATTGCTGGGTCATAGGGTAGGTCTATTTTTAATTTTCTGAGGAACCTCCACACTGCTTTCCAGAGCGGCTGCACCAATTTGCATTCCCACCAACAGTGAAGAGGGTTCCTGTTTCTCCACATCCTCTCCAGCATCTATAGTCTCCTGATTTGTTCATTTTGGCCACTCTGACTGGCATGAGGTGATATCTGAGTGTGGTTTTGATTTGTATTTCCCTGATGAGGAGCGACATTGAACATCTTTTCATGTGCCTGTTGGCCATCCGGATGTCTTCTTTAGAGAAGTGTCTATTCATGTTTTCTGCCCATTTCTTCACTGGGTTATTTGTTTTTCAGGTGTGGAGTTTGGTGAGCTCTTTATAGATTTTGGATACTAGCCCTTTGTCCGATATGTCATTTGCAAATATCTTTTCCCATTCCGTTGGTTGCCTTTTAGTTTTGTTGGTTGTTTCCTTTGCTGTGCAGAAGCTTTTTATCTTCATAAGGTCCCAGTGGTTCACTTTTGCTTTTAATTCCCTTGCCTTTGGGGATGTGCCGAGTAAGAGATTGCTACGGCTGAGGTCAGAGAGGTCTTTTCCTGCTTTCTCCTCTAAGGTTTTGATGGTTTCCTGTCTCACATTCAGGTCCCTTATCCATTTTGAGTTTATTTTTGTGAATGGTGTGAGAAAGTGGTCTAGTTTCAACCTTCTGCATGTTGCTGTCCAGTTCTCCCAGCACCATTTGTTAAAGAGACTGTCTTTTTTCCATTGGAAGTTCTTTCCTGCTTTGTCAAAGATGAGTTGGCCATACGTTTGTGGGTCTAGTTCTGGGGTTTCTATTCTATTCCATTGGTCTATGTGTCTGTTTTTATGCCAATACCATGCTGTCTTGATGATGACAGCTTTGTAGTAGAGGCTAAAGTCTGGGATTGTGATGCCTCCTGCTTTGGTCTTCTTCTTCAAAATTACTTTGGCTATTCGGGGCCTTTTGTGGTTCCATATGAATTTTAAGATTGCTTGTTCTAGTTTTGAGAAGAATGCTGGTGCAATTTTGATTGGGATTGCATTGAATGTGTAGATAGCTTTGGGTAGTATTGACATTTTGACAATATTTATTCTTCCAATCCATGAGCAGGGAATGTCTTTCCATTTCTTTATATCTTCTTCAATTACCTGCATAAGCTTTCTATAGTTTTCAGCATACAGATCTTTTACATCTTTGGTTAGATTTATTCCTAGGTATTTTATGCTTCTTGGTGCAATTGTGAATGGGATCAATGTCTTTATTTCTCTTTCTGTTGCTTCATTATTAGTGTATAAGAATGCAACTGATTTCTGTACATTGATTTTGTATCCTGCAACTTTGCTGAATTCATGTATCAGTTCTAGCAGACTTTTGGTGGAGTCTATCGGATTTTCCATGTATAATATCATGTCATCTGCAAAAAGCGAAAGCTTGACTTCATCTTTGCCAATTTTGATGCCTTTGATTTCCTTTTGTTGTCTGATCGCTGAAGCTAGAACTTCCAGCACTATGTTAAACAACAGCAGTGAGAGTGGGCATCCCTGTCGTGTTCCTGATCTCAGGGAAAAAGCTCTCAGTTTTTCCCCATTGAGGATGATGTTAGCTGTGGACTTTTCATAAATGGCTTTTATGATCTTTAAGTATGTTCCTTCTATCCCGACTTTCTCAAGGGTTTTTATTAAGAAAGGGTGCTGGATTTTGTCAAAGGCCTTTTCTGCATCGATTGACAGGATCATATGGTTCTTCTTTTTTTTTTTTGTTAATGTGATGTATCACGTTGATTGATTTGCGAATGTTGAACCAGCCCTGCATCCCAGGAATGAATCCCACTTGATCATGGTGAATAATTCTTTTTATATGCCGTTGAATTCGATTTGCTAGTATCTTATTGAGAATTTTTGCATCCATATTCATCAGGGATATTGGCCTGTAGTTCTCTTTTTTTACTGGGTCTCTGTCTGGTTTAGGAATCAAAGTAATACTGGCTTCATAGAATGAGTCTGGAAGTTTTCCTTCCCTTTCTATTTCTTGGAATAGCTTGAGAAGGATAGGTAGTATCTCTGCTTTAGACGTCTGGTAGAACTCCCCTGGGAAGCCATCTGGTCCTGGACTCTTATTTGTTGGGAGATTTTTGATAACCGATTCAATTTCTTTGCTGGTTATGGGTCTGTTCAAGCTTTCTATTTCCTCCCGATTGAGTTTTGGAAGCGTGTGGGTGTTTAGGAATTTGTCCATTTCTTCCAGGTTGTCCAATTTGTTGGCATATAATTTTTCATAGTATTCCCTGATAATTGTTTGTATCTCTGAGGGATTGGTTGTAATCATTCCATTTTCATTCATGATTTTATCTATTTGGGTCCTCTCCCTTTTCTTTTTGAGAAGCCTGGCTAGAGGTTTGTCAATTTTGTTTATTTTTTCAAAAAACCAACTCTTGGTTTCGTTGATCTGCTCTACCGTTTTTTTAGATTCTATATTGTTTATTTCTGCTCTGATCTTTATTATTTGTCTTCTTCTGCTGGGTTTAGGCTGCCTTTGCTGTTCTGCTGCTATTTCCTTTAGGTGTGCTGTTAGATTTTGTATTTGGGATTTTTCTTGTTTCTTGAGATAGGCCTGGATTGCAATGTATTTTCCTCTCAGGACTGCCTTCGCTGCGTCCCAAAGCGTTTGGATTGTTGTATTTTCATTTTCGTTTGTTTCCATATATTTTTTAATTTCTTCTCTAATTGCCTGGTTGACCCACTCATTCGTTAGTAGGGTGTTCTTTAACCTCCATGCTTTTGGAGGTTTTCCAGACTTTTTCCTGTGGTTGATTTCAAGCTTCATAGCATTGTGGTCTGAAAGTATGCATGGTATGATTTCAATTCTTGTAAACTTATGAAGGGCTGTTTTGTGACCCAGTATATGATCTATCTTGGAGAATGTTCCATGTGCACTCGAGAAGAAAGTATATTCTGTTGCTTTGGGATGCAGAGTTCTAAATATATCTGTCAAGTCCATCTGATCCAATGTATCATTCAGGGCCCTTGTTTCTTTATTGACCGTGTGTCTAGATGATCTATCCATTTCTGTAAGTGGGGTGTTAAAGTCCCCTGCAATGACCACATTCTTATCAATAAGGTTGCTTATGTTTATGAGTAATTGTTTTATATATCTGGGGGCTCCGGTATTCGGCGCATAGACATTTATAATTGTTAGATCTTCCTGATGCATAGACCCTGTAATTATTATATAATGCCCTTCTTCATCTCTTGTTACAGCCTTTAATTTAAAGTCTAGTTTGTCTGATATAAGTATGGCTACTCCAGCTTTCTTTTGGCTTCCAGTAGCATGATAAATAGTTCTCCATCCCCTCACTCTCAATCTAAAGGTGTCCTCAGATCTAAAATGAGTCTCTTGTAGACAGCAAATAGATGGGTCTTGTTTTTTTATCCATTCTGATAGTCTATGTCTTTTGGTTGGCGCATTTAATCCATTTACATTCAGTGTTATTATAGAAAGATACGGGTTTAAAGTCATTGTGATGTCTGTATGTTTTATGCTTGTAGCGATGTCTCTGGTACTTTGTCTCACAGGATCCCCCTTAGGATCTCTTGTAGGGCTGGTTTCGTGTTGACAAATTCCTTCAGTTTTTGTTTGTTTGGGAAGACCTTTATCTCTCCTTCTATTCTAAATGACAGACTTGCTGGATAAAGGATTCTCGGCTGCATATTTTTTCTGTTTAGCACACTGAAGATATCGTTCCAAGACTTTCTGGCCTGCCAAGTTTCAAAGGAGAGATCAGTCACGAGTCTTATAGGTCTCCCTTTATATGTGATGGCACGTTTATCCCTTGCTGCTTTCAGAATTTTCTCTTTATCCTTGTATTTTGCCAGTTTCACTATGATATGTTGTGCAGAAGATCGATTCAAGTTACGTCTGAAGGGAGTTCTCTGTGCCTCTTAGATTTCAATGCCTTTTTCCTTCCCCAGTTCAGGGAAGTTCTCAGCTATAATTTCTTCAAGTACCCCTTCAGCACCTTTCCCTCTCTCTTCCTCCTCTGGGATACCAATTATGCGTATATTATTTCTTTTTAGTGTATCACTTAGTTCTCTAATTTTCCCCTCATACTCCTGGATTTTTTTTTATCTCTCTTTCTCTCAGCTTCCTCTTTTTCCATAACTTTATCTTCTAGTTCACCTATTCTCTCCTCTGCCTCTTCAATCCGAGCTGTCGTTGTTTCCATTTTGTTTTGCATTTCGTTTAAAGCGCTTTTCGGCTCCTCGTGACTGTTCCTTAGTCCCTTGATCTCTGTAGCAAGAGATTCTCTTCTGTCCTCTATACTGTTTTCAAGCCCAGCGATTAATTTTATGACTATTATTCTAAATTCACTTTCTGTTATATTATTTCAATCCTTTTTGATCAGTTCATTAGCTGTTGTTATTTCCTGGAGATTCTTCTGAGGGGAATTCTTCCGTTTGGTCATTTTGGATAGTCCCTGGAGTGGTGAGGACCTGCAGGGCACTTCCCCTGTGCTGTGGTGTATAACTGGAGTTGGTGGGCGGGGCCGCAGTCCGACCTGATGTCTGCCCCCAGCCCACCGCTGGGGCCACAGTCAGACTGGTGTGTGCCTTCTCTTCCCCTCTCCTAGGGGCGGGATTCACTGTGGGGTGGCGTGGCCCGTCTGGGCTACTTGCACACTGCCAGGCTTGTGTTGCTGGGGGTCTGGCGTATTAGCTGGGGTGGGTAGGCAAGGTGCACGGGGGGTGGAGGGGCAGGCTTAGCTCGCTTCTCCTTAGGTGATCCACTTCAGGAGGGGCCCTGTGGCAGCGGGAGGGAGTCAGATCCGCTGCCGGAGGTTTGGCTCCGCAGAAGCACAGAGTTGGGTGTTTGCGCGGAGCGAGCAAGTTCCCTGGCAGGAACTGGTTCCCTTTGGGATTTTGGCTGGGGGATGGGCGGGGGAGATGGCACTGGCGAGCGCCTTTGTTCCCCACCAAACTGAGCTCTCTCTTCCGGGGGCTCAGCAGCTCTCCCTCCCTTTGTCCTCCAGCCTTCCCGCTTTCCGAGCAGAGCTGTTAACTTCTGACCTCCCAGACGCTAAGTCGCGCTTGCTGTCAGAACACAGTCCGTCAGGCCCCTCCGCTTTTGCCAGCCAGACTCGGGGGCTCTGCTTGGCCGGCGAGCCGCCCCTCCGCCCCGGCTCCCTCCCGCCAGTCCGTGGAGCGCGCACCGCCTCGCCGCCCTTCCTACCCTCTTCCGTGGGCCTCTCGTCTGCCTTTGGCTCCAGAGACTCCGTTCTGTTAATCCTCTGGCGGTTTTCTGGGTTATTTAGGCAGGTGTAGGTGGAATCTAAGTGATCAGCAGGACGCGCGGTGAGCTCAGCGTCCTCCTACGCCGCCATCTTCCCTCCCTCCTCTTTTTTGTTTTTTAATGGCATACTTTCTCAGACTTCATTTACCTTCAGGACATTATCTTCTGGACTTCTTCCATGGCTATCTTCTCTGCATCTGTCCCTTAAACATGGGTGTCCTTTAGACATGTTCACAGTCCTGATTATTTGAACTTATTTATAATACATATTTTGAAGACTTTTTTTTGCTAAATCGAATATCTGTGCCAATAAGAGTCAGTTCCTATTGAAATTTTCTCTGAATTGCCTATTTCCTGACCCTTTTATATATATTTCTTTTGTGAACATCGAACTTTGCACACAATACATTGTAGCAACTCTGGATTCTGTTTTGTTATTCTGAAGGTTGTTTTTATTTTGCTTTGCTTTGCCTTAATAAGCACTTAATTTTCTTGGACTCCAACAGCAAAATAGTGTTCAACCATCAATGTCTCATGTCAGGCTTTTTCTTTGTGCTTTTTATTTTTTTTTTAATTTTGTAATTATTTAAATGTTTTTATTTATTTATTTTAATAGAGAGTGAGTGTGAATGCTTGAGGGGAAGAGAGTGAAGGGGAGAGAATCTTAAGCAGGATCCACACTGAGTGTGGATGTGGGGCTCAATCCCACAAACTGCGAGTTCATGACTGATCAGAGTTGGATCCCCAATAGACTGAGCCAGCCAGGTGACCCTCTTTGTGCTTTGTAAAATGTTGTCTAGATTCCTGAGGTTTTCCATTTAGCTATATTGTTTAGTGATTATGCAAGTACTTAGGCAGAAGTTATACTGAAGCATACCAAGCCAGAAAATTTCCACGTTTTGCCACCTGAGCATTAAGTTCAAGAATGCATGAAAAGGTACAGCATATTCCCAGCTCTTTCCAGGGATTTGATTCCCACTATGCTCTCTAGCATCTCATGCACCCATGTTTAGTATTAGTTTAGAAGTTGTTTAATTAATTAATTAATTAATTAATTAAAATGGGGCACCTGGGTGGCTCAGTCAATCATCCGACTTCAGCTCAGGTCATGATCTCACAGTTTGTGAGTTCAAGCCCCATATCAGGCTCTGTGCTGACAGCTCAGAGCCTGGATCCTGCTTAGGATTTTGTGTCCCCCTCTCTCTCTCTGCCCCTCCCTCACCTACAATCTCTCTCTCTCTCTCTCTCTCTCTCTCTCTCTCTCAAAATAAATAAACATTAAAAAACAAAAAAAAGAAGTTGTTCAATCATGTATTTGTTGTTTCAGCCATTTTGTATGGGTTTCTACATGAGTGAGCCTTTCTTACTTCAACAGTTTATCCTTAAGTGCTTAGTTGCTTTGTTGGCTACCCAAATCCAGTTTACTACCTCCAGCTAGTAAGCCTGTAAGTTTACATTGCCTAAAATGTCGAGAATGGAGATATCTCTAGGTACCCCACCCCCAGCTAAAACAAAGCCCTAAACAAAACAAACAAAAAACCTAGCCTTTTTATTTGATTCAGCACCAGATTTTCTTTCATAAACCCTTTTTAAGTTGTTGCTGGCATTGTGTCATTTTCCCAAGGGCTGGAATGATTTCTTACTATTTCTGCTATGTTCATATGTATATTCTATAGATTAGAATTACTTGACTTCTTCATGTTCCCCTTAGAAATAGTAGAATGCAGATAAAGATATTTAATCTTAAATTTTATTGAAAATTGTTTCTAAGGTACAACAATGAATCACTTTGTCACTCCAAAATTACTAAATGGCTAAAGCTAACTTTCTCTATTATCATGACTAGCAAAAATAGTAGTCTGGTTATATTACAAATATTAAGAATAAAGATATAATTATTGATTTTTCTAAATTTTATATTTTACAATTTATTTATCTATTTGGAGAGTGCTTTGCTGTGCTAATTTTTCTCCACAGAGCTACTTTTGGGACTCACAGACATATAAATTCCCTGAGCACCACAAAAATGACCACTTCTTTTTTTTTAATGTTTATTTATTTATTTTGAGAGCATGAGTGAGAATGAGCACAAGAGGGGAGTGGCAGAGACAGAGAGGGAGAGAGAATCCCAAGCAGGCTTCATGCTGTCATTGCAGACTTCAAGTAGGGACTTGACCCCTATCACCACGAGATCACAACCTGAGCCAATATCAGGACTTGGATGCTTAACCAACTGAGCCACCCAGATGCCCCCAAAATGAGCATTTCTAAAGAGGCTTGTCCATCCTTCCTTTGGACATCTCTGCAACCCATACGTGTTGAGAACACGTCTGCTGCTGTTTTGTAAAAGTGAGTTCCTTTGAACAAAGGGCACAAAATATTTATATTTCTAAATTGTAGGATAGGCCAAACAACAAAGAAGATATTAAATGCATCATTAAATAGTGTCAGTCTTCATATCATCAACGTATAGTTCTTAATTTCCAGTCATTTTTACTCGTGTTTACTGTCACAAGATTCCAGATGGTATGTCCCAGTTCTGGAACAGGGTGATAAAAGATGTTAGGACATATGTCCCAATTTTTGATTCAGAAAAATGTAGTCAGCTAATTATTACTAAGTACTGAAAAGAAATGTTTAAAACTATAATCTGTTTGGGGTGCCTGGGTGGCTCAGTCTGTTGAGCATCCGACTTCGGCTCAGGTCATGATCTCACCGTCCGTGAGTTCGAGCCCTGCATGAGCTGCGCTGACAGCTCAGAGCCTGAAGCCTGCTTCAGATTCTGTGTCTCCCTCTCTCTGCCCCTCCCCCACTCATGCTCGCTCTCTCTCTCTCTCTCTCTCTGTCAAAAATAAATAAACTTAAAAAAAAAACTATAATCTGTTTAGGGCTTTACAAGCTTATAGATTCTAGTAGTCTAACAGTAAATATCATTTATTATTTTCTTGGTCTCATTTATACCTAAAAGAAGGATTGGATTTCTTATCTAATTATGTTGAGGCAATATGTTGCATTATCTGAGTAGAACGCACATGAAAATACTCATACATATATTCAGAAGAAATATCATAACACTTATAAGCATCATATGTAATATTCTTGACATAATTCAGCTGTTTTTTATCCCCCAACTTGCTACTAGCTTGACATTATATATCTGCTTTGCATTATTTTTCTTAGTAAAACAAAAAAAGGAGGCTTTAGCAACGCAGCAATAAATTACTTTTTTTTTTTAAATTGTCTTTTGGCAATTAACTTTTTCTTATATTTTGAAAGGCAGGTATTGATATACAAGCAAATGCCTCTTTCAATATTAAAGCAATCTAAGAAGTCTTCGTTGTATTCTTCAGGCTAAATTCCTTGTAAACATGTCCCTATTAAGATCAATTGCAGTGCCTTTCTCTTAAAAGGATTCCAAATAAACAACAGTAAATCATGAAGCTAGTTTTCCAGCATTGCAAATCCGCATAGGAATAACAGTAAACAGTATGTTGAAAACAATTCTCTGAAACTCTGGAGAATAAAGTCAATTCAGAGGACATGCAATAATGAGCTGCATTGCAAAGCTGGGATTAGGAGGGATACTTTTGCTTGGGAACAATATTTGATAGTTTTTTTTAGATTTATTTTTTATTGCCACATGGTTAAGAATTTTCTTTCAAAATAGTAACCAAAATGAAATTGAACAATGGTTTCACTCTTATGTGGATCCTGAGAAACATAACAGAAACCCATGGGGGAGGGGAAGGAAAAAAAAAAAAAAAGAGGTTAGAGTGGGAGAGAGCCAAAGCATAAGAGACTGTTAAAAACTGAGAACAAATTGAGGGTTGATGGGGGGTGGGAGGGAGGGCAGGGTGGGTGATGGGTATTGAGGAGGGCACCTTTTGGGATGAGCACTGGGTGTTGTATGGAAACCAATTTGACAGTAAATTTCATATATTAAAAAATAAAAAATAAAAAATAAAAAATAAAAAATAAAAAAAAAACAAAAAACAAAAAAAACCCAAAATGAAATTGAACATGTTTCACATCAAAATACAGCAGAGACAAATAAAAGTAAATACGTATTGTCTTAATCTAGTTAGATAAGAAATCTTTCTTGTAGGTGGAAGAAAAATGACAGCATTTACATTTGTGATGCCTGCCTCATGCAAATTCCTTACAATAGCAGTGTGATTCCATTTCTGTTAGGTTTAGAAATTGGCATACGTGAGGCAGGAAACTTTCTTTTGTTCTTTCTTATATATTAAGGAAAATTAATTAAAGGTACATTGTCAGCTCAGGTTTTGGCCATTCTTAGCTCCATGTCACTGTGTTACATTTTTTTTCTTATTTTGTTTGATGAGAAAAAAATCATAAAAATTTAAAAACTGAGGGATAATGCTATTCAAGAAATATGCACAATTTAACGTCTTTTCCGACAAAAATTCCCCGAGGTGGTGCCAAAGAGAACACCTCTATTTTTTAAAAAAGATACAAAAATTTATATTTTTAATGTTAAAACAGATAGTACCTCAGGCCAAGTGCCAAACCTTTTTCAATCTAGATCAAATCCAAAATAATTCCAAAAAATAGTAAATCCATAAGGAATGCTCTATAATGCTATTAACATCATTAAGTTTAAATCGTCTCCCAAAGTATAATTCTGGATTTACTGAGGGTTCTTGATAATGTAGAAACAGTCTGGTTGGTCAAGTGTATATATAAGCTGTCAACAGTCTAGTAATCTAGCTAGAAAATTTATTTGCAGCTCCTTATAATCTTTGGAGACTGAAATGAGAAGATGTTGATTTATCTTTATTAAATAATCTCATAACTCATAACTATTCCACAAGGCAGGATACCAGATGATCATATATGCTTAATAAGGGAACAAAAATACCTGAAATTGTGAGATTTCACACTGTTACAACATTAAGGGTTATATCCTTGATTTGTAGTCTTTCCTGCACAAAACTGCTGTTACAGAATTTCACTATTTTCAATACAGGCTAAAGAGAAAACCCAAACAAAAATTCCAACTCAACAAAGGGAAAAAACCCTGAATGATCATTTGTTTTGTTTTTTTTTTTCTATAAATATCTTCTCATATATCTTAAAGGAATAGATATAATAATTTTACATTAGCCAAACATTCTTCTTTTACCTTCTACTCACTGGAAGTAACTAGATAGGTATATAAGTAGATAGGTAGGCAGGTAGCTAGATAGGTGGATGGATCGGTAGGTAGGTAGGTAGGTAGGTAGAGATAGATAGATAGATAGATAGCATGAATTATAAAATAAAATTTAGCAATTATACTCAAGGAGTCCAGTTGAAAAACTTTTGCTTTCTTGAAGTTTGTATTATAAACAAAATCGCCACGAAATAACCACAAGAGAATCTGTAGGTATATGTCAGTTCAGTGCTTTAGTGTGTATCCAGTTTTGTTTTTGTTTTTCTTATGGTCTTACATCTGTGACCACATTGTTCTTTCCAGCTAATGTTTTACTTGTTAGAGCATCGTTTTTGGAAACAGTGCAGCATGATTTTTCATTCCATGAATAAAATGTTTAGTGAAACGGGGTATTTTATGCTATGATAATTTTTCTGGCCAGACAGAGTGTATCAATAAACATTTGTTTTACTCCTGATCTCCACAACAGGAAGATGTCTGCCAAAATTATGGTTGTGAAAAGCATTTCCTCAGAAAGAGATAAGGATATAACCATGGATTTGATTGTATACACTAGTCTATAAAATGTATCAGAATAACCAGGCATCAGCCAAACTTTTCTTTCCCCTCTCTCTCTCTCTCTCTCTCTCTCGCCTTTCATCTAATAAAATACATGAACTTTGGGGGAGGAGAAAGCAGTAGAGGAATTTATCATACAGTTCTTACACAGTTGTTACATTAAGTGCTTTTTAAGACTTAGATCAATGTTAACACACATTTTGTTATAATGAAAATGAAAATAGAGCTTCTGACTGTGTTTGTAGAAAAGAGATTGTGTTATTCTCTAGGTCCTTTTCTACATAGGAAATTTCATTGATGATCTTACCTTTAAAAAATTTAGATGCTTTGCAATACATAGAATAGAAAGTCATTTTTCCCTCTGCTTGAAACTTTTAGTAAATAATTATGGTTCTTGATTGGATCCTTATAATTAGTAAGAGCGTTTGAGGTCCACTATTTCTATTCTTAGTAGTCATAGAATAGTCAGACTATTCAAAGGCAGAGTGCCTGAAAGGGCAAACACTTATATGAGATGTGATTCTAGAATCAAAATTTCAAGGTTAGAAAGGACTTGCAGATCAAAATCCCATCTGCTTCTTAAATCTCTACTTGCACCTTTCTGCCCTTCCTTTGCTGCTAATAATGAGATGAATATTTGCTATTTCCTGTTGCATTCTATCTTGACTATCTTGTTTTTAGGTATTTTTTTTTAATATAAATTGAGTTGATACCTGTTAATGATGAAACATCTTGTTATCCTAATTCTACCTGATGTGAAAGTATAGTATAAGCGTAATTCCTTTTCCATATGATAATCTTCTAAAAATTTGAATAAAACTACCAGATTCCTGGATAATCCTCTCATCCACATGCTTAAAATTAGCCTCAACTTTGTTTCAACTTTGTCTCACTTCATACCCCATCCAATTCCTGGTTTTTCTCTTTGGACTTGGCCCAGTGTACCATTTCAAATGTGGAGCCCAGAACTGAGCACAGTTCTCCAGATTTAACAAGGAATAAAAGTGAAAAACAATGTTTCCTTTATAATTAGGATTTGGGAACTCTGTTATATCTCTTGATTTATAATATTATTCCACTCTTCTGGTTTCATGTTGATTTCCTCTCTAGTAGTTCCATTTTTTTTTCTTGAAAGTAGAATGTGAAAGCATATATGAAAGTTAAGCTGCATATTTCTTTAATTCTGATGCCACTTAATACCACCAAATAAGAGTTAAGTTTTTAACATATGAATTTTGAGTAGAAACATTCAGTCCATAACAAACCTGGGAGAAACCCCAACTAATATCATACTTCATGATGCAACTATGACAGCTTTTCCCTAAGATTAGGAAAAAGAAAGATAAACACTCTCAACCATTTCTGTTAAACATTTTATTATAGATTTTATGGAAGAACTTTCAACAACAGCAACTGTTGTAGACCCTAAGTCTAAAGTTCTTTTTTCGCCAGCAAAAGAGCAGATGCAGAATTAAAGTGAGAGATGGCTAATGTCTGGGAAAAGACAAGAGCCCCAAATAAGGGTCCTTGCCCCATTTTTACTAGGATCAGAAGACTTACAAATGTGTTGATGGATGTGCACAAAGGGACAATGAATTTGTGAACATTAACTTGTAGACATGAGGGAAAGGGGGTCTTGATGATATTTGGGATTAGAGGTTTGGGTTAATACAAAACAAAATCTGGCACAGGGCAGTTGGGAAGAAGGTTGTTTACAGTAGACGTGAGGCAGCACCTTTGTTTATCTTAGCTAGCCTAGGGCATGAGACAGGTAGGACAAATAACCTCAGGGTTGACAAGGCACCTTTTCTTTTTTAACCATCTCCTCTTTGGGCTCGTTTGCCTGAAGTGCAGTGGTCCATAGTCCAATTCACCAATTTACCTAACCTGGCCCTATCCTCCTGTGAAAGCAGCTTTTCTGCTATAGTACTAAATTGGGGGTGCTTCTACCCTGAATATCTAATCTTGTTTATTTCATATATCTATGTATTGGGCACCTCTGCGCAGTTCCTATTTTAGGCCTTTCCCTATCCCTCCTTATTTTGGGGTACCTTTGCATCTCCCTATTTCTGGCACCTTTGTGCCTCCCTATTCTTGGGGTGCCAATCTGGTTTATCCAAACTCGAGTGTGAGCATTTTATGACTTTGTATTTCTTTATGCTTTACCAACACATTGGTTGTAAGCATGGGGAATTCCTAAGCTTATCCCCCACAAGCAACAACAACAAACAACAAAGATACCCAGGGGTGCCTGGGTGGCTCAGTTGGTTGGGCATCCAACATCGGCTCAGGTTATGATCTTGTGGTGCGTGAGTTAGAGCCCCATGTCAGACTCTGTGTTGACAGCTCAGACCCTGGATCCTGCTTCAGATTCTGTGTCTTCCTTTCTATCTGCTCCTCCCCTGCTCATGATCTCTCTCTCTCTCTCTCAAAGATAAATACAAATTTTTCAAAAATTAAAAAAAAAAGATAACCAAATTGGAATGGAAAGTGTAAATCTATGTCTATTTTCCAATGACATGATACTGTATATAGAAAATTCCAAGGACAACTCAAAACACTGTTAGAGATGATAAACAAATTGGAGATTATAGGATAACAATTTATATACAAACATCAATTATATTTGTGTATACTATCAATGAACAATCCAAAAATAAAATTAGGAAAACATTCCAACTACAACAACTTAAAATAAAATATGTAAGAATAAACTTAATAAAAGAATTTTAACACTTATACATTGAACATTACAAAATGTTGAAATTAAAGATGATCTAAATATAAAAGAAATATATCTGTGTTCAAGGATTGGAATATTTAATATTATTAATATGGCAATATTACCCAAATTTATATGCAGATTCAAACAATCTGTCTCAAAATCCTAGCTTTTTTTTTTCCCAGACATTGACAAGCCAATCCTAAAATTCATATGTAAATATAAGGGACCCAGGATAGATGATACAAACTTGAAAAAAATTAAAGTTGTGTGATTCATACTTCTTGTTTCAAAATTTAACACAAAACCATCAAGTTTTAAAAGTAATCAAGACTGTGTGGT
Organism: Panthera uncia; assembly: GCF_023721935.1. NCBI lineage: Eukaryota > Metazoa > Chordata > Mammalia > Carnivora > Felidae > Panthera > Panthera uncia. Next base: position 181,483,959 of record NC_064811.1, read on the forward strand.
GCTACTGTACAGATGGATGCATTGATCAATGGAATAAAATTAGGAGTCCAGAAATAAATCCATGGGTTAGTGGTCACTTGATTTTCAACAGATGCCGAAACATCTCAGCGGGGAAAGGATGGTTTTTCTGCAAAAGTTGCTGGGACACCTGGATTTCCACATGCAGTAAAGGCATTTGAACCCCTACCTCACATCATATAAAAATTTTTCTTAGAATGGATCAAAGACTTAAAAGTGCAAAAGCTATAAAATTCTTATAAGAAAACATAGGTGTACATCTTCATTATCTTTGATTAGTCATTAATATCTTACATAATAATTAAGCACAAGTAACAGAAGAAAAAACTAGATAAAGTGTGCTTTATAAAAATTGAGACTTTTTTGCTTCAATGGATATTATTGATGACACTTCCTCAACTGACATAATGGGAGAACTGACAACTGACATAATGGGGGAAGGTATTTGCAAATCATATACAGTCCAGAATACATGAAGAGCTGTTATAAATCAAAAACAGAAAGAAAGACAACTTAATTTAAAAACTGGGCAAAGGATTAAAATAGAGATTTCTCTAAAGAAGATACAAATGGCTAACAAGTCCATGAAAAAATGTTTAGCATTTTATTCACTGGGGAAAAACAAATCAAAACCATATTGAGGTACTACTTCACTTCTACCACGGTGGCTGTAATTTAATGGATAGTATCATGTGTTGGACAGGTTGTGGAGAAACTGGAACCCTCTTACATTGCTGGTGGGAATATAAAATGTATACAGAAATAAAATTGATTTTTATATATCAATTTCTATCCTATAATCTCCAGTCTGTTTATCAGCTCTAAGAGTGTTTTGGGTTGTCCTTAGAATTTTCTATATACAAATGTATTGTTTGGAAAACAATCTCACAGTTTCTCATAGGATGAAACATAGTTATTATATGACCCACAAATTCCACACATAGGTATATGTCCAAGAGGATTGAAAACTTATGTTTACACAAAAATGTGTGCATACATCTTTACATAGAATCCTTATTCATAATATTCAAAAAAATGGAAACTCAAATGTTTATTAAGAGGTGAATGGATAAATAGAGGTGGTATATCCATATTATATGATATTATTCAGTCCTAAAAATGAATGAGCTATGGATTCATACTGCAACAATAAAGAACCTTGAAACAGTATTCTAAATGAATAAGACCCAAGATAAAGGCCACATATTTTGTAGTTCTACTTATATGAAATAATGGGAAGAATCAAAGGGAGAGATTGAAAAAAAATAGGATTAGTTGTTCCCAGGACTGAGGGAAGGGCAAATGAGGGTTGACTGCTAATAGTTAGGGGTTTTCTTTTTGGGGTGCTTAAATGTTCCGGGTGTATATAATAGTGATGGTTGCATGAATATATGAAAAAGCACTGAATTATCTACTTTAAAATGTTGAATTTTATGGAATGACTCTTGCCTCTAAGTTGTTCTCGCCTAGTAGACCATTTTGGTGGACATTTAAGTATTCCTCTACATCTTTACTAACACAAAACTATCAGCAGTTTGGGGTGCTTTGTTTCAGATAGATAAACTTGTGTTACAAGTAGATGCTGTGGGTACTATGTACAGAAAGCCATTTTTTCTTTTTTTTCTCTTTTCTTTTCTCTTCCTTTCCTTTCCTTTCCTTTCCTTTCCTTTCCTTTCCTTTCCCTTCCTTTCCTCTTCTCTTCTCTTCTCTTCTCTTCTCTTCTCTCTTCTTTTCTTTTCTTTTCTTTTCTTTTCTTTTCTTTTCTTTTCACCTTGGTGTTTCCTCAAAGCCTTACCCTTCTTATGGTATTTCTGAAGTACACAGGTAAAAGGAAAGTTTGTATTATGGCCCTTTGAAAGAAAAATTTGGTTAGTTCCTGACAGGGGCCCAAACTGGACAAATAATCCTATATGTAAAGGACAGTTTCATCTTGAGCAGGGCTATTTAAACACAATATAAATATTACTGTTTTAATATTTTATGTGCAAAATAAGGTAGGAAACATTTTTCCTTATGTCTTCTTCGCATAATAATAGTCTTAGTAAAATGAGGAGGGAAATGTATACCATTGTTACTTATTTAATATTTATAATATAAAGTAAAAAACATAGCAAGAGAGATGGGACAAGTTTGATCAGTCCAATGCACTGCTGTGAATTTTAGTGATAAAGTAGCTAATGTCAGGAACAGTAAACTGGCAAGAAAGAGCTGGACATGGTATGATCATTTTGATGATTGTTTTTTTCTCTACACCTCTTATTGTTATGTTTAATTTTGTTGATACATATCAAAATGCTTGCATCCGACTATTCCCCCCAGACACTCTGCTAACATAACATTGCCCGAGGTCCTGACAACTGCTTTTTAAAATATCCATGCACTTTAAATAGGTACTTGGATTTATTTTCTAATCAAATAATAATATACCTGACATGAAACTAGAGTATACAAACATGATGCATCAGGCAGTTTGATTAATCATATATTCCTATGAAGTGGGATTTTTCCAGGAGCACAAAAGAGTTGCTCCTACTTCTTAACATATTCTACACACAAACATAACAATTTATTATGGATTAATCAATGACCGTTAACATATGAAAGATCTTAAAATGTTCCCAGTGAAAAAGCTTCTTTAACTTCCAGAAGTTTACTTAATGTGAAATTTTTTAAAGCCAGAATTCTTGATGATGGTGTGATAACCCCTAGGGAACATATATTTGCAAGGTTGAGTACATAGCATTTCAACATATATCTGTTTTCACAAAACCTGGAGTGTGATGTGCAACAAAATCATGTCATCAAATAAAGTTATGCTGAAAATAATATGAGGGACTACTGTAAAGGACATGAGTCAAAAAGGTTAAAGACCTTTGCCATCTAAGGAATAGATCACTGAAACTGCCTCTAGATATTAGTCTCACCCTCTACCTTCATTCATCTTTTTCATTCTTTATACCTCTGATAAATTGGATATCCTGAAATACTTCTTTTGTAAGACCTATAAAATCTTAAAATAATGATAACATTTAACATTTATATAACATCTTTATGTACATTATCTCATCTAATCTCTACAATAACCCTATATATAAGGCAGGCAGGACAGGTATTATGATGCCTTTAGCAAACAGGAAAACCAAGTCACGGAGATATAAAATTACTTATTAAAAATAGTTCAGATACAAATAAGTTGAAGGTAAAAGTATGGAAAAACACATATCAAGCAGACTGTGATCAAAAGAAATGTGCATTAGCTGTATTAGCACCAAACAAAGTAGACTTCAGGCAGCAAACATCAAAAGGTATATTTTGTAATGATAAAAAGGTCAAATCACCAAGAAGCCATAACAATACTAAGTGTCTATGCATCAAAGCTTCGAAATAAAGCAAAACCTGTTAGAAATTAAAGGAAAAAAATTGGTCAAATTCACAATTATATAATGGATTTTAACACTTCTCTTTCAGTAAGTGATAGAAATAATAGATGGTTAGTAAGAACATAGAAGACCAGAAAAACTCTACCAAACACATTTAAGCTAATTGCATTTATCAAACGCACCATAGAATAGCACAGTAGTACACATTCTTTTTAAGTGCACATGGATCATTCACCAAAGTAGACCTAATCCTGGGCCATAAAACAAGCCTTATTAATTTTTCAAAAATTGAAATTAAACTATGCTTCCTGGACCTAGTAGATTTAATGTGTGTTAAAGAACTTGATCTATAGTTTAAAGCCCCAAAACCAAAAACTTCATGTATAGACAGTTTCACTGGTGAATTTGAAAAAAAAAAAAAAACAAAGATATATTATAAATTCTATATTTATATGACAATATTCTGTATATATTGTATCAAACTTTCCCTGAAAATAGAAGAAATAGGGGTACTTTCCAGTTCATTTTATGAGGGTGTAATGACCTCAGCAAAACCAGAGAAAGACAGTTCAAGATAAACCAACTACAAGACTCTAAATCATTCCTCTTGAGCATAAACACAAAATTTCTCGAAGCAATCTTATTAAAGAGAACCCAGTGACACATAGTATAGATAGTACATCATAGCAAAATATATTTATTTCATCCTATGTGTGCAAGGTTCATTTAACAGTTGAAAATCAAACAATGTAATTTATCATATCAATGTACTAAGTAAGTATAACCATATGATGATTTCAGTAGATGCAGAAAAAAAAAAAAACTTAACCCCATCCATAAAAAGAAATTAACAAACCTCTCAACCAGCTAGGAATATGAGGGAACATTTTCAACATTAAAAAGGGCATCTACAAACAACTTGTGGTTAACGACAATAATAAAGTATATTTATTCACCAGTTAAAAGACATTTAGTTGGTTTTCATTTTTTTGGCAATTATGAATAAAGTTCCTGTAAATATTCACACACAGATTTTGTGTGTATGTACGTATTAACTTCTCATGAGTAAATATCTAGGAGTGGCTTTTCTGTCACATCTGATAAATGCATGTTTAACTCTGTTAGAAACTTCCAAACTATCTTTCAGTTTTCATTCCCACCAGCAATTTCTGAGCATCTGAGGTCTGCATCCTTTCCAGCATTTGGTGGATTATGGATTAACAATCCTACAATATCCCCTTGTCTTTCAGCGTCTTGTAGAGATCCTTGATCCTTGAATCAATCCCTCCAGGAGGGATCTTTATATATTGTGGAAAAGGGATTTCCTGTGAGGTCTAAATTTCTTACGAGGTGTGTGTGACTCTTCTTGCTGGGTTCTTCACCTGATTGCTAGTGGGCATGATCTCTCCTTTCAGGAGGAGCTGCGTTCCCTTTCCCTTAGATAACTCTTGGCTGTTGTCTGCTCATTAGTCATCTGATAACTTTTCCCGTATGGTGACCACGACACTTTGCTGGACATTATTTAACGTAATGAGGAGACTTGGAAACAACTGACAACTGGGAAACCATGAGAGTTCTAGCAGCAGCATAGCCTGCCCTGTTCTGTATCATGTGAAAGGGTGGATTTAAACTTCTACCACACATCCCCTGTGAAAGGCAGGCAGTCACTCGAACAGTAACAGACCTCCTCCTTTAGATGTGTTTGATGCTTTCCTGGAGGCTATAGGTGGTTATTGAATAAGAACAAGAAATAATTTATGCAAATCTTTTCAACTCTCTTCAGAAGATGAAGTATCTTTCCTCAAAGGCTACTCCAGACTCCAAGCAGATAGAAAGTTCCTATCTCTCTTATTGCGGGTTCCTAAGATGCTGTAGCTTATTATACATATTCAGAACATTTACAGATAAAGCAAATGGTGTCATAGAGTACAGGTATTTTCCTTTGTGGAGAAATGTTCACTGCCCCACATTGATAAAACTCTATAGAATCAATTGTAAGCGTAAAAATTATTGATTTGATTCATATTTTAGGGGGAAACTATATGCATTTATAAGTTCTATTACATTTGTTTATGAAGCTGAAAGTGCTTGTTACATTGTTAACCATTAGGGTTATAATGCTGCTACTAACAGTTATGTATCTGACATTTTGTAATACTGCTGGAGACTTTTGAATGCAAAACTTCTAATCTTACAGATGTTAAAAATACACTCAGTAGCAAAAAATATATCGTTTTCAGAATTATCCAATAGTGCCTGAAACTTTCAAATTAAAAACTTCTACTCATACATATATAAAATAGATATATTCAGTAGCAAAAATCTTGATATACTTTTGTGTATCAAACCATGCCATCATCTAAAAGATGGCTATTAGTTTTCCTCCTCCTCCTCCTCCTCCTCCTCCTCCTCCTCCTCCTTTTTTTCTTTTATAAAGAGTAACAGAGACTTGTAAAATACATGGATGAGATGAAGGAGATATCTTTCTTTTTAAATTCTTAGAGGAACTGATGATCATCTTAATATTTCAGCACCATGGCAGTTGAATGCTTCTCTGGCAAAGGACCCCTAAACCTTAGGTTGGTCCAGCAGAGGAATTGTGTTTGTGTTCTCCTGACCAGCAGCAGGAGAAAAGTGGTAGGACAAAAGCAGATGTGAAACGGGAAGAGGCCAGTGCCTTAGTTCCCCTTCAGGCTGTGTGTTCTGTGGTTGTCTTCAGACCTGAAAACAAGTGTTTTGAGTTGTGTGAGAACAAACGCTTTGGCTTCCCCGATAAGCCACATGGAATGTTCATCAATGAACCGAATTGACCACAGTAGAAGTTTCTCCACCAGTAATATTGCAGGGGCATAAGAGGTAAGGTCTGCTCCTACACAGGCACCTTTACTCTTTTTGACTGATACAGCCTCCTTCAACAGTTCACAATTACTAGTAACCATTTGTTCACCAAGTGCAATATCTAACACTGTTTTCCAGTTCTACCATCTTGAAACTCGATTTTCTCTTGGCCTTTATAACATTATACCCACTAAACATTCTTCTATCCAGGTTGCTGTGTCCTTTTGACCCCTGAACATAACGCATTCTTAAAACTCCATCCTTTGTAGCAGTATAATAGTGGAAAGAATGCAGTTTTTGGAGCCACCGCAACTGTGTTTAATGCTGAGATACATCACTTAGTAGCTGGGTGACCTCTCAGAGCCTCAGTTTTCTCAACATCACTTATTTTCATTCTAGTGCACCTCCTTATTTTATGCAGATCTAAGTTTCTGACCTATGCCATTTGCATTCTCTCTAAGGAACTTTATTTTAACATTTCTTGTAGGCAAATCTACTGGCAACAAATTCTCTCTATATTTGTTTGTCAGAGGTCTTTGTCTCTCATTTTTGAAGAAGGGTTTCCCAGGGTACAGAATTCTAGGTTGTTTTACTCCCCTTTTTGGTACATTAAATATTTCACTCAATTCTCTTCTTGCTTGCATGGTTTCTTAGTAGTAAACTCCTAGCCAGTTTGATCAAAAAGAAAAAGGAAATGACCCAACTAAATAAAATCACAAATGAAAGAGAGATCGCAACCAACACTGCAGAAATACAAACAATAAGGAGAGAATATTATGAGCAATTATATGCCAATAAATTAGGCAATCTGGAAGAAATGGACAAATTCCTAGAAACATATAAACTACAAAAACTGAAACAGGAAGAAATAGAAAATCTGAACAGACCTATTACCAGTAAAGGAATTGAATCATTAACAAAAATCTCACAACAAATTAGAGTCCACGGCCAGATGGCTTTCCAGGGGAATTCTACCAAACATTTAAAGAAGAGTTAACACCCGTTCTCTTGAACATGTCAGATACAATTCTTACCTTTGCTTTACTCTAGGCAAGTTGTTTTCCATGCCCCACTTCCCCTCAGCTTCTTGCAGGATGTTTTTCTTATCTTTGATTTTCTGTAATTTGAAAATTATATGCTTAAGTGTAGTTTTTTTGTTATTTATCCTGCTAAGTGGTCTCTAAGCTTCCTGGATCTGTGATTTTTTTTTGTCTGAGGTTAATTTGGAGAAATTCTTAGTTGTTATTGTTTCAAATATTTTTTTTATGTCCTTTTCTCTCTTCTTCTGATATTCCCATCATGCAGACGTTACACTTTGTGTAGTTGACCCACTCTTCTTGGATATTTTCTTCTGTTTTGTTGTCCTTTCCAGTCTTTTTTTTTTTTTTTTCTATTTTGCTTTTCAGTATTGGAGGTTTCCTTTGAGATGGCCTCAAGCTCAGAGATTCATTCTTCAGCCATATACAGCCTACTAGTAAGTCCATCAAAGGCATTCTTCATTTCTGTTAGAGCTTTTGATTTCTAGCATTCCTTTTTCATTCTTAAGATTTTCATCTCTCTGCTTACATTGCACATCTGTTCTTTCATGCTGTCTACTTTACCTGAAACAATCACTAGCAGAATAATCATAGTTGTTTTGAATTCTTGGTCTAATAATTCCAGCATTCCTGAGATATTCTTTTCCTATTGTACATTCTTGGCACCTTTGCTGAGATCACTTTGCTGTAAATGCATGGAATTATTTCTGGGCTGTCTATTCTTCTGTTCCATCGTGTCTATTCTTATGCCAGTATCATAGTGATTTAATAGTTCAAACAGTTTGGTTTTGTTTTGTTTTGTGGAGAAGGTTTTTTTCTCTACATCATGTCATTTGAAAATACTAACAGTTCTACTTCTTCCTTTTCAACTTGCATGTCTTTTATTTATTTTTCTTGCCTAATTTCCGTGGTTAGGACTTCAAATAGTTTGTGGAATAAAAGTGGTCAGAGTGGGCACCCTTGTCTTGTTCCTGATTCTAATGAAAAGCTTTTAGATTTTACTTTTGAATATGGTGTTAGCTGTGGGCTTATCATATATGACCTTTATTGTGTTAAGGTATGTTCTCTCTATATCTGCTTTGTTAAAAGTTTTTATCATAAGTAGGTAGTGAATTTTGTCAAATGCTTTTTCTGCATCTATTGAGATGATCATAATATTTTATTCTTCATTTTGTTAATGTGATGTATCACACTGGTTGATTTACAGATGTTAAACAATCCTTGCATCCCTGTAATAAATCCAAGTTGATCATGGTTTATAATCCTTCTATTGTTGTATTGAATTTGGTTTGCTCATATTTTGTTGATCATTTTTGTGTCTATATTCATCACATATATTGGGTTGTATTTTTTTTTTTCTGGTGACATCCTTAGAGGCTATCTTTTTAAATACTCTCTGAGAAACTGTAACTAATTTAGGACAGTAGTGGACCTAAGAGGTACAAGTGGCCACTTGTCTTTGACATCTTCTGTGCCTTGTCTTCATTCACTTGCTCTTAATTTTGCTCTAACTTTGGTAAAGCAGCTAAATACGGATATTTAGCCCGATGATATTTTGTCTCAACTGCACTAGATATTTTTTGCCATCCAATACCACTGTGTGAGACCACTGTAGAATTCTACTCAGACAATCTGAGGCATGCACTAACTTTGGAATAAAAACCCTTGGGGAAGGGACACTTGGGCGGCTCAGTTGGTTAAGCATCCAACTATGGCTCAGGTCATGATCTCGAGGTTCGTGAGTTTGAGCCCCACGTCAGGCTCTGTGCTGAAAGCTCAGAGCCTGGAGCCTGCTTTGGATTCTGTGTCTCCCTCTCTCTCTGCCCCTCCCCCACTCATGCCCTGTCTCTCTCTGTCTCTCAAAAATGAATAAATGTTAAAAAATTTATAGAAAAAAAGTTGGGGAAATCCTCATCTAATAGAATACAAAATTAGTAGCTGAAAGTTTCCGTTATTCCATGTTTCAGTCAGACAAATGTTAATTTATGAAACACATCTTACATGTTTTAGAGTTCCCTGAAGGAAATGTGTCTAGCTGCCCAGGTGACCAGGATTATCTTTGCATTGCCTTTCCTTTTCCCCCATTTTACTCTTCCTGCTCCACTCAAAACCTGTCCCCATAGCTTGCTTCCCATAGTAAACTACATGTATGCAAACCTGTAGCCCACATTTTGCTTTGTGGTAGGGTGGGATGAATCCAAACTAATACATCTATGAATAAGATGGCCATAAAACTCATTTTCTAAATCTTTAAGAGTGAAAAGAGGCACTAATTAATAATTAGGTAAGAAAAACTAGTATAAACAAGGACTGTCATAAGCAAATAGGGACACATGGTCACCCTGTCTGGAAAATACAAATATCAGGTATAAAAAATAACAAATTTATAGACTTGAAATTATCAACATAAATATGGAAAATAATAAAATGAATGAAATATCAATGTAATGTAACATAAACAAGACTAATTAAAAATTTTTTAATGTTTATTTTTGAGAGAGACAGAGACAGAGTGCAAGCGGGGGAGGGGCAGAGAGAGGGAGACACAGAATCTGAAGCAGGCTCCAGGCTCCAAGCTGTCAGCACAGAGCCCGATGCAGGGCTCGAACTCACGAACTGCGAGATGATGACCTGAGCCGAAGTCGACACTTAATCGACTGAGCCACCCAGGCGCCCCAACAAAATTAATTTTTAAAGTGACTGAACTATAATATTTTATTCCTTTATCTACATACCAATGTCCACTTAAACAAATTTCCACATTGTCAAAAAGGACACAGGATTTGAAGCTCTTATACTCTGAAAGCATTCTGATTACTAGTAGATTTCCTTTTGTAATGATAGGATATCATAAGAAATATTTACACTGACCACTGAGTCAATGGTCCCCGTAATACTTTTGTGCCCAGCGTTGAATTAGAGGACTTAATTATTAAAAACAACAACAAACAAAAAACAACAGCAAGAACAAAATAGCCCTTGGGGAAAATTACCTATTCTCCCCTGTATCATTCTTTTCTCTTAACCTGTAAACCCTTGGAAGGAAGGGACTATGTATTTAATTATTTGTAAATAGTAAGAATTTCAGAATGTGCAAGAGAAGTTATTTTCTGTTGTTACATTATTAGAGATTCTGTATTCATAAGATCCTGGTAAATCTCATGTGAGACCCAAAGATGAGATATATTGGAGATTGTAACCAATATTTCGAATTAAACTCTTTATCAAGTCTAAGAGACAATGTATAAATGCTAACCCTTAATATCCATAGAATATTTTAGGGAGAAAAAAAAAACTCTGAGGGGAAAATAAATCCCAGTAATATTGGTTGGATATCAACGGATTTATTTTTATCCATAGAGTGAGTTCTTTCTGCCCGTCTGCCCAATACAAGTATGTATATACATGTGTGTGTGTGTGCACGTGTGTGGAGGGAGCTAGAATAATGCTGGTAGCAATAGTACCACCTTCAGGAATGGAGACAATGCTTATGGTAAGTGAACAGATGATGTAACCAAGTTTCAACAGGAACCACAACTACCACATTAAAGTGGCCATATCAGTATGATGGATAGGAATTCCATTAGGTTCTGGAAATATCCCAGAAAGAACAACGTGTTTGTGTGTGTGTGTGTGTGTGTGTGTGTGTGTGTGTCTGTGTGCAGCCATAATCATCCTTTAGAGAAAATGTGTAATAATGTGTAATAATTCTCTTCAGAGGAGGATGCGATTAGTAAAGGTGACGTTCTTATCTTTACATTGGTGAAAACTCAGCCAGAGAGCATCATTACGTGTTCCTGGAAAATACACACTAGTACCAGAAACTCTGCCAAGACTTAGCACTGTGTTCTTTGTATACAGTTCTTTGTATATAGTATATGCTTATAAAAAGTTACTGATAAGGAGGATATTGGAGTAATATTAGCTCATTAGAACAACGAAACAAATAATATTACTTTCTAGGATATATGCCAGAAACAAATATATTGCTTAGTATACTATTTGCCTGGATTGTAACAAAGTGATACAGAAGCGACCTAGAATATCTGGATCCTTAAAGAAAGAAAGAGAAAGAACAGTTTTAGGAACAGACAGAGAGATACTTACAAATGGTGAGAGGAATAAGAAAACTGGAAACATCCACTATAAATGCATTCGGAATATATGCCAAGGTACAGTTGCCATACTACCTACATTTGATTGCATGCTAAGGAAAATGTTACAACATTACAAAGTCATTAATCTGAATTCATCAAAGCAACAACTAGTAGACCTAGTCAGTACCAGTATACCAAAATAATAATACTCTTCACTCATAATCTCCCAAGGGGGCATTAGAAATTCAAGTTATATTGGTAGCAGGGGCTGGAAGCAGACAAACAAAAGATTGCCAAGTGTAGTAATTGGAATTTTCTTAATGACTCCATAATAGATGCCCAGAAAATTGTTGATTGCCTGGAACAGGACTGCTCATTGGCCAAATAAAAACTCAGGGCTTATTGCCAAATTAGTAGCACAAGACTCACCTGATTCATTCCCCTGTCCCAACCTGCAGATCGCATTCTCCATTTTGACAGATATTTCATGAGGAGTTGTGCATACAAATACATCTTTATAGACTTATAAAAACAAGCAATTCTGGGATTTTTTTATAGGACCAAAATAAGCTTATCAGATTCAACAAGAATGCATCTTGAAAATAAACTGTTTTGGATATGGTTTCGAATTACAATTACATATTAGCTATTCAATGTTTTATCTTAAAATTTTATTTTAATATATCTAGGTCCCTAAAGTACAATTCCCTCCCTTCCATAATACTTTCTAATTATTCCTGCCTATGTTCCATGTGTGATAAATGCTACTGTAGTTTCTGGATTACAAATTTATTATGACTGACAGGAAAGTTTTTTGAAAATTTTCCATTTTATTTTGACCTTGTTTTACACAGCAAGATATCCTCAAAATATTCCACAGTTTAAAAAAGAAAGCTATCAGTAGACCTATTTTGATTTGGACTTGTCTATATTTTAAGGTGTGTTTACCTTGGAATGGGCCTAACCTCTCATAATTCTTGCTGGCCTATTTCCCTGCTGCTGCCTCCAACTCCAGGTGTTTATGGAAAAGTTTAGCACTTTAAAATGTTGACTGGTCTGATAACGTCTTCATTCAGAGTTATTTTAAAGCAGGCAGAAAAGGAACCTCAGCTGAACACCTGGCAGCTTAATCTTCTTATTTACTACCATGACTAGAACACACGTATATACAAAAATAATCGCCTACCATGTTTCAGGACTTCCCAAGGGTTTATTATTGGAGATGCTGCATTTCCATAAGAGTGTGAATTCCAGAGTCAGAGCTCTGAGGTTGGATTCCCGGCTCTGCTCTTTGCTAGCTGATTGGCCTTGGGAGAGTTTCTTAATCTCTCCACAACAGGAGTCCTCAAACTATAAAACGGGATTAAAACAGAACCAATCACATAAGGTCATTTCCAAAGTAAATGTGACAATCACTGGCGCATAACGTATGCTCAATGTTAGCTACTCTTGTTTCAGCCCCACCATTCAGAAAAATGATAACCATTCTTTTACAGATGCAATTCACATACTATAAAATTTGCACTTTAAAAGTATACAGTTTGGTGGGTTTTGTACATTGGCAAAGTTGTGCAACCATCACCACTAAATCTAAAATATGTTCATCCCCCCAAAAAGAAAGCCTGCATGCATTAGCAGTCAGTCACCATTGTCTCCTCATTCCAGTCCCTAATATCACTGATCTATCCCTTTGGGTTTGCCTATTCTGGACATTGTGAATAGAGTCATAGAGTACGTGGCCTATGCCTGGCTTCTTTCACTTAGTATATTGTTTTTAAGGTTCATCTATGTTGTGGCATGAATCAGAATTTCATTTTTTTCTTGAATAAACAGTATTCCCTTATATGGCTATCCAGTGTCCTGGGCCTAGAACAATCTGCTGTATGGAAGCTGGGTGCTGAGCTGATGCTTGGTCCAGGATTCCTCTTCCTTATTAAGAGAAACCTTTCCCCATTCTGGGCGTATGGCTGACTACCTCATATTGCTTCAGTGTGTGCCTCACATGCACCTTGCCAGATTTGCGGTGCATCTGCCCCTCCGAGAAGGGAGTAGGACATTACTGCAACAGGAGAGGGGTGTATGCAGTCCACTGCACATGTCAGCTGTCAGGAGGGACCGAGGACCGTGGGAGGCCAACACGCTACAGACACGGATCTTGCTACATATCTTCTCCTTTCTGTGACGAAAGCATCGTTGTAACTCGTGCCTTTTGTGTTGAGTCCTTCTTGGTCACTCCAGATATATAGAAGATGCCTTGGGCTGGGTCTGTGATTGGTAGTGTTATGATCTTTGCCATTTTCCTCACAAAAGGAGTCCTCACCTGGGATTGGTAGCTGAGTCTTCATGCTCCACAGTTTGTGTATGTGTACATGCAGATGGCAAAGAACATATATGGAATATTCTTTGTGTTTAATTTTTCCATTATATAGCATATTATGGAATGTTTAAACTCGTGCATCTAGGAAAGGTTTAAAGTGCATTGGCATTCAGCTAGAAGCAGGAGTTGAGATTTTCATAAAAAATTCAGACTCCAACATTGGTCTGGACTGACAAGGTGATTAGTAATAGTATTTGGAGTTCTTCCTATCATAGGTTATCACTCAAGATTTCTGCCCATCATTAGGGCCCTTGAAATCAGAACTGTTTGTGCCGTGTTCATTGGCCTATAGCATGAGCTGCTTGGCTACCTGTCTGAGTTTAGTGATCCAAACCATAAATAACACCAGAGCTGAAACCATGACTTTTCATATCAGTGGTCTTGTCAGAAAGGGGCTAGGTTGGTCATGCATTGAGTGAATCCACCTCGCTTTAGTCAGGTGGAGTAGAGACACTGATATAGGAATATGGCCCAAGTGATGTCTTAAAGGCTAGAGCTGTCCTCTTTCCAATTTCCATTCTTTAAGGGTATTCATGTAATGCCTTTAAATGCAGTTAAACAAACAAACAAACAAAAATATCTCAATAGTTTTCTTCTAAGTCTTGTTCCTGTCTCAAAAAAGCCCTTAACAAATGAAATTATGTTCAGTGCATGTTGGCAGTTTGTCCAACTGGATCAAGTATAGTCTGATTTGGGGCCCTGAGTGAGTGAAGGCCTGTAAGAGGAAGACACTGACTAGACTGAATTTTGCACAATAGTCTCTATCTTTGTGCTGTGTCAGGCAGACTGGAGGGGCTGAGAGCTCTTTATAACCCTATAATGTCAGCCATCACAGTGTTGTACCAGGATTATGTGCTACCATTGTGATCTAAGGTCAGGACTTCAAGTTTAAGATCCACCTGCTGACATAGCCTCTACAGCATTTGAATAAAGGTGGAATGTTTGGCATAAACGAGGTTATTCAATAAGGAGTTTAAAAGGCACTTACACCATTACATACACAACCCTGTGATGGTCTTGTTTTCAACTTTCTTTTTTCCAAATCTATTATTGGAATAAATAGCAGTGTGTGTGTGTGCATGTGTGTGTGTGTGTGTGTGTGTGTGTGTGTGTGTGTAATTTTAACCTTGTGATATTATAGGTTTTTTTTTTTATCTCATTAGTTTCAAAAGACAAGTAAGTTTTTGATACCTATACTGAGGAAAACCCTTTTAATACAATCCTTATAAAGCTAAATGTAGTATTTAGGAGAGGATGCTAGTTCCAACGATGGAAGATGCGATTTGGATTAAATCTGAGAGATTGAGCTACCTTCTGAAATGATCTTTAGACTTTGCTTAAATCATGCCTTGAGATGCTTTATTTTACTGATAAGGGTTAATATCTTAAAACACCTTTTAAAAGGAATACTTTGACTCTATCCTGGTGTAGGAATATAAGTATAAAGGATTAAGTGAAAACTCTTAATCAATACAATTTAAGTAAAGTTTTTGCATGATATTTTTGTTTGTATAGGAATGCTTTTTTCTTTTTATTTCTTTTACATTAGTAGTATAATAGGTGGGCACAGGGAATTCTATTATCTAGAAGGCCAATAAATAATTTTTTAGCCACTTAAATCATATTAATAAAAATTAGCTTTTATTCTGTAAATGAATAACCAATTTTCAAGTAACTGTAGTATTACAATAAGGATATTTACTAATGATGATGTTTTTATCATCATTTAATTTTGTTGTGTGTTTTTTTTTTCTGAAACCCTTTGTACAGTTAATGAATTTAATATTTTTAGGACATCAAAAAGAAGTAAGTACTTAGGGGTGCTCAACCTTAAAGAAGGGATGGATTACAGACAATTATTCTGGAAATATCTTGATTTCCACAGTATGATCAGGATCTTTTTTTTTTTTTCTTATGAGAACTCTAATCTGACGGGGCCAGAGGGGTCTGACCTCGTAGAGAGATGTTTACCCTGAGAATCCTGGATAGTGGGATAATACAACATCAGATTGCAGTTGTCTACTTCCAATGCCAAAGAGATTACTACCTATGTTTTCTTCTGAGAGTTTTATGGTTTCAGGTCTCACATTTAGGTCCTTAATCCATTTTGAGTTTATTTTTGTTTATGGTGTAAGAAAGTGGCCCAGTATTGTTATTTTGCAGGAAGCTGTCTCGTACAATTTATTGAAGAGGATGTCTTTTCCCCATTGTATGTTCTTGCCTCCTTTACCATTGAGGAATTGACCATATATGCATGGGTTTGATATTGGGCTATTGTTTTGTTCCATTGAAATGTCTATTTTTGTGCCAGTACCATACTGTTTTGATTATTACAGCTTTGTAGTCTGTCTTGAAATACGGGAATGTGATACCTCCAGCTTTGTTCTTTTTTTCTCAGGATTGCTTTGGCTATTTGGAGTCTTTTCTGGTTCCATATAAATTTTACTATTATGTGTTCTAGTTCTGTTAAAAGTACTGTTAGGGATTGTGTTGAATCTGCAGATTGTCTTCTGTCATGATTAGATAAGAGCTGCTGTAGGTCAAGAAGGTGAAATTTAACATTTCAACCCACCTGTCTGCCTCTGCTGAGGTATCTGTGCCATGAAAGAGGAAATGGACTGGAGTAGGGCTAGGACTAAGAACTGGGACAGTCATATACTTTTGAAAGCTTTAGCTGATGAAGAGCCTAAAGATTTATACCAAATTTATCCCGTGTAGATAGAATACCTATTAAATGTGAAATCTACCATTGTTTGTTTCTTTCTTTTAGGCTTACAAGCTAATCAGTCATTCCTTAGTCATGAACTGTATATTTAGACCAAAAAAGGAGTTTTAAGAGACTTTTCTTTCTTCCCTTGTCAATTAACATGGGAGTGCAGATGTGTGAAAGTGGGCAAATAAAATCCTAATATCTCTTGACCGTCTACCATGTGCTGAGCACTAAGCTTTGTGTTTTATTTAATTTTATTTAACCTTCATAATGAAATTGGTACATTTATACTCATTTTCTAGATGATCAAACTGACAATATAAAAAGTGACGCAACCAGTCCAAAATTTCAGCCCTGTCCTTTGTGCTCTGATGGCTGTGCCTTTTCAGATTCCCATTTCCTTCTTACTAGTGCATTCTAATTAATAGAATAGGTACTTTAATTTGTACTCTTTAGCACGCTTAGCAGAACTAAGAGACACTTTCCCCTCAAATATTGTTAATTAATTTAATGTGAGCATGACATTATCTTTGTAATAGAGCCATTAGCTGTGGATGCTAAGGAAAACAAGTGTGTGATGATGCCAAGAAAAAGATACATACATACATACACATACATGTAATCTGTGACATTTCACTGTCTCCAGGCTCAATGACTTGAAAACACCTTAGTGCGACTTCCAAAAATACTAGACAGCAGTCATTTACCCTGGAAATAAAATAATAACTTTGCAACAGTGGCTTTGCGTGAAGCTATTTGGAAGATGGACAATCATTTTCCACACATGAGACTTTTTGCTCATTAATGGGGAACACTTGATTCATTGCATATCATAGGGCTTTTGGCATTTGGTGTTAGACAAATAAACTTAGGCTCCATTTGACAGAGGGAGAATAACGTGTAGAGATGCTACTCATGATCAAGTGTGACTGGTGCCATAAGGAACAATAATTTGTCAACCTCAGTAAGAATTAAGAACCCTGGGCTATTAATTCTGAGACATGACAGGACTTGTATTACATGTTGCTTAGAAATACAGTTGATCACATTGATGGGAAAATATGATTCAACATCAACTGCTCCTTTGCAATTTTCATGTTGATGCTCTATAAACACTGTTTCTTCTTTGGAATTTTCCACCCTGCTTTTGGAAGGCCTAGCGTACATTTTCCTGGCTATATATCACAACATATTTATTAATTCAACAAATGTGTATTGACCTCCTGCTGTCAATGCTGGTGCTGGAATCATTAGCACTTGTTCTGAAAGTTTCATGGTCTCATTGTAACAGTTCAGAACAGATCTTTGGATTGCCACGGACATTTTTTTTTTTTTTCATTTCTAAAAATGGTAATCAGGGGCCCTGGGTGGCTAAGATGGTTAAGCATCTGACTTCAGCTCAGGTCATGATCTCATGGTTTGTGAGTTTGTGTCCTGCATCAGGCTGTATGCTGACCACTTGAGGCCTGGAGCCTGCTTCTGATTCTGTGTCTCCCTCTCTCTCTGCCCCTCCCCCACTCATGCTCTGTCTCTTTCTCATTAAAACAAATAAACATTTAAAAAATGGCAATCACTTTATTTCTGTGCTGTGATTGAATGTATGCTTAAGTAAGTTTTATTGCCAGATGATCTAGATTGAATTGCCCACGAGTTGGTTTTCATGTTAATATTTAATAATTTTCCCTATATCAACACATTTGTATTGTTAAGAAATCATATATCTGATGCTTCATGTTACAATTTTTGAATTTGGGGGCTTTGTTCTTGCCTTTCCCAATATGTGAAAATCAACTTAAATATACCACTCCCTCAAAATCTATAAAAATACTTTTGCATAGAAAAAAATTCCCACTCCTTCCACTTTCTCTCTCCCACCTACAAATTTGTAGCCACTGTTGGGTCAAGACAGTTCATGAGTGGGGTTTCTATATCCCTTTTATTCACTCTTGCATTGTGAGGTCTGCTTTACCTACATCAGTTCTTCTAACTCTAGCATTCTATTCAAGTATAGTTTGAGGCTACTCACACACAATCTAAGCATGAGGCTAACATTTGATTGCCTATTATGTGTTACTAAAAACCGGAAGCTGTGTAGCCTTCATTACTTAGGCAAAAAATGGATTCAACACTACTGGTTCAGCACAGCTTCATGATACTGCTACTTCAAATCATTTGGTTCATTAATTAAATAGAAGGCAATTTGACTACATATGTTTAACTACATATATATGAGAAGGATAGGTACTAATCTTTGATTTTAAATATTTCAGGATGCAAGTATGCCCTCTGTGTTTTTAATTTCTACAGTATGGACTCCACATTGATTGAACTATGTACAAAACATAATTCTTACTTGTCCTTCCTTTGATTTATTTTCAAGCCCTGAAGACAGCTTTCCATAATTGTAGGCAATAAGTTTATACTGCTAAAAGTAGATAAATGGTCCTTGATTAATTTTCTACATCTAAGTGCAATTCTGTTTATAATTATCCAAAGAAGTTCTAGATTATAGTAGAACAGGGGGCATATGTTGAGGAAACCAGTGAGTTTTGTAGGTTTATAGGTGTAGTAATCCAACTCTGACCCTCCACCACCACTTATGAGTAAAATACAATGCAAAGGGCATAGCCAAACCTGGGTTCAAACTCTTGCTTTTCACGTATCAGTTGTCTATCTTGATCAAGCCACTGAATCTGTATGATCATCGATTTCCTCATTCATTGAATGGGAGTGGTAATTCCCATAAAATCTCTGCATATAATAAATGTCTCTACTCTGATAGTGTGAACAGTACCTTATCTATAAATTGGAACAAAGCTTCTGCCTGTCTTGAGTAATCTTGAGTGAGAAGCAAATTTTGACTTAAGGAAGAAATTTGGAATAGGGGATAAAGGATAATTCTTTACCCCTTTGTATCAAGAAGTTCCTAATTCTTGTGTCCTTTTCTGAGTAGAAAAGAGAGAACCAACACCAATATGTTGAAGTATCTACCATATTATGGTAGAATACTTTAGAATCTGAGGATTTCAGGACAAATGTGGATTGAAGACATTAGTGTCTTAAAGAAGTTAAGAAACTCATGGCTATGATGTAATCTCACACCTCACCCCCTACCATCTTCTCTTCTTCCAGGCGTTCACCAAAGGAAGATATTCATGAACTATCCTTATTGCCTACATGGAGTCAGAGACTGCTAGTGGCCTTGGTCATACAACCTTGATGCTGTCTTTTAAAGGCATAATCGGTAAGCCATTTTTTGTACTCCTGTACTTACAGAGCCATCAGTTGTGTTTGGTATAAACATATTAATAAGTAGAATGTTTTGTTAGAAATTTAATTCATTCATGGTGTTTACTGAGACTAACTCTGTGTTTCCTGTACTGACCTATATCTTACAATATATGAACCCTCAGTTCACTCCATATTGGAGTATCTTTGTGCTCTGAGTCATGCTGAGACAGGGAAGGGCATGGTGTATATCACATCAGGGTGTGTCTCATGAAAACTAATACTGATTGCCTTAAGAGAGAGAATCATGGAAAGCTTCATGGAGATGAACGCATGGGCATGCCACTCTGTTATCAAAACATTTCTCAGACACGTAGTGACTGTTGTTTGAGTAAGGTAACCAATACCTCAGCAATTCCATCTCCTCAGTTTTAGCAAAACTGTTCTTTGGTTCTAGGCCAAACTTTTCCCAGATCAAAAGGGTCCTGAAGCAGGAGCATGGGATTAAGTGCCCAGGTTAAGACCAAAGAATGTTGGCATTAACAAAGTGTGAATTGGTGTGGATCAATTCCTGGCATTCATGCTCAATTCCAACTGTAACTGAATCACTCCTATCTGGAAATTTGACTTGTGAGCATAAGAAAGAGGAAGCTGGCCAGAGCCACTTTTTGGCGTGGGTTTGTCAGAAATACCACAAGCACAGGCTTTTTCACAAGATGGAATTTCATTGTTTGGACATCTGGCTGATTTGCTGAAAACATGCATTTGTGGGAAATATATGGGAACATTTCTCTTTGATAAATAAGGAAATACTTCAATAGAGATTTAGTATTGGATTCTTACTTTGTGTACGTTATTTTCTTTCAGCAATTACAATGTTTTGCTTTTTCTTTGTTTATGTTAGGGGAGAGTGAAGACTCCTGTTTATTATACAATCACAGTTGTTTTTACGTTTTTTTTAGCAAGCTGCTCTTAGAAAACAAACTAGGAAGCCACATACATTATTTCTACGTGTTTCCAACTGGGTGGAAAATTAGTATTTTGAAACTTCAGTGTATTAAATATAAATAAATATACCTCATCCATCTCACAGGTAACACTGATGTCTTTTTGGATAAATGATTTGATTGGGCAAGAAAACAACAGACAAAAGACTTGCCTCTGAAAGATTGTTCTATTGTAAGCTTTTATTTCTGTTTGCTAAGGTACTGTTTTAACAAAATATTCCTAATTTAAATTCTGGAATACTGTCTTTTTTCTGAATTATCAAACTTCCCCAATACATCTGTGTCTATAGGGGGCAGCGATCCTTCATTGTTGTAAGTGATGTGGGTTTAAATGTACCGGATTGTAAATAGAAGGTGAAGTTATGAAACAGAAACAAACAGCAGGAGTCTATTTTCAGTTAGGTTCTACTAGTTTAATGAAAGCACGGGCTTATGTTGTTCAGTATACTCTTATGAATAAGGGGAAACTTCAGCCACTAGCTCTAAATGTAATGTAGTCTGCCCTGGCTGATCTTGAGTGACAGGAGACTTTTGATAGGGGCTCATTGTTGCCTCTTCATATACCAAAAGCAATATCACAGACTCACTGGGCAATCTGTTTCCCAAACCCCCATTTCAGGAGGTCATAAATGGCTAAGCATTTGTGTAGAGTAAAAGCTGTTTTGTTTTTCTTCAGGTTGATAGATAGGATACATTAGAGAAAGTCAGGATAATTCTGTCTCTTATAAAACCCACTCTTTTCTTTTCTTCTCTTTTCTTTTCTTTTCTTTTCTTTCCTTCTTTCCTCATACTCTCTTGAGTGCCATACTGATTGTACAGGTATCTTAAGTAGGACTTGTTGTAACACTGGTGTTGACGTTCCGTGTAGTTCTTTTGTTAAAAAAAACAAAACAAAAACAAAAAAAACCCTAGTTTAATTTTCAACATAATAGAAGCCATTGATTAGAGAGATTCTCTAATCTCTTAAGCATTTAGCTCTCCAAAAAACTTTCTTCATTGTTAGGGAGCTAAAAATACAGAAGACTAGTAGAGTAGCATTTCCCTAAACTAATTAACCAACTGCCACATGTTAACATGTGCTAGATTAGCCAGCAGCAATGGTAACTCACCACATGTGGTGCGTGCTTACAATGGATCGGCCATTATTCCAGGGTCTTCAAATGGCTTAACTCATTTAAATCTACATAACAACTACTATTTCTCATCAATTCTCTGATACATACTTTTTCATATTTTAAGAGTTCTCAAATCAAGCTATGTCTTAAAACTAATGACTTCTTACAATTGTTATGTGTGAGCCAGAAGTGGAGATGGAATTTGTTACAACCCGCATATGCGAGAACCTGAAAATTACCAGCCTTTAAAACATGAGGAATAGATGTCATGAGCTAGGAAGGAAATCGCAGGGACAAGAAATGAAGTGCTTTTCAGCTCATAGGAGCCACATAGCTGGTGGGTGATAGTGGGAGAGTAGCAAGCCACACATGTGCAGCAGAATCCCTAAACCTGCACTGACAGTAGGCAGATTCTACACCTGCACAGCAGGGTAGCCCGATGCCAATGGTTTTTAGTGGGTTTATGTATTTTTAAAAATAAATGCTGTACCCATAACACTTTTGATGGCACAAGAGAAGCTATAATGAAAAACTCAGATGTTGACAAATCTGATTGAAGAACTGATTTGGAAGTTTGAATCTGAATATGAAGAAGGCTTAAGAATATCTAAACCAATTTATGTTACTTATATTCTACTTTTTATATATGTATGACAGTGTGTATGATTCAAAACATCTGTGTATAATTAATTCTAGAAGAGGTCTTTCAATATGCTCACAAAACAGAAATTCATAGCATTAAGAGCTTTTTGTCATATTTTAATTGGTTGTGATTTTTTTTCTCAATTTTTCTCCCAGTGGCATTTAAAAAACCTTGTCTTACGATTGAGAGCTTTCTTGATTTGATACCAGCAGTATTATTATCTGTATTTTATATGGATGAGACCATTATGACACAATAAAGCAGCAAAATTAGGATTTCGATCCTGCCTCTGTCTACAGAATGATACCTTTGTGTGTGTGTGTGTGTGAAATCATTGCAAAAAAAAAGTTTTAATAATTTTTTAAGTTTTATTTATTTTGAGAGAGAGAGAGAGAGAGAGAGTGAGAGGGAGAGAAGGAACAAGCAGAAGAGGAACAGAGTGAGAGGGAGAGAGAGAATCCCAAGCAGGCTCCATACTGTCAATGCAGAGCCCTACAAGGGACTCGAACTCACAAACCATGAAGTCATGACCTGAGCCAAAATCATGAGTCAGACACTTAACCAACTGAGCCGCCCAGGTACCCCAAAGCATTTTTTATTATACCATTTGCACTAAAGTTGCTGCAAGATATTTTCAGAACTCCAGTCTTCCCTTTCCTGTGTTCCTTCCTCAGACCATGACACTGGGTGCGTCTGCCCTCCTAAAGAAGAGAGGCTAAGAAAGAACATTTCATCCACCCTTCTGTGGTTCCTGTTTCTTCAAGCTCATTGATGCAAGTTTAGGCATAGAAACCAAGTCAGGACAGGGATCAGAGAGAGCCCATTTTTGCTGCCAGACCAAACTGCACCCTCATCCAGAACGTGTATTACTAAAGCAGCATTGCATTTTAATTCCCCTCTGGCTCCTGTGCAAAAATACCACGAATGGTTGCACAGGTTATGTCTATTCTTAATTGGTTCTGCTCCTCTATCTAGTTTTAATCAGTTTGGAATCTACAGGGGAATGTGAATGAAGAATTAATTTCTTCCAATCTCCTGACATATTTGCCTTTCTAAATCTATGTCAGAAAAACACAAAGCTATTTCATTATACATTCACTAAAAAGAGCAAGTAAAACATCTATAGATAAAGGGAAAATAAAACATCTTGCATTTATATCATTCTCATGAAATATGACTTATAGAAAATATGTTAAAATGAAAACCACGCTTTGGGATCTTTATATCGTATATATGTCAAACATTAGAGGTCATGGCATTTTCTTTGATCTTCAAAAGAAGGCATAAAACCAACTTTTTATCCATGCAACATTTTTTGTTTCAGTGTGATATGAAGATGTAATTTCATTCAAATACGTGCTCCAAAAAAAGAAGCATAGAAGCTGTGTGTTTTGTATCTGTCAAGTATTTTGCATTAAGCTAATCTAAAACCCCACACTTTTCTTTTTTCTGGGATAGCTTTGTTCCAAACATTTAGAAATAGGTGCCTATAACTTGCTGATCTTTACTTTTGAGTATTACCTTTCTATCTTTAGCAAATCATTTGAGATCATGATATTTTACTTTTCATTTAAAAAAAGTCTTTATTTTAGTCCTTCAGCTATTGGGTAACAAGTTTTATAGAAATATTTACTGTGCTATAAACAATATTATCACTTCTACAGGTTGAAATTAAAGGAAAGGGTACATATGCATGGAAACACCAACTTGATGGCATTCCTCAATGCAACTAAAAGTTGGCAAACGGGGTATCCATGGCTGATGGTCTTGTGATTTCACAACAAGTGCTGTTTCATGTGTCTTTCCATTATTCTCAAGTGAGAAAAAATAGTTTTTTCTCATTATGAATTATATATCTGCCATTTATTAAGTTCCATTTATTAATGGCAGATTAATAATTCATGATATTTTCCCTCCATTATTTAAAAAATAAATTCCAGGAGAAAATAATGCCAATGCCGTCTTAGTTGTTTTTTATTTTGTTTTATTCATGAAAATCATTTAATATACACTGATAAAAATAAATATTAAACAGAGATGATCAGTGGGGAAATACCACTATAGAAAAAAACTGCACCGGGATGTAAATAGAAAGCTTCTATGAAAGAGTCTATACATTTGATGAAATCTATAAAGAATTAAATACAATTGAATTATTAACAGTAAAGTTGAGGCCTTTGTTAAAGTGCCACAAAGATGGTAATATTTGATGAAAATTAAAGGGGAAGGTTACTTGATAAGTGTATTTATTGGAGGACAATAAGTTTCTCAATTGCTATTTCTACAGCTGTAACTTTCTTTAATAATACATAAATTTTATAATGAAACTGAAATGGTGTGTAAGGAAAACTTAAACTCTTTCCTCCTAAAAAATTCCCACTGTATTCATCAGACACAAAGCAAGCCTATCATGAAAGGATGTAACTTTTCAAATAGTGCAAAATGAAAGTGACATAATCAGGCCTGCTTTTGTTGGTCCATCCTACAGACAGTGCAGTTCTGAATGTAACCAGGATTCCACATTCCACCTTTAATAGATCTTCCTTTTATCCAGGTATGGGATGGAAGATTGACCTCTTAAAATCACGCATTTGTATTGCAGTCTTGTGACTTAAAAAAAATTTTTTTTTGCTTATTTTTGAGATGCTGGGAGGGGCAGAGAGGGAGGGCACAGAAAGAGAGGGGAACAGAGAAGTTGAAGTGGGCTCTGAGCTGATAGCAGTGAGTTCCATGCAGGGCTTGAACTCACGAACCATGAGATCATGACCTGAGCCAAAGGAGGCTGCTCAACCAACTGAGCCACTCATGTGCCCTGTCGCCTTGTGACTTTTTAATTTGAGATGTACATTGATCAAGTGCTTTGTCAAATATCTGGCTCATATTCACTAGATTGCATGTTTGATTTCTGCTACTCTGAGGAAACTTTAATATCTCTCTGGATTTCAGAACAATAACATTTTCTGTGATTTTGGGCATCTCTGTTTTCTTGATCTTATCCCTCCTCTTTAATACATTTCAATCTGACTTTAATAGGTTCACATGTTTGCACGGGTAACAATGGCTCCATTATCTTTCTAGAGGTGTGCATGCACATTGGATGAAGAATTTGCATTTTTACTAAATTATGGGGAGGTTATGTGGGGATAGTGTGCATTACTTTGCAATAAGAAAAAAAAATGAACATTAATTATCTAGCAGCTCAAGGGCCAGAGTTTTATCATCCATTATTATTTGGCACTTTGTATCGTCCTTCTGGGAATACCTGGAGATCTGAGTGGATCTGGCTGAGAGAAAAGTATCATATAGGAATATTGATAATCAACACTTTCATGGCACTGTATATTAACTCCTATTATTTATTAATCTTCCTGGAGGGTTGAAAGATTTGGTACTCTTTCCAAGAGTTTCATCCATCCTGGGAAGTTTATCTTAGGCAAATGTGTTCTGAGCAAAAGATATAATTAGTATTAGCCTTGCATTACAAAACACATTAGCCAGTCACTCTAATACTCAGTTTGAAAGTATCTAAGATTCAAGTAAACATGAACCAAATGCTTCTGTCAACAGTTCTAATGCTATTTTGAATATTTTATAATTTGTTACTCTCAGATGTTAAAATCAGGGCTTACTTGTACATGGTTTATGGCAGACAAACTACAGAGGTTTGATTTGAGTAAGTGAGTAATGTTTTATGTCTCAATTTCTAACTCTCCTCTGTTGTTCACTGATAACAGGCATCATGTATTTTGGCTCACACTCATTGTTATTATCGATGCATTCTTGGGGAGTGTAAAAGCAGATAATGCTGAAAGCAGTTTGTATTTTCTCATATAGTCCTTGTTTCACATTAAGTGCCTTTAATTGTCATTCTATTCAGAATCAGCCCCTGTGAGAATAGTTGTACAAAGTCAACAGAATTGCTTCAGAAAGATCTTGGATCTGGCAGTTTCTTTGGGCTTGGCATGGTGATGTTTTCCCTTCCCATTTGTTTTATTATTAAATTTTTTTTTCAAGAGGCTATTAGTAGACTTTTCCAAAACTACATTCTATACAATTTTTGCAAAGAAACTCAGCGTATATTTGTCATCAGTAACAGAATTTGTTTCTTTGATCCTTAAAAGCTAAATTCAAAATAGACTACACTTTATGCTCTGGTGAAGTGATAGGCATTTTCTCTGAGAAGAATTCATGGGTTCTCAGAAACTCAGTCACATCATATAAAATTTGTCCTTGAAAATCCATTAGGTAGTCTAAAACAAAGGTTCACTCCTAGAGAAGAGCCTAGTATGTGCGTTATATGAGGCATCATGTAGAGATTTTCATCAACGCAATAAAAAAATTAAACTTTCCCCTTTAGGTTCTACAAACAGTTGCAGTTTACCTATCAATAGACTATTCGACCAGATTTGACCTGTTTAATTATTGGTAAGGGTAACTCATACACTTAGGATCCTTACCGAGGTCCTCTTTTCTTTACCACAGACCAGTTTTTTGATTTTTTTAGATGGTATTTCTTTACCATTGAATGTACATAGATATACTTTTCATTAGAACTGAAATATATCGATCTCTTCTGAAGATGCTCTGTGAATTGTCACAATATGTAGCTGGTGTATTTTCCCCTCCACTACTAATAGGAGAAATAGTTGGAATAGAAGCAGCATTAATGCTTATCATGGTTTAGAAGCCAATTTTTGAACATGATTTTACATTTGTTCATGAAGAAGTACTTTGAGGAAAATGATTGCACCAGTCTATATTTGAAACTATTTCTGAGGAAAATTCTACTGTGCAAGGCAGAAAAGAAAGAGCAATCAGTACATATATACTGATTTATCAGATTTGAGTATAATATATCTAAGTTTTATAGGCACTCAGATTATTTTTCTTACCTTAAGGATGCTAATTTCTGAGAGGAGCTTGGTAAGAAGGTAGAATAGGAAGAACCTGAGCTCACCCTGTCCCATGTTCACAACTAGCTATCATCCACATCCAAGTCAATAAACCATAGAGCAACCTGAAGACTGGCAGAACAAATTCCACAACTAAATGTAGGGAAGAAGCTGCATCTGAAAGGTTAGGAAGGTCAAAAAGGCAGAGGGAGGCTGCCCAGGGGACAGAGGGAGCTTCACCTGCAGGGAGGGCAGAGAAATGGGTCTTTGCGACAGGGAGCTCACAAAGGGAACACTAATTCCCAAGCTTTTTGCCTTTAAAAACCAGAGTGGCTGCATTCCATGAGTTTGTAAACATATGGGACTTGGAACCTGGAGCTTTAAAAGTCAACTGACTCAGGACTGGGCCAGACAGGTGGGCAAGTGATAGCTGGGTCTCTGCCCTTAAAGAGACAACAGCCTGTGCCAGAGGTAAAATAAAAACAGCAGTTCAGGGGCGCCTGGGTGGCTCAGTCGGTTAAGCATCCGACTTCGGCTCAGGTCATGATCTCGCAGTCCATGAGTTCGACCCCCGCATCGGGCTCTGTGCTGATAGCTCAGAGCCTGGAGCCTGTTTCAGATTCTGTGTCTCCCTCTCTCTGACCCTCCCCTGTTCATGCTCTGTCTCTCTCTGTCTCAAAAATAAATAAACGTTAAAAAAAATTTATATAAAAAAAAAAACACAGCAGTTTATACAATCCTGGGGAAAAATGGGAGATAGATCTGTTCATTCTGATTTCAGAGGGAGAACTCTGAAACAGGGAGCTACAGGTACCATTTTCCTCCCTGACCCCCAGCATAAAAACAGACCCACTTGTGGGAGGCAGGCCTACATAGACACTTGTAGCCTCAGCCCAGGGCTTATGGCAAATTTTGTAAAGGTACACAGATGCCACACCCAACCACCAGGTGCACAACTGCCACATGACAGCACCCAGATATCATGCCTTGGACAGCCTTGCAACCCCAGCCAACCAGTGAGCAACCCTAACCACTGGAACACTTCCAGAGACCTGGCACAGAATTAGTAGACCAACGCATATTTTGCTAGCACCACCAACTCCACTCCCAAGTGCCCCAGCAGGCACACCCCCTCACATTTGGCCTGACTGGGTCCCACTAACACCACAGAGAGTAAGCACAATCCAGAATAGGTAGAGAGTCAGTGCTGATGACTTCGCTGAAAGGAAAAGCAACTCAGACACAACAACCTGGTGTAAACAACATACATAGGATACTTTCCTGAAGGGAGAGGTTCTGGTGAACAGGGGACAGAGCACCGCAATACATTCCAGGACCTCTTCTTCATATAGTAACTACTTTAAAGGAAAATCCATAGGACTAGCAAGACATTTTTCAACAGAAACTTTGCAAAAAAGAAGAGAGTGGCATGATATATTCAAAGTGCTGAATGGGAAAAATCTGCAGCCAAGAATATTCTATCTAGCAAGGTTATCATTCAGAATAGAAAGAGATATAAAGAGTTTCCCAGACAAACAAAAACTAAAAGAGTTCATGACCACTAAACCAGTCATGCAAGAAATATTAAAAAGAACTCTTTGAGTGGAAACACGGACCAAAAATGACAGTATGAAGGTAGGAAACACAAAATCAGTAAAAAAAAGTATTTTTGTAAAAAATCAGTCAATGAACTCACAAAAAAAAAGGATATAAAATACAGTAACATATACCTAAAACATGGGGAGGAAAGGAGAAAAGACTGGGTTCAACCTTAAATAACCATCAACTTAATATAGACTGCTATATGCAGAAGAGGTTGTATACAAACCTAGTGGTAACCTAATGGTAACCATATATCAAAAACCAGTAATAAATATGCAAAGATTAAAGAGAAAGAAATTCAGGTTTATCACTAAAGAAAATCAACAAAACCTGGAAGAGAGATAAGAACAGATAAGAGAAAATCTTCATAAACAACACAAAACAAGTATTATAATGACAATAAACACGTATCTACCAATAATTACTTTAAATGTAAATAGATTACACGTTCCCATCAAAAGACATAGGGTGATAGAATGGATTAAAAACAAGACCCACCTATATGCCTGCAGGAGACCCATTTTAGACCTAAAGACAGCTACAGATTGAAGATGATGGAGAAACATTTGTCATGCAAATGAATGTGAAAAGAAAGGCCAGAAAAGCAACTTATATGTGGCAAAATACTTTAAAACAATTATTCTAACAAGAGACAAAGAATGACACTATATAATAATTAAGGGGACAATTGTAAATATTTATGTACTCAACATGAAAACACTGAAATCCATGAAACAGTTAATAACAAACATAAAACAACTAATCGATAATAATACAATAATAGTAGAGAACTTTAACACCCTACTTACATCAATGGATAGATCATCTAAACAGAAAATCAACAAGGAAACAATAGCTTTGAATGACAAATTGAAACAGATGAATTTAACAGATATATTCAGAACGTTCCATCCCAAAACAGCAGAATACACATTCTTTTCAAGTGGACATGGAACATTCCTCAGAAGAGATCACATATTAGCCCACAAATCCAGCCTCAATAAATTTAAAAAGACTTAAGTCATACCATGCATCTTGTCTGATCACAACACTATGAAAACTAGAAATCAACCACAAGAAAAAATATGGAAGGACCACAAATACATGAAGGTTAAGCAATGTGCTACTAAACAATAAATGGGTCAAGTGTGTAATCAAAGAAGAAATTAAAAAGTAAATGGAAACAAATGAAAATAACAAATGGAAACAAGTTAGAAAAACACCATGGTCCAAACCTCTGGGGTGCAGCAAAAGCAGTCCTAAGAGGGAAGTTTATAGCAATACAGGCTTACCTCAAGAAGCAAGAAAAATCTTAATAAAACAATTAAACTTGCATCTAAAGAAGCTAGAAAACAAAATCTAAAACCAGCCAAAGGAAGGAAATAATAAAGAATAGAGCAGAAATAAATGATATAGAAACTAAAAAAACAAACAAACAGTAGAACAAATCAGTGAAACGAAGAGCTGGTTCTTTGAAAAAAGTCAATAAATTGGCAAACCTCTATGCAGACTTATCAAGAACAAAAGAGAAAGGAATCAAAATCGGAAATGAGAGAAGAGATATAACAACTAATAGCACAGAAATACAATCATAAGAGAATATTGTGAAAAACAGTATGCCAAAAACAAATTGGGCAACCTAGTAGAAATGGATAAATTCCTATGATCATAAAACTACCAAAATTGAAACAGAAAGAAAATTTGAACAGACCCATAACCAATAAAGAAATTAAATCAGTAATCAAAAAACTCCCAATGAACAGAAGTCCAGGACCGGAAGACTTCACAGGCGAATTCTACCAAACATTTGAAGAAGAGTTAATACCTATTTTTCTCAAACTATTCCAAGAAAATATAAAAGGAAGAAAAACTTCCAAATTCTTTCTATAAGGCCAGCATTAACCTGATGCCCAAACTAGATAAAGACACCACCAGAAAAGAGAACTACAGGCCAATATCCCTGATGAATACAGATGCAAAATTCTCGATAAAATACTAGTAAACTGAACCCCAAAAATACCCCCCAAAAAATCATTCACTACGATCAAGTAGGGTTTAATCCCAGATTGCAAGGGTAGTTCAATATTCACACATCAATCAAAGTGATAGATCACATCAAGAGAAAGGATAAGAACTATATGATCATTTCAGTAGATGAAGAAAAAGAATTTGACAAAGGACAACATCCATTCATGATAAAAACCCTCAACAAAGTAGGTTTAGAGGGAATATACCTCAAAATAATAACGACCATGCATGTAAACCCGCAGCTACTATCATCCTTAATAGGGAAAAACTTAGAGATTTCCCCTTATATCAGGAAGAAGACAAGGATGTTCACTCTCACCACTTTTATTCAACATAGTACTGAAAGTTCTAATCACAACAATCGGAAAACAAAAAGAAATAAAAAGCATCAAAATTAGCAAAGAAGTAAAACTTTGACTATTTTCAGATGACATGATTCTATATATAGAAAACCCAAAAGATTGCACCAAAAAAAACCTGCTAGAACTGATAAATTTAGTAAAGTTGCAGGATACAAAATCAATGTATAGAAATATGTTGCATTTCTATACACCAATAATGAAAAAACAGAAAGAGAAGTGAAGAAAATAATCCCATTTACAGTTGCACCAAAAATAGTAAGATACCTATGAATAAATCTAACCAAAGAGGTGAAAGACATGTACTCTGAAAAATTATAAAACACTGATGAATGAAATTGAAGACGACACAAAGAAATAGAAAGACATTCCATACTCATAGGTTAGAAGAGCAAATATTGTTAAAATGTCTATACTACCCAAAGAAATCTACACATTTAATGATATAATCCCTATCAAATTACCAACAGCATTACAAAAAAGCATCCTAAAATTTGTATGGACCCACAGAAGACCCCAAATAGCCAAAGCAGTCTTGAAAAAGAATAACAAAGCTGGAGGCATCACCATTCTGGATTTCAAGTTATTTTACAAAGCTGTTGTGGTCAAAACATTATGGTACTGGCACAAAAACAGACACATAAATCAATGGAATAGAATATAAAATCCAGAAATAAACCCACAAAAATAGAGTCAATTAATCCATAAATCAGAAAAGAATATGCAATGAGCAAAAGACAGTCTGTTCAACAAATGGTTTACGGAAAACTAGACAGCTGCATGCAAAAGAATGAAACTGGACCACTTTCACCTTAGACAAAAATAACTAAAAATGGATTAAAGACCTAAATATGAGGCCTGAAACCATAAAAAGCCTAAAAAAGAACACAGGCAGTAACTTCTTTGACATGGGCTGTAGCAACTTCTAGCTAAATAGGTCTCCTGAGGAGAGGGAAACAAAAGCAAAAATAAACTATTAGGATTTCATCAAAATAAAAAGCTTCTGCACAGAGAAGGAAACAATCAACAAAAATAAAAGGCAACCTATGGAATGGGAAAAGGTATTTACCAATGGCATATGTGATAAAGGATTAGTATCCAAAATATATTAAGAACTTATACAATTCAACACCAAAAAAAACCCCAAAATAATTCATTTAAAATATTGGCAAAAGAAATGAACAGACATTTCTTTAAGGAAGACATACTGATGGCCAAGAAATGCATGAAACAGTGTTCATCATCTACCATCAGGGAGATGCAAATCAAAACTACAGTGAACTATCACCTCACACCTGTCAGAATGGCTAAAATCATCAATGCCAGAAACAACAGGTGTTGGCAAGGATGTGGAGAAAAAGGAACCCTCTTGCACTATTGGTGGGAATGCAATCTCGTGCAGCAACTGTGGGAAGCTTTGGAGGATCCTCAAGAAGTTAAAAATAGAATTACTTTATGATCAAGCATTCACATTACTGGGTATTTACTCAAAGAAAACAAGAAGACTAATTCAAAGGGATACATGCACCCCTATGTTAATTACAACATTATTTACAGTAGCCAGGATATTGAAGCAACCCAAGTGTCCATCAAATGATGAATGGATAAGGAAGATGTGGTATGTGTGTGTGTATATATATATACACACACACACACGTATATATATACATATATATATGTATATATATATGTATATATGTATATATATGTATATGTATACATATGTATATGTATATACATATGTATATATGTATGTATATGTATATATGTATATGTATGTATATATATATACACACAATATATATATATACACACACACACAATGCAATATTATTCAACCTTAAGAAGAATGAAATCATGCCATTTGCAACAACATGGATGGAGCTAGAAAGTATAATGCTAAGTGAAATAAGTCAGTCAGAGAAAGACACATACCATATGATTTCACTCATGTGGAATTTAAGAACAAAATAAACAAACAAAGGGAAACAATGAGAGAGGGTAAGAGAGACAAACCAAGAAACGAACTCTTAGTATATAGAACAAACTGATGGTTAGCAGAGGGGAGGAGGATGGAGGGATGAGTTAAATAGGGGATGAGGGTTAAAGAGCACCCTTGTCACGATGGGCCCGGGCTGATGTATGGAAGTGTTGAATCACTATATTCTAACCTGAGACTAATATTACACTGTAGTTTAACTAACTGGGTTAAAATAAAAACTTAAAAAATAAAAAAGAATGCTACTTTTTTATGCTACTTTTTATCATTCTTTATTTACATCTATCATGGGACCTTTACCTGAGCTCTAATTTTTCAGTGCCCCTACTTTCATTTCCTTATGCTGTGCTTATTTTTTAATAAGATCTAAATTTTAACAGAATGTTCCTTCTCAACACCCTCGATGACTCTCAGGGCCTTTTGAGTAAATTTTACATGCCTTTCTGACGTGTTTCAGGTCCTCCACAAAAAGCTTGGAGGTTTTGATAACTTTCTCTCTATGCAACCCCTCTTCTTGGGCTGATGTTCTCCATTCTCTAGACTGCACAGGGAGGGAGTCTCCTTTGCTAGCAAGAGTTTGAACTTGTGGTAATGTCATCTGCATTTTGATGAGGCTTATACTGCCTTAGAACCTTCCTCTTTTTATCATAATTATCCATGTTTTAAAATGATCAACTCAAATGAATTTTTTTGTCAAGGATTTCCTAACCTCCTCAACTAGAAATGATGTCTACTTCATGATTTCACATGGTTCCTGATTTCTGGTACTTCATTCATTCACTAATTCAAGTTTTTGCTGAGTTCCTGTACATATACATATACAATATAAAGTACATTGGAAGTGCAATGGAGAAAAACACAACAGTAAGGGATGATAAAGAGTCTCGGGGTAGGAAAGTAGGCTATAGGCTGACAGGACTTGTTCAGAAAAGGTCTCATTGATGAAGTGACAGTGATGTAAAGATAGGCAGGAGATGACAAAATGGTCCATGTGACTTTCTGGAAGGAAAACTTCATAGGCATCCAGGAAGGGTATGACTAGCGTGTTAAAGAAACTCATAGGAGCCCATGGAGCACTGAAATGATAGGACTTGGACTTTGGTTCTCATCCTGCTGCAATGACTTCTCATCACTCAAGGATAAAGAAGACATCATAAATGTGTTTATAGCCCCACAGTCCCAGGAACAAACTTGCTATTCAATGTATGTTTGTTTGAAGTTTAATGATAGAGACTTGGGGAAATTTTGAGAATCACTATTCCAGGCAGACACCTAGAATCCAGAAAATGAAAAGGAAGGAAAAAGTTGCAAGGAAAGAAGGAAGCTTTTGTGTGCATATAATCAATACCAGCTCTCTCTCATGCCTGCATTAATTTACAGCTGATTTAATTTTTTAAAGAACATTGAATATCTGACTATGAAGATAAAGCCAAGCCACAAATTTTCCAATGTTAGCAACATGTGAATATGTACCAATAGGTAGAGCTGAAACAGAGTAACCTTTCTCTGGAAGGGCGGGTAAAATGGGGATTTTTTAAAGTTTATTTATTTATTTTTGAGAAGGGGGGCAGAGAAAGAGAGGGAGGGAGAATCCTAGCAGGTTCCGTACTGTCAGTGCAGAGCCTGATAACGGGGATTGAGTTTATGAACCGTGAGATCGTGACGTGAGCCAAAATCAAGAGTCACATACTTCATGACTGAGCCACCCAGGCGCTCCAAACTGGGAGATTTTTAGTCAGTGCTCAAACTGAAATTAATTTCCAAAATCTGTTAAGCAGCTGGGTAAAATGATCAACAAGATTCCAATTGCAAGAAATCAGTGGAAAGGTAGATAGACTTTTGAAGAAGTTCACCAGACTTATTTAGGCATCTCAGACATTAGGATATTTGCTTTAGAGAAACTGGTGCTATGGATAGAAAATATGGGAACACCAAATAAGTTTCAGGGATTTCAGTTACTAGAAACTGAAGTACGAAATGCAGAGAAGAATGTGTACAGGTACAAAATGGAATTAATCCTATTAGCGTACGTTTTAATCTGGGCCAGAGTTTGTCTCACGGTTTGGAGTGGTGCAGACACTGCAGGTGATTTAAGAGTGCATAGACAAAGAGCCAAGTAGCCCATTAGTGTAAAAATGGATTACTGAGGGTTATTTATAATGAGGAGGAGGCATATCAGTACTTATCCTTGGGAAACACAGAAGCTGCAGGAGAAAAAAAAATCTCTTGTGATCATTTAAAATAGTGGAACGTACGAGAAGCAGAACGTTGACTCATAAATGGCTTGGCAGACTTGAGTTGTATCCATTTGGAATAAACTTAATCTATTTAGGTTGGGATTTCTTCTTTTTTTGTTGTTGCTGTTTTAGGAACTGTATCCCCAAATTAAGAAGCATATATATATATATATATATATATATATATATATATATATATATTTTGTATAGTTGTTAAGATAACTGTAGTGGAGTAGTTGTGCCGTAAACTTTCAGTAAATGAATTTGACCTTTGGAACAGCTAAAAGTTGTGATCTTGTTCAGTTTTTAGGTAGGAGCAATACTTAAACTTTTGTTGCTTTAAGTCCAGTGTGTATGGCAAATTGATTCATATATACAAGGCATTTTATAGTTTCCTAAACATATTTTATATTTTTTTTCCCCT
Organism: Panthera uncia; assembly: GCF_023721935.1. Lineage (NCBI taxonomy): Eukaryota > Metazoa > Chordata > Mammalia > Carnivora > Felidae > Panthera > Panthera uncia. The sequence continues at coordinate 181,519,950 of NC_064811.1, forward strand.
GGGAAAACCGTGAACAGTCCTCCACTACCACAAATTGTGCAGTCGAGTTTCCCACATTTGGGGAAATCTCAGGAGTCAGCATATCCAGAATGCAACGGATAAGCCTCGCCCTGGGAAAACCACCTTTGTGATCATGGTATCTCCCCTGTCAATAAGTATACATATTTTATATTTTTAATCCATTTTCACAACTATTTTGTGATGCCATATTATTCGTTTTCCCTGTTTCTAAATGAGAAAATGGTGTCAGTGCCACCAATTTCTTGCATTCACTCAATTATACTTATTAAGCACCACGATATGTAAAGTACTTTGCCATATAATGGAAATAATGCACAAATTAATTCTTGCCTTTTGAAAGTCATAATCTAGTCAGAGAATGGCTTACTCTCCTTGAGCTGCAATAATAAAAATACCATAGACTGAATAGCTTACAATAAACATTTGTTTCTCACAGGTCTGGAGGCTGCGAAGTTCAAGATCAAGGTGTTGGTAGATTCCTTGTCTGATGAGGGCCTGCTTCCTGGTTCATCCAAGGCCATCCTCTGGCTGTGTTCTCACATGGTGGAAAAGGTGAGGGATCTCTTTGGGGTCTCTTTTAAAAGGTCACTAATCTCATTCATGTGGGCTCCACCCTCATGATCTAATAAGCTCCCAAAGGCCCTGTCTCCAAATACCAACACATTTGGGGATTAGGTTGCAACATATACATTTTGAGGGAACACATACATTCAGTTTATAGTAGGGAAGGAGACAGGAAATTCATGCCTTGGGTAGTGATTTCTGCAGCAATAGAGATAACTTCCAGCCATCTTAGAAATATAGGGGAAGAAACTCTGATATACACAAGCATATAGTTTGGGTTGATAGTAAATGTATGTAACAACATGAGTGCATGAAGATGTGACCATGTTCTGACACCCTGAATATCAGCTCTGCAAATAGATGAGGTGAGACGCTCTACATGCATACAGAAGGAAACACATTTAAAATGAAGGAATTGTGGGGAATAAAGAGATAATTTCCTGTTATTTAATCTTTCTGTACCCACTTTCTCATGTGTAAAATAGGAATAATATAGCAGCTCTCATAAGACTCTTGGTAGGATTAATATAAATACAGTTTACAAATTATACATAAAGTGTTTAGAACACAGTAATAACTCTCAGTGTTAGCGCATGTTATTATTATTGCCATTGTTATTATACATCTTATTTCCATTTTGGAGACTTATGTATCTTAAAAATTATATATCCAGGTAAGTGTAAATATAGAAATGACTCACCCTTACATTAGTCTTGATGTTGAGAGCTTTGACTTTGGTGACATCTTTAGCCCTCATTTCCAAAACTAAGGGACATGAAAACTCTATTTGAAGTAATTCCTTTAGTTCATTGAGTTTTCTCTAAGGATCATCAAGCTTCAGTTATCACTTGCTTGCTGATATCTGCCTCTACTGATATGTGATATATGGCAAGACAGCCTGGGAGAGACAAGGGACAACTGGTCTCAGAGGTGACCATTGTGCCAACATATGCTACCTGTACTCAACGCCAGCACAGGGGCTCTGACTGAGATCAAGGGCAGCCTTCCCAGTTCCGAAGAATCCACTAATAAGAGCACCAGACCACATTCAGAATGAAAAATGCCACTGGATCCCCTTTGCAATTAATGATCACTTATTGTGTTCTAATAATAGCCAATGATATTTTTAGTTCCCCTCCCAAACCAAGGAAAGAAGTTCTGTGTGTTTGGTTTTTATTGTTTTCATTCTATCAAAAAAATGGGTATTTTATTGACAGATCTAAGATATAGGGTATGTTTCCCTTCCTTCCTCAAGAAAGCACCAGGTATTTTGGGACATAGTTTTCTCATGTGCAAAATAGCAACAATTATATTTTCCTTTGCATTTTGGGACGTCTAAATACTTAGGTTTGTGTCTTCAAAAATCTGTGGGACATGTGGACTTCCTTGAAGTTGGGATGCTAAATTAAGTAGTAATACCTAAGTTTGTGGGTTTTGTCCAACAGATGAAAGTCAGTTGGCATTTGTCATGGTTGCAAACTCCCAAGTCTATGTACAGAGACAGCCCCAGTTGATGGCAATAATGAATACAGTGTGATATGAAACATGCCAGGAATATCTTTGAAGCAAACCATTGAGTTCTCTGACATTATATTTTTCAAACATCTAAAACTCACTTTTATAAAAACAATGGCTTTTCGACATTGATATGATTGAATATGAGTATTACACCACACTTTTTCTTTCAAACACTGTATTGACATGAAGCAGGAGTCATTATTTCAAAAATAAATGTTACAGTCTGGAGCACAAGACTACATTGAAAATCAATGTTTTCATTGGCTGTATCTTTGACATTTTGCATTTATACCAGAAACCTGGCTTCATTTTGACTATCTTTAAAAGATTTCATAAGATCTAATTATGTGATAGTCTAGTTCTCTGAGCCCACAGTGAATCATTGCCTTGCATTATTTCTGAAGAGCAACCTATGCATTTGAAAGATTTAAACTTGGGTAGAGGAGACTATTTTAGCTGAAAAGTGAGTGAGTTATAGGTATGTATAACAGGTATAGAATTCCCTAATGGATTTACTAATTGCAGATTTTAAAAATTTAAATAAAGCAATTAAGCATGTTAGCTTAAATAATGTTTTAGATTAGTTATAATGCACCTGAGGTAGAAAAACAGAGATGAAACAGTGGAGAGAAGGAAGACAGATCAGAGGTTGAAGGAGCGAGGAGATGGGTGACATATTACATGTCCATCTTTGCACCTAAGATTTGCTAAGGCATTGAAGCTACTGGCAGATGGGCTTGATTGGACATCTGAAGGGTCCCTTAATTCTAGCTCACTCCTTGCATCCTTATTGCTTCTAACGAGCCTGTTGCTCTACTCTACTCTGGTCGTTTCCTATTAGCCAAGTTTTCAATGACCAGGCTTCTCTGGTTGTCTGTGACCTTGAATAATTGAGAACACTGCGTTGTGACTGGATTTAAGTGGATATAAGAACAATGTAGACAGCAGTTCCTGACTCACCCCTGTGGTATCCTCGATAATAGGTTAGGAGAACTAATTATCAGAAAACTGATAATTCTTGTTGACCTGTGAATGTAAGAAAGCTGACACTACAGTAATGTTTCCTTCAAGCTCTTCTAACATAACAGATATTTAAATATGGAAGTGATAAGAATAATAAGGAGTAGGAATGTTGGTCAAATTTCTCATTCTGTAGATGTTTGACTTATAAAATATCCAAATAACGTACCACTAAACAAATGTAAACTTTAGTCTATCATTTCTATTATCATCAACATCTTAAATTATTTACACATCACCTTGGAAAAATCACATTATAAATTATGCAAATAAACCTGACCAAGTCATAAGACACTTCTCAAACTTTAATGTGCTCCAAATTTCTGAGGAGATGTGTGTTGAAGACTGAGCTTTCCAACCTTCCTTTCTAGTTTCTAGTTGGGAGGTCTAGGATAGCATCCAGGAATTTTCGCTTTTAATAAACAACCACATTATTTTTAATGTGGGTGGTCCATTATCAATGCTGAGAATTATTATTTTAGGACGTTCCAAAATGCTGTTCATTTCTCTTTCATAGACCTTAGCAGAATAAGCCCCAACATACAATAATCATTTATCAAGGGCTGGATCTATGCCAGGCATCTTTCTAAGTGCTCTGCATGTATTCATTCCTTTGACCCTCACTGCCTGAGAGGGGACTAGGTTGTCACCTTACCAATGGGACACTGATACAAACTCCAGTTCTGTCATGTACTAGCTGTGAACCTTTAAGGAAAAAAATCATTCCAGGCTCTCTAAATTAGTGTTCTCATCTGAAAAATAAGTGTATCACAGAACCACTGGGAGGATTAATAAGAAAGCATATGGAGCAGACTTGAGTGCCACGTGGGAAAGATAGCTGAAATAAACAACAAACACAGATTTCTTCAGGGAACTTCAAATACCAGGAATAGTCATGCCAAGCTATAATACACTTCTTTTTCCTTCTGCTGGATGAAGTTCCTCATCTTTTCTCTCTGTTCTGTACATTATTCATGGAGAACCAAGAAGAGATGAAATCAGACAAACTATGGCTACAAGTGACTCTTTTCTTGTGACTTGCTTTCTTAATGATAATAATTAAAAAACAAAAAAATCCAAAGTAACATAATGATGTTTGGAACCAGATTATAACAAATACCTGCAATTATTTTTCTTAAGAGAAAATGGATATTTTGGTATGAATTTATCTTAAAATAGGTAAAATATAAATATATTTTATCATAAATGTTCCTTTCCCCCTTTTCGAATTTTGGGGATGTTGCGAGCTGTCAGATATTAGTGAGCCTAGGGGTGATAGAGGATATACATATTAACAGCAATTATGGGACTTAAGGAGTCTGGTAAAAACAATCAAACAAACAAACAAACAACAACAACAACAACAAAAACAAAACCCCAGTGGGAAGCCAGTGGTGAGAGTCAAGATAACCAGGATAGAAAGAAAAAAGTAATCTGTCTTGAAGTGCCAATTAAGTTTAATGTTTTGGATAAATGGACAATCTCAGAAAGATTAGCTTGACTTAAATCACTCATTTAAATGTTCCTACTCTGTGGTCTAAAACCTTGACAAATGAAACAATAACCCCGACTTTAGTTTACAAATGTAATGCTTATATTGATTTTTTTCTCTCATAAAGCGCCTGCCATTGAATACCATAATGTGCCTCACGATTACAACTTATTCCTTTATGGGCTTCCCCCACCCTTAAATTTAGCTGCCTGTCTTCTTTTAGTGAAGAATGGTGTCAGCATTTCTTTTTCTAGTTCCACATCAGTCCATGTATCATGCATTTATTCTCCATCTGTGTTTGTCTCTCCGTCTGTCTTTTAAAATGACAATTTATTTTTGAACTACTTGTAGCAATATTTAACCACTGAACCTTTTAATTACTTACTCTGCTGACAAGCAGAACACATTCACAGTTGGGGAAAAAAGCCTGGTGCATGAAAACTGGCTCGAGATGGTGAATGACTGCACCTTTCCCAGTAGATATCCTGCCAAATTTATAGTGCAATAAGAAAACTGAAGGCCATTGTTTACAGCAATTGAGGGCACCTGGTCTGAATATAGTGAATAACTTAGAATGTAATTGACACATTCTGTTTGAAGCGGGGTAAGTATAGACAAGAGTAAACAATAAACCAGGAATCCTTCCCCTCTTGCAATTAAGAATTTCAATTAAATGGACCTTTTTCTAATGGGTCATTCTGAAGAATTGTGGGGCTATAGACAAGCAAGAGTCCTCAAAAAATAATGAGTTTTGTCTCTGGTTTCAGACAGCATTTATTTAATACCTAGTGTATGAGCCACACTGTTCTTGAACTTTGGGTTTCTATAATTTATCACAATAATTTGTAAAAAAAAGTGTATCTTGCAATATTCCCTTAGCTAAGGTCAGTGATAAAATTGTCACAGTGTGCATGAGAGAACTGGACCGTTGTAAGATTCAGAGGCAAAACAAAGTTCATATGAGCAGATTCCAGGATTAGTATGTGATTCAGTGACCTTAGTGTGAACATGGTGGAAGATGATTTGGGAAGTATGGATTTGGAATTACTTTTCTATCTTGGTAGCTTCATCTATTTTTCAGTAACTTGTTATGATTTTAGAATTAATATTGTTTTGCATAAGAACAGAATATACAGAGTATATAGAAATTACCTATAAATCTATTGCCTAAAAACCTCTATAAGTATTATTCTATATTATATTACATATTTTTAAAATGTTATATACTTTTAAATGGTAGATCAAGTAAGTATAACTTGATAGGGTCCAATCATAAAATAACTAACTTAATTCAACATTTTCTATTAAATTTGTTCTTCTGCTCATTTCTCTGCCCCCAGGTGAAATCCTAGGCAGTTCTGTTCTATTAACTCCAAAATAAATAGAAGTCTAATGTAATATCATAACTCCAAACAAGGGTTTCTGTCACTTTCAGATTGTGTCCCTGGTTGAAGGGATCATGGGTGACTGGCACAGGGATAGTAGAGCAGTAGTAATCCGTCTGATACCTGTGTGATGTGACGTTGTATGTGGGTAATGTGGATAAGTTGTTGGCTCTTTCTCTTTGGATGTAGTTTCCCAGAAGCACCCCTTAGACCTCTAGCTTCAATGTCTTTGACATTGGCAGCATCTTACCTGTAGCCCATGGCTTACCCACTACCCTGTCACACCCTCAGGTGTTCAACTTCCCACCTTCTACTAAGATCTCCTTCCCCTTCTTCATGGCCCCTTTGGGCAGGATCCCTGTACCAACAGTGGCAAGCACAGCTCCATCCCTGTGCACCTGTTTGCTTCTTTGTTAACTAAGCCAACATGTGGTAGAACCTGTGCCAATATGAGGGGTTTTATTAAAGTCTTTTTCATTTGGCTTGAGTAAGGGAGAGACCCACCCTACCCTCAGAGAAATGGGGTGCTTATATCACTGATGATTAGTACTGAACATATTATAGCTTTTTTACTCTCAAGGTAGATATTGGACTAATGTAGAACAAACTAGTTTTATGATGTGCAGGCATGCTCTGTATAATACAGAAGCAGAAATTTAGGAGGAGCTGGGTAGTTGACATGCATTTATCTTGGCCTCAGCTGATCTTGAGACACAAAGGAATTTATTTTATATCTTGCATATGAAAAAAAAAGTTGCATGTGGTCTGCCTTACATACAAATAAGTTCCTGGTTTTTTCATATAACATCACATCATGACTTTTTTATATTGTAAGAAAAAAGTATAAATATAATATCATATGACTGTATAATAATACATTGTAAGGAAATGCCACATTTTAAAGCTCATTTCCTATTGTTATTGTTATTTATTGGAATAAATAAAACAGTTTCATCTTTATATATAAGCAATTCATATTCCCCACTAAATCAGTTATTTATATGTGTTCTTGATTTTAGTGAGCATACTTTATAAGTGTTTTACTTTAAGAGCAGTCTAGGCTGTAGTTTTGAAAAATAATACAAATATTTTCTTACCATGTTAAAGATGTATTCTGCCTCTTTCTTCCTACTGGTGCTACCTCATCTTTCTATTTCTGTTTACTTATTCCCTGAATTTAAAATCCAACTTCTAATCTGATACATTCCCAGAACAGCTTTTAGTAAATTCAACATCACCTGTATGTTGCGTTATTTGTGTTCAGTTCTCATCTTACTTGAACTCTCGTTAACATTCTCTATGTTGACCATTCTGTTTCTCTGACTTGGGTAGTTGGTTTCTCAATCTCTTACCTTTCCCCTGACCTTTACAGCTACTCCTTTTCTGTCTGCTTTGCAGGTTTATTTTCTTCTGGACCACCAAATTTTTGAGTTCTAGAAGACTTAGTTTTGGGCCCTCATCTCTTCTCATGGTTCTCTCTCTCTAGTCAGTGTCTTAAATGACATGGCTTCAGTTTCCACCTCTAGACAGATGGTTCAGAAATACATTTCTCGTGGGACACCTGAGAAACCTGAGGTTTCCTCAGTTGAGCAGCTGCTGTTAATTGTGGCTCAGGTCATGATCTCATCGTTTGTGAGATTGAGCCCCATGTTGGGCTCTGCACTGACAGCATGAAGCCTGTTTAGGATTCTCTCTCTCCCTCTTTCTCTCCCCTTCTTCCATTAATTCTCTTTCTCTGTCAAAAATAATTAAGCTGAATAAAAAAGAAGTACATCCCTCCTGCCAAAACCTTCATAAACTCATTGTAGAAATTAATTTTTAAAAATATTTTTATTTACATCTTTTCCTTCTAATTTCTGAGATACTTCCTGAACTTTACCTTCCATTACTCCCACTGAATTTTTATTTGGGTAATCCTAACAGTTAATTTCTACCTTCTGATTATTCTACATGATACCATTTTGTTCTCATCAAATATCTATTTGATTTTATTTTAAAGACAGCATTTCAAATTTTGGTATTATTTTTCCTTGTCTGTTTTGGTGTTGTCGTTTTGTTTTTGTTTTACCTTTTAGATTATACTTTCATTTGATGGTTTGTTTATTTGCTTGTGTCTTTTGCCAGCTCTGTGGTTAGATGTGGAACACATAAACTAGTTGCATTTTAGTTTGTTGGCAGGGAGAAGGCAAAAATGATGGGAAATACTAACTTCCAACATTTAGTGGTCTTTGCTCTGGGTCCAGGTTACTCACCTGGCTGCTGACAGATCCATGTGTATCCATCCCATGTATTTTTGGAAGGGCCCATGTTTTCTTTTATTTTGCAATACAGAGCAATTGTTTAACACATTCCCTCTTTTGTTCAGGAAGGCTCTTGCAATTAAACATATTTTTTCTGTATATAGAAAGTACTATTTTCCCTCATAAGTGAAGATTATTTTTATAGCCCCATGCTAATATTACTTTTTTACTCATATCTAGGCTTGGTGCTGGCTAAGGGCAGGGTGTTCCATTTCCTCTCAGCCCACACTGCCGTCAATTAGGTAGTAATGGTTTTCTCAGAATTCAGTTAAGGGAAAGGCTGATGTGAATATTCCCTACTCAAAATTCTGGTATTATGTGGTATTTGAGGGTAACTTTGAAAAACATTTCTTTCTGGTTGCAGATGGATTTCCTTGAGATCATGATATATAGTATTTCTGATATGAGAAGTACAAGTTTTTCCTAGATTATTTAAATATTCCTTTAGTACATTTTTCTTTGATGGCCTCCTCATATCCAGGATGTGATGCCCATTATGTTTCACCTTCCACTCTTGGATATGTTTTCCTTATCAGTTTATATAAAATATGTATTGATTTTTAAAGTAATTAATACATGCTTATGGTACAAAAATTGAAATGTATACACAGAACAAGTCAATATATAAACAGAGAAATCTGCTTATTTTTGTATTTATGTATTAAGTAATTCAGCCTCTGTAGAAGTTTGTGAGAAATTGAATATTCTATTTTTTAATCATCATTAAAGAATACATTCACTATACAACTTACCACAGGCCAATTACTTCTCTCTTAATAACTGCGTCACTAGAGCACTACTCTAGGTGTTTTAAATTTCCTACTCTTAACATTTTCTCCTTTTTTAAAAATAAGATTCATAATCTGATGCAATATATGCTTGAGAAAATATATTTTAGAAAATCAAGCAATAGTTTTTGTCATGGAGTAAAAAGAATACAAGTCTTAGGCATTTAGATTTCTTAGAATATAGCATTGACCTCATACTTAATATTCTATGTAACATAACTATGTGGACCTAGACAAAGGAAGCCACAGAAGTCCCCATCTGCGAAGCCTTTAAAGAGTTCTTGGGAGCTACTACAAGACTATGGAAGTTCTCCCACCTGCCCCCTTATTCATTGCCTTAAGGCCACTGAGATACATCCTCCCTATTATCAGTTCTTCTCTCAGTGAGGAGTATGTGACAGCATAGAAGGCATCTCTTGGGAAATCAATAACTCTTACATTCCAAATGTAGATAATTTCACAGGGACATGTATAAATACATAAGCAAATAAATATACATGTAGAATGTGTATTTTATGAGAATGTATATATGCACATATATGTATGCATATTTAGTATATAATTGGAAAGCTTTTGGTTGGTAAATAGATTGATAGAAAATTTGGTAACTTCCAACGACCACCCATGAGAAGCACATTTTCAAGCCACCCAGTAGTAACATGGATTGATATTATTAAATTTCAAGTAAAATCATTGTGTTCCTTATATAGTAGAGACTTTATCCTCAAATTTTATTAATTATTTTTTTCTCATAATAATGATCTCCAGCAGTTTGTTATGAATCTTGGACATCTAAACTGGTATTTTTCCACTGTAGAAAGTACATCATGTATTATTTGCTGAGCCCATGCCTCATTAAAAAAAAAAAAAGAAAGAGGGGAGCCTGGGTGGCTTGGTCGGTTAAGCGTCCGACTTCAGCTCAGGTCATGATCTCACGGTCCATGAGTTCGAGCCCCGCGTCGGGTTCTGTGCTGACTGCTCAGAGCCTGGAGCCTGTTTCAGGTTCTGTGTCTCCCTCTCTCTCTGCCCCTCCCCTGTTCATGCTCTGTCTCTCTCTGTCTCAAAAATAAATAAACATTAAAAAAAAGAAAGAAAGAAAGAAAGAAAGAAAGAAAGAAAGAAAGAAAGACACACGCACACACACACATATGTACACATATATATCGTTCTCAGTCCACAAGCTCTTCTGAAGGAATGGGCCTACTCAGAGAGGAATACGCTATTTAACCTCACCTCACTGGTCTCAGTTTCTTAGACCTGTAATGAATTTTTATCACAAAGTAAACTAATCCATGGGTTGGGCCATTCAGTTTTTCTCTGTGGAGAATCTGAGACTCAGAGAAAGTCATTAGATGAAGATGAGTATGAAATTAACATAGAGTTGGTGCAAAAACAAGTCAAAACTACACACAAATAAAAATTATATGGCAGAAGGGAGCTGTTATTAAATAGAAGTCACTGAGAAGAAGAAAGCAGAAGAGTGAAGAACCTAGGTGCCAAGCACTAGTGACATAGCTCTGGGTGGCTGTGATGAGCTTGTGCCCTGTCCTAATGGCTCTGAGGAAGTCTCGTTTCTCCAGAGCTAGGTTGACTGCTTGGTGTTCTTTAGTTGTAAATGTTCCCTGTTGAAGTTTCCTCCTTGTTTTGTAGGGCTAGGATATTTCTCATGACATATATTTCCTCAAATGTCCTTCTTTTGTTCACTGTGCAATTTATTTTTGTTAATATATTTTAAAGTCATCAGTAATAAGACCGAACAAATACAAGGCAAATGAAGAAGTAGGAAAAGGATGTACTTGGAAAAACAAATGTATTTCTATCTAGAATAGATTTGTTTCGATAGCAAAAAAAAAAAAAAAAATGATGTGCATTAATTAACGTACTACTGTAGAGTTTTACTCTTGGGTTCCAGATGTAGTTTTGGTAGATGCTGTATAAATTGCTGGCTTATTATTAGATCATATAATTTCATGCAATCTTACAGTTAAAACTTTGAAACTTTGAATAAAAAACTTTTATTCAGTAATGCTTTAGCAAAGAATGGCATTATATTATAGCAAGCATAAAAATTCCTAGGTATAAGGAAACTTTATAGACTGTAGACTGACACAATTTGTCTCAATATTATTGGACTGTTAATGACATTTATATAGGTTGAGGCCAATATCAGCTTATTTAATAGAGTTAGAGTTAATTGGCTTCGAACACTAGTGAGTTATTCTAAATTTACATTTGTATCGTGACCTGAGCTTAATATTACTTACCTATTTTTCCACATTAATGTACAACTAACACCAATTTCAACAGCCAAATCTTACTTTCCCAAATAATTTTATCTATCGTAGGTATCATTTGACTTCTGATAGTTTTCCTCTTCTTCTTCAAAGAGATTCTGTACATTCACTTATGCTAGTAGAATAGTGCTGAAGTACCAGAAGCTTGAGTGTTGTTAGATCACGCAATGAGAAATATGGTTTTAACAATCTTTCAGAGAAAATATGAACTGTATTCAATTTACGATTGAAGACAATCTGTGGGATGAGGCACAGAGCAGAAGCATCATGTGAAAAACTCCTCCATGCTGTTAATGTTAGTGTATGTCAGTTGTGGGTGCTGCTCGAACTGGCTTTGCAAGTGTATGTGCCACATCCGATAGCCTGGAAACCATTCCAGATGAACATCTGTTGTCAGAAGGGAAGATGACGACACTGATGAGGCCTCAAAAGAATAAGGTAGCCAAACAGAGCTGGTTGAATCAGGACATGCATGTAGTGAGGACTTGGGGTTATTAAAATGTTCATATGGAAACTAGGAAAATATAGCTGTTTCCTACTGCTTTGATTTTCAAGAAACATGTTGAGAATCCAAGGTTTCTTTTTTTTCCTCACTGTTAAAATTACTTCACACATGCCACAGTTGATTTCAGAAACAATTAATAGTTGATACTCAGGAAATGAAAAGTAAATCTTTTACATATCTTTATATTGTCCATTTTAGCTACAGGATTATGACACTAATTAAAAGATGCTACAAATGTATCTTGTCCTTGTAATTTTTCACAATGATGTTTTTTTCAAAAACCAATGTGCAGTTGATCCTTGAACACGTTGGGCTTCCACTGTAAGGGTCCACTTATACGGGTGATTTTTACAGCACCGTAAATATATTTTCTTTATTATTTTCTTAAGAACATGTTATTTTCTCCAGCTTACAAGAATACAGTATATAATACACAGTGCATACAAAATATGTGTAAATCAGCTGTTTATGTTACCTGTAAAGTTTCTGGTCAACAGTAGACTCTTAGTAGTTAAGTTTGGAAGGAGTCAAAAGTTATATGTGGATTTTTAATTGTTCAGGGTTTGGCACCCCTAACCAAAGGTCAGCTATAACTCCAGTGAGAAAATGAGCTTTAATTTTTCTAGTCATGTTATTATATAACTCTTAATATCTTCTTAAAAATGAATATTTCTAGTGTTGGGATAGTTCAGACTATAAAACAATACCATTTGTGCTCAAGTCACTAACAACATATTAATAATTAATTGAAAATTTCCAATAAATTTTCAAGTATGGTTCATTTGTTATGGTTTATGAGACATGGTGAAGTTCGTAAGAACATTCAGTCCTGAAATATTAAAACCCATGACAGAAGAAAACATTATCATTGTTATTACATATAAACGTATTAGGTTTTTCATGGTTTTGTGGTCCTGTAATTAATATCTATTGGTACAATGCATTATAAATGTGAATCGCCAGAAAGTAATTGATAGGCTTATTTCTCTTATTAAATATCATACCTATAAACATCAGAAAGAGCAGTCTTTAACAACAGCGTGACGAGTGAATATGTGTGTTCACTTAATAGATTTGTTTAGTCTTTCAATTGGGACTCCAGGCAGGCTAATTGAAATAGAATAGCTAAGCTAGATAACTTTTTTTTTCCTCTTTGGTGATTCATTTGCTTTAGTTGTTCAATGTGGAAATCTCATTTCAACATGATATACTTTAGGAATATCAGATATGTTCCTATTATTGTAAATACAAAGAGACTGATAGAGTGTAAAATCGTACTATTTCTGCAACTACATTTCAGGATGTTATAGGTTTAAAAACACTTGCTGGATTTGCTACCTGTGCCCTGATAAAATAGTGTTTATGGTGTCCAGCCTTTAATGCCCTATTAAAGGCAGTAATTAGTGCCCTGTCACTTTAACTCATCCCCATGGTCATACTAGAATCATATCTGACTTTAATATCTCTCTTATAGTGATAGCTTTCATACCTTTATTAACAAACTGGAAATTTTGGCTGTGATGAACTGTGCTAACCCTCCAAGCAAACAAGCGCTTTGGAGCTCAGAGGGTTTCATGCAAACACTTTATGTTTATGCTGGAAGTTTATTCTTTTTCCAAACGGGACATGCTGATCACACTCTAAAGCAAAAGATTGCCGCAAGTTAAATAGGAAATATTTCGACAACTCACAGACAGAATGTGATCACCTTTTAAACTTTACAACTAGGAAAAATAAAAGCAGTGTCTCTAGTTTCGAAAAGATTTATTTTGAATACGATGTTTTTCTGGGTTAACGGATGAATTTAACTAATCGTGCGAGAAAAATGGATTATTAATGAACATAAGGAAATTAAGAAAGGATTAATGGGAATAAAGAAAGCCATGTAAAGATTTTTATGTTAAAAATGGCAAATTACATAACTAAAAACTAGTATGAGGCTTCATATGTGCTCTTCAAAATGATAGACCCTAGATTTTTAAGGAGATGAAAAAGATAGGAAAAAGAGGATTGAGTGTTGAATTTAAACTTCTGAATAGCATGGTCATTTTTTTTTTTAGTACATATCATTTGTAATATTTCGAAAAACAGTCCTGAAATCATTAAAAATCCATTTTCTTGCTTCTTAAAATATGTAATCAAAAGAACGAATTAAATTAGTGTTTCTTATTAGATAAGAGCCGACAGTACATATGACCGTGTGCAAACCTTTGATTTTCTTGTGGATTTATATGGAGCTTTCTGATTGTTCCGTTTAGTTCTGTTCTGTCAGACATCATTCCCAGGGATAATAAAGGCTCCTGGTCTTGCTAGCACAAGTGAAAGAACTGTGAGTTTTGTCTTCATGAAAATCTCTACTGCTCTGTTTGCCTTTTTTTCTTTTTATTTCTTTACATTTTACACTTTTTTTATTTTTAATTTTGTGGTGGTGGTTATATCACACCCCAGTCAAAAAGAAGAGAAAACGATAAAAGTTTCATGAGTTCATTAAAGTTTTACAGGCACTGCAGTGCCCAGAAAAATAGTGGTTGCTCTCATCCCTGCAGTAGTTCTGGTTGGGCGGCCTTGTATTCATTCCGGGAGGAGGGATCGAAGAGGAGGATTGAAAAGGGACAAAAGAGAGGCCAAAGCCAAACTCGGATATGTCATTTGGACTATATTCAAGGTTCTCATAGCTTTTGCTGTGCTTCCATGTGTAACTTGACAGACTCTCCCTGGGAGAAAATAGGGTTGTGGGAACTTAAGCCTCAGAGGTTCATAGACGATCACGCAGTGCTAACTATGCTAAGGGCGTGATTTGCTGATTTCAAGTTCAAGGTTAAAATTTATGGAAACTGCGCTTCTTAATTTGATCTTTCAGAATATCTGATGTGAAATTTGTTTCATCCCATGCTATTTACGAATACCCCTAAGTGTATACTGTATATGATAATTGCTACCAAGAGGTTGGTGTGACTTATTTTTTACTAAGTAAACACAGGCCTAAATTGTGTGGGAAAGGGTTTGTATTTAACTCATTGTTTTAAATCTTACCACTGAATATATACGTTTTCAATAACAATAAATAATCATTGGGGAAAGAAGGGAATGGACGACTGGTGGAATCACATGCCACTGTGGACAGCTGAGAGAGATGTGCAGGTAGCTCAGTAACACTAACGGCTGAGAAAACATTGGCTAATTTAAAAGAAATGAAAGACCAACAGTTAAATAACTCAACATTTTAAGAAGTTAAAAGAACATGGTGGCCAGTTGCTAAATATTTTGTGTTTCTCTTTCACACTTAGGTAGAGTCTGCTTTAGGCTATTAATTGGTTTTGAATATTCTTTTCTATTATTGCTTACTCTCAGCTTTTAAGTGTAAGTGTTAAATGGTATGTTTACCACTGGAAAGCTGCTTACTAGTTCCACTAATATCTTAATGGCTCTCTTAAATGCCCCCTACCTATTTCTCTGATTTTATGGAATAACTGTCTCTTGCACAATTATTAATTCTCCCCATAATGATTCTTTTGAATGACTCTGAGCTCTTGTTTACACTAAAATTATTTTCCTGATTACTACCCAGGCTATGAAGCGTCTGCAGAAGGAGACAAGAACCATGTTGAAGGTCTCGGCACTTAGTGGGTCTTTTATATCTTTCAGGCATCAGTTTACTTCCTCAAATAGGCCCGTCCTTTCACCTACTGTCTGAACCCACCTTTCCGTTATGGAACATTTCCTTTATGGAACATGATTCTGAGGTTCTCTCCTTTCACCTACTGTCTGAACCCACCTTTCCATTATGGAACATTTCCTTTATGGAACATGATTCTGAGGTTCTCTTACTCATGTTTCTACCTGTTTAGTGTCTTTCTCCACCCCTCTCCACAGCTCTTCTCTGAGGGTCCCTGGGTGAGAGCAGGGATTTATCTGTACTCGTCTGTATACAAGCACCTGTTGTCTACTGCAGTTTAGAAAATATATGCCAGAAAATATATGCTTAAGGAATGGATGGGTTTATTAAATAATGAAAAGTCAGTTTTTCTGAGGAGCATTTGCGTAATCAATAACACTTAGGTTCTGGAGATGATTCTTTTAAGGCTACACACTAGAGAAAGTAATATTTTTTTTCTGTTAACACTTCCATTTAACTTAATACTCTGTAGAATGAAAAGTTTTTCCAAGTCTTCTTCAATATTGCCATAGAGTGAACAATAATTACATAAAAATAGCCGTTGTCCCAGCTTTCCCACATGAGCTGGTTTATATGGGACCATACGTGCTCTAAACAAAGTGCTCCATCGGACAGGCTCTTCTCCACATTTTCTCTTACGTTGCCTGAAATGATTATCAGTGTGTATGCCTGAGAATTTGTAAAGGCACAAAGTGGAGATCTCCCCAAAATTACTAATGAGAAACACTTTTGTACTTTAACTCCCATACATTCCATAATAGTTTTCATTTACTTAAGATGACAGAGAATACTCAATGGAGAAAAAAAATTTGAATGCATTATTGGGGTACTTAACTCTTACAGCTCTCTAAGGTTCACCGTGATATAGATTTATTTATTCAGACATACAATATTTTATTTCATTACTATTATTTTAATTTTAGTTACTTTATTTTGGGGAGAGACAGGGAGAGAGAATCCCAGGCAGGCTTCCTGGTGTCAGCGCAGAACCTGAAGGAGGGGCTCGAACCCATGAACCATGAGATTGTGACCTGAGCAAAAATCAAAGGTCAGATGCTTAACTGACTGAGCCACCCAGACAAACAATATTTTAAAGCAAGAATTTTTTCAGATGACCCAGACATGCAATGTAAATTGAAGAAACAGTCCTCTCCATTATTGCATTCTTTTTATCATGGCAATGCAGGAAACAGTTATGAATTATTTTTATCTCCACATGCTTGTATTTTTTTCACTCAAAACTATTTGTTGAGCAGTTGTTATATTCTAGGTAATTTAGTAATTTCTTTGGCTAGAGAAACTAGTAACACATAGTCCCTACTTCCCCAAGGATTGCAGTGTAATTAGAGGGTAAATACAAAAAAAAAAAATTACAGTAAATCTACAAGATGAAAATGTAGCAAATCTAGTATCGACAGGCCTCAAGCTGTCCACTCAAAGCTTGGATGTGTAATTGTCTTTGTATGCTTTTGAATTTGTCTCATAGAACTTAATGTGGTCTTTATTTTGAGTATTATTTTTCATCTAATGTTAGAAAACCCAGCCTTCATCAATTACATTTTTTTTAGTCATTTTAGATGTAATGTTTTCTCAAGTCCCACTAAAATATCACTGTGAGAATTTTCTCTTCATTAAAGCGATTACCCCTCTGAGCTTCAAGGTCAAAGTCAAGGATGACTGTTTCATTCATGTGGTACTTATGATTGTCTATTAAAAAAATGAAGCTGTCTGTCTAATCCAGGGAAGTCCAAATGGGGCAAGGATGGGTCACACGCATACTGCTGGCAAAGGAAGACCACACTGTATAGAAATTAGACAATGGGGCGCTTGGGTGGCTCAGTCGGTTAAGCGTCCGACTTCAGCTCAGGTCACCATCTCACGATCCGCGAGTTCGAGCCCCGCGTCAGGCTCTGGGCTGACAGTTCGGAGCCTGGAGCCTGCTTCCGGTTCTGTGTCTCCCTCTCTCTCTCCCCCTCCCCCATTTATGCTCTGTCTCTCTCTGTCTCAAAAATAAATAAACGTTAAAAAAAATTAAAAAAAAAAAAGAAATTAGACAATTAATAGGGTTTTTCTACCATGATGAATTGTGGCAATATTTCAATTGTGCTAAAGGCACTTGATTGACTTTTTCATGTTTGCTGAATTCCCACAAGGTGTCCAAACACAAGTCACATGCCGCGCAACCTGCTTCTGCAGCCTTCACTCCACCTTTCTCTCCTAGAGAGAGTAGGGACACTCATGTCCTCCAAGGTAACACCCATTCATGTCTCATTGCCTTTATTCTAACCAGAGGACCCCTTCTATAGATTTCTTAAGAGTGGAAAGAGTAGTTCTAAAGATGGTTTCTTCCTCTATGATCTTTCCAATTCCATATAATGCAGCAAAAATTGATTTCATTATAGGTTCCTGACTAATCCTCAGAAATCTCTTGGAATACAAACAAACAACAACAACAGAAAAAAAAAATTTCAGCATTGACCTCCTCTTTTAAAGTTGTGCAGTGTAAAGTTTCATTTAAAAAAAAATTCTTCTGGCTATCTAGGAGAAAGATCACACAACAATGTGGCAGGGGAAATAAAGACACAGACATTAACATTTGAAATATGTCATTAGATAAGTATGAGTTCACTCAAGTCGGGGTTACCCAATTCTCCATGTTTTCCACGTGATCTATGATATGGGGGCCTACTTAGGGTCATTACATAACTAGGTAATAGCTTGTTTCTGGTCATCACCAAAAAAGCCTGGCTGACTTCTGCTAAGCTCTAACTAGACCTGTTTGGTTTTGATCCCATCTGCTTGAAAGACTTCTACAATTTTCCTTGTTAACTTCTATTCAACTTGCCATGTTTCCACTTTATTATATGGTACATAAAGCTTTCAACTGAGTGTCCCTCATTACAGTCATCAGATTCCTACACAGTTGTTAGCTTTTTCTGTCATTAATTCTGTATACTCCTATGGTGCACACATAGATTAATCTGCCTTCCTTCCCTTTTTTCAGCCACAGGAAGCCAAGGGCAGTGCTTCTGATCTACTTAGGACCTGATACCTCACTCATCACCTTTCATTTATTGCTTCCACAGGATCATGTGATAGGGATATGGATCACTCTCATTTTTCTGGAATGCTCATGTTCAACCAGTAATTTTGAATTATCATTAATCTCAACATTTCTTTTTACTTTCAGAGACTTTACCAAAAAAGATCAAGGTTAATTCTCTCTTCTCCAAAGAGCTATAGCAATAACAAACTATCTGGATCTCTTTCTCATTTCCCCAACTTGCCCTTCTAGAAAGAACTGGGAACTTTTCTTTGTGGAAAGGAGGGTTAAGAACAATCTAGGCAAGATGTCTGCTTCCACTGAAGATAATGCCCAGTCCTCAAGTGAAGGGAATTATCACAAATAGAAGCATGGGAGTTTACCATTGTAATAGGATTAAAGGGAGAGAGGGTAGGGGAGGAAGAGTTGGGATAGAAAATGGGAGAGTTGTGGGGCACCTGGGTGGCTCAGTCAGTTGGGCATCCAACTTCGGCTCAGGTTATGAGCCATGGTCATGATCTCACGGTTTGTAATTTCGAGCCCCACTCCGGGATCTGTGCTGACAGCTCAGAGCCTGGAGCTTGTTTCGGATTCTTTGTCTCCCTCTCTGTCTGCCCCTTCCATGCTTGCACTCTGTCTCTCTCTCTTAAAAATAAACATTTAAAAAAAATGTAGAAAATGGGAGAGATGGTGGTAGGAAAATGTGAATGTATTTCAGTTACTTTTGTTTTCTCATTCTTATAATGAGAAAGACTATTAGCCAAGATTGAGAATGAGGAGAGAGAGATTTGAGGTTTGAAGAAAGAGAAGTCAGAACTGAATGTCCTATGGCAAATGACAAAGGGACCAGGGAAATGCTATTTGATTACCGGGAAGCATTAAGGGCTCACTTGAGGTTTGTGATTCTGAACTTAAAAGTGAGACCAGTAAGCATGGTCTGTAGTTTTCTCTAGCCATGCTTATTTGATTTGGGGTAGCAAACAAATGTGAAAAGAGTAGAATTTTAGGAGGGTAAGATTTTTACCAGTCATTTATACTTGAGGAAGAGTAGAAAAGTAAGAGATGAAACGTAAAATCAAAGAGGTGATTATAATGATGGATTATGGAATCTAAAATAAGTGCATGAAACCCTTTGGAAAGGCCATAGGGTAAAAAGTTTGGAAATCTTAATGGGGAGTGGGTCATAGTTTTGTTTTTGTTTTAATATCCGACAGATAGTAAAATCTCTAGAAGAGAGTGGTAGTTGGAATAAAGTTATGGAGAAAATTATGACAAGGCTCTGTGTTACTGTAAACACAATGGAGATGTAGGAAAATAGAAGTCAGAGATATTCCTGGATTTCTGGAATATATGGGGTATTTGTATTTCTGGATCATGCTTATATTCCAATCAATCATGACATCTGATGGGTTTAAACATATAAAATAATTTATACAACTTAAACCAGAGGGTCAGTTATCTTTGGAATACTTTATTTGGATTATTTTTGACCAATAATGACAGTTTTTGTCCAAAATCCCCTCAAGACTATAATCTAGCCGAAAGGAATGTTATCAATCACTTTAAACTGAAAGAGGTAAGGGAGAAAGGAAAGATTATGTATAGAATACCACTGTGCCAACATCTATCCTAGATTCATTTTCTTCTGTTTTTTTTAAATGCTTTTTTTTAATATTTGTGTGAAAGAGAAAGAGTGTGAGTAGGGGAGGGGCGGAGAGAGAGAGATACAGAATTGTAAGCAGGCTCCAGGCTCTGACCTGTTAGCACAGAGCCTGATGTGGGGCTTGAACCCACAAACTATAAGATTGTGACCTGAGCTGAAGCTGGACACTTAACCAACTGAGCCACCCAGGCGCCCCATCATTGTTTTTTGTTTGTTTGTTTGTTTTGTTTTGTTTTAAGATTTTATTTTTAAGTAATCTCTATCCCTGACATGGGGCTGGAGCTCAGAACCCTGAGATCAAGAGTCGCACACTCTACCAGCAGAGCCAACCAGGTGCCCCTATCCTAGATTCATTTTCAAATATCTCTAATTTGATCTACACAATAACATTTATTATAGGACATATAAAGACATACCATAACCAGTTATTTGAAAATACAGTCTTAATATGATAAAGTTTAAGATGAAATGTGAATATTAGAATCAACCTAACAAAGACTTTTGAAAACTATTTTTCAAAGATGATTTTGTCATTACAAAATTAACCAGTGAAATATTTATGCAGTTATAACTGATCATGTTGAAGGCCCTGAACATCTAGTATTCCTATTTAGACTTTAAGCTCTGAAAATAATGTCTAATATCAAAATTGAGTAAACACATTTTCTTTTCCTAATTAGCAGGGAATAAAGTTGATTGCCCCTTATGAAGAACTGATAAGATGAGGTGAAAAATAAAGGAAGTGTCATTTGGGTTAAAATAACAAAAATTAACCTATTTAATATTTTCCACTTGAATCTACTACCATGAATATATAGTCATGGTAATCAGCACACCTCAAATCATGCTGCATTTCTAATTGATGGCTCAAATGAGGACGAGGAACATATATACAGTTGAACAGTTGGGTTTATTACTCATTACAGCAAGGGAGGACATACTTTGGGAGAACTCTGGAGTATCTCAGTTAGAAGGTGCTAGAAAGCACCTATTATAGAACTTGAGTTTTGGTTTTGAGACTTAGGGAAGGACCTAGGAAGCAGGAGGGTTTGTTTTAGATGGATGTTTTCAGAAAGCAGAGGCACTTCTTTGACTGTTCATCTCAGTGAATCTTATCTATAAGGAAGACAGAACACAATGAGGGTCAACATATGAGGGTAAAGAAATAGCATGCCCTTATATGAGCTAGAGTAGGCACACGTTTGCTATATAGTGGGCGCCACAGTGACTTTATTTTTGTCTGTTCTTAGATAGAAGAATTATTTGACAAAAAAATTATGAGGTGGCCTTATTTTATTTATTATAGTTTCAGAGTTACCTTGCCTGGAATTATTATTCCCTGACACTTTTAATGGATCTTAATAGTGGTAAATATAAACGGAGAGGTAGGTCTCTCGATTTAGTAAACTGTAGATGCAAGACTGTATTTAAATTCTGTCTTTTCATCCTAGTTATGTGCGCCCCCTACACCTTTCCCAATATAAGTTCCAGTTTATCATATTTTACATATTTTACAATATTACATATTTACAATAGAGATGTTAAAGAACATCTTTCTCATAGGGTTTTGTGAAGATTTACTAGATAAGCTATTTAGAAGACCTAACAGAATGTATAACACAAACTAAATATCTAGTGTTTCTTAGCTAAGAATATTATCACTTTCAAATATACAGTAAGTTTTGAGAAACTAACAGAATCAATTAAGAAAAACAGTGAGTCAAAGTTCTCTATGTAATTTTACTCAGTTATTTTCAATAATTATTTCAGTTACACATTATGCCAGAAAACAGTGAGAATAGAGGCACTTTCCCTGTGTTTAGTAAAATCTGTATAACCAAATCAAGCAAGCATTAAAAATTATTTCATAAGTGTGCCAGGGTTCTTTCTTAAATAGGTAATGCATTTTTAAAATAAAACAGCTTCCTTTAAAATATTTCTATGTTTGGGAGAAGTTATGTAAGTAGGGGCTTTTTTTATATTTTATTATTTTTAAGATTTAATTTTTAAGCAATCTCTATACCCAATGTGGGGCTTGAATTTAGAATCCCTGAGATCAAGGGTCACATGCTCTACTGACTGAGTCAGCTAGGTACCTCTTATTTTTACATTTTAAATATAGGTCCCCAGTACTGTATAGCAAGACCTTTTCCTACTCAAATATATTGCTTTTATTTTGCTGTTTTTCTAATTCATCATGTTAGAATTTCAGTTGGTAGCATTACTAAAATTATATACCTACAGAACATTTATACATTATTCTGATGTATCCTAATGTAGAAAAGTATATATCTGACTGATTTATGTTGCTATCTGAAAATAAATCTGAAATATCCTAGAGCATGGACACAACTTTGGACTATATTTTATCATTGGTTTTAGAGTGAAATAATATTACAAAAAAACTTTAGCATGTAAGTAATAAGCCCTTTTATTTTTTTTTAATCTTTTTTAACGTTTATTTATTTTTGAGACATAGACAAAGCATGAATGGGGGAGGGTCAGAGAGAGGGAGACACAGAAACAGGCTCCAGGCTCTGAGCTGTCAGCACAGAGCCTGACGCGGGGCTTGAACTCACAGACCGCGAGATCATGACCTGAGCTGAAGTCGGCCGCTTAACCGACTGAGCAACCCAGGCGCCCCAGTAATAAGCCCTTTTAGATAATAATAAATTGTAACTGGAAGTGTTTGAAAAGACATGAAATAAATTTTTCTCTAATAGGGTATAAGTTCTACAAATTCATGGATTTTTGGTTTACTTTAGTCCTAATATTTTCCAGAACCTAGAATTTTGCCTGATGCATTGTAAATGACAAATCTATCTTTTGCTGAATAAATAAGTGAAATATTATGAATGTTTTATAATTGAAAAAATATAAAAATATATTGAAAAAAATATAAAAGAAGATGTGCAGTGCTTATAGTAATTCTGGCTGTGTAAAATACAGTTCACAGTTTATACACTTTAATTATCTGCTATAGAAAGTATGACCCTATATTTAAAATTATTATATTAGCAATTAAACCTTCAGAAGAAATTAAAGACCTAAGGGAAATAATGCCAAAATTGTAGTTGATTTAAATGTTTGAAATAGCTTATCTTAAGCAAAATACAATGGAACATTTTTTTTCTTCTAATAAATGAAGAAAAGTGGTTTTCCATTTTAATAACATTATAATTAGTCCAATAGTTTTCTGTGGTATGTTTTCGATTAATTTCTATGCTGAAGACAATTAAAATAAGCCCTATATCATAATAGTGCCATGTTTTCCTTAACATTTTTTCCTAGTGTTTACTTCTCAAGGGACACAATAAAGTATAATTCTGTCTTTATTTTCGGTGCTAAGTATACTTAAGTTAACTCATTGTAATAAAATTATATAAAGAATTCTTTTTAAAGTACTTATTATGTTTATTTATTTGTTTTTGAATAATAAAGCACATATGAGCAGGGGAGAGAGGCAGAGAGAGAGGGAGAGAGAGAATCCTAAGCAGGCTCCATGCTGTCAGTGTAGAGCAAGGCACAGGGCTCGATCTGATGAACCATGAGATCATGAGCCAAAATCAAGATTTGGACGTTTAACCGACTGAGCCTAAAGAACTTTATTGAAATATAAAATTCATAGTATAAAATTCACCACTTTAGGTGTACGATTCAATGATTTTTGGTAAATTTAGAGTTATGTAACCATTACCACAGTCTTATGTTACGACATTTCCGTTCCCCCAGAGTCTTCTTGGGTATGTACACAATCCCTGTTCTAATCTGAAAGCTCAGGTAATCACTAATCTACTTTCTGACTCTATAGAAAGACCTCTTTTAGCCTCTTTATATAAATGGAATCATAAATTATTTTTAATCTGACTTTTCTCATTTAGCATATTTTTGAAATTCATCTATATGATAGCATGTATTAGTACTTCATTCCTTTTAATTGCCAAATAACATTCCATTGTATGAATATGCAGATTTTTCTCATTCACTCATTAATTCATGAATTATGAATTGTTTCTAATTTTTGGCTGTTAAGAATAATGATTGCATGAACATTTGAATACCTGTCTTTGTGTGGACATATTTTCATTTCTCTTGGGTAAATTCCAAGCAGTGGAATTTCTGGGTCATAGGGTAAATTTATGTTTCACTTTTTATGAGACTTTCAAGCTGCTCCAAAGTGGTGGTGCCATTTTACATTCCCGTCTACAGTGTATGAGGGTTCCTCTTTCTCCATATCCTCACTAACACTTGCCATTGTATATCGTTTTATTATAGCCATTCTAGTGCATGTAAAATGGTGTATCATTGTGGTTTTCATTTACATTTCCTTCATAACTAATGATATTGAGCATCTTTCCATTTACCTATTGTCCATTAATATATCATCTTTGGTGAGGTGTATATTTAAATCTTTTGCCCATTTTTTCATTGGGTTTTTGTGCTCTTGTTTTTGAACTGCGTTATCATATAATTAGGATAAAAGTATTTTATCTGAAGTCTGATCTGCAAGTAATTCATTTTATTGTGACTTTTCCTTTTATTTTGTTAATGGTGTTTTTTTTGTGTGCATGTGTGAGGTATAATCATTTAAAATTTTGATAAGGTCTAATTTATTATTTTTTTTTATTGGCCCTCACCTAAGGATATAGAGAATTATACCTGTGTGTTCTTCTAAAAGACTTATAGTTTTAGTATTTACATTTAGTTCTGTGATTCATTTTTAGTTCATTTGAAAATAGAGTTATAAATTTATATTTTTTGCATGTCAATACCCAATTGTCGCAGCACCATCTGTTGGAAATAGTATTTTTGCTCCTTGAATTGCCTTGGCAGTTTCATCGCAAATTAACTATAAATGTGAAAATTTATTTCTAGACTTTGAATTATGCTCCATTTATCTATAATTCTATACCTGATGTCTTGATTGCATTTCCATGTAAATTTTAGAATTTGCCACAAAATTATCAATTTCTGCAACAAACAAACAAACACACAAAACAATAACAACCCCAAGCAAAAAAAATCGCAGGGGCTTTAATAAGGGATTGCATTGAATCTATAGATGAATTTGGGAAGGAATGCCATGTTAACAATATTGAGTCTCCCTTTTGCTGAACATGGCCTGTTTCTTAAAGATGTTCTTTAATGTCTCCCAGCAATGATTTTTATTTTTCAGTGTATAAGTCTTATAGTACTTTTTAAAACATACTCTGAAATATATTTTTATGCTACTAGGAATGCATTTTTTAAATAAAATTTTTTTTAGTGTTTGTTTATTTGTTTAGAGAGAGATAGAAAGCAAGCAGGGGAGGGGCAGGGAGAGAGGGAGACAGAATCCCAAGCAGGCTTCACATCATCATCATTGAGCCTGATGTGGGGCTCAAATTCACGAACTCTGAGATCATTACCTAAGCCAAAACTGAGAGAGACACTTAACAGACAGACACCCAGGCACCCCAGGAATGAATTTATTTCTTACTTTTGTTTTTAGACTGTTTTTTGATCGTATATAGATATTTGTTGACATTGGTAGATAGATCTTACATCTGTCTAATTTGATGAACTCATTTGTTACTTCTAGAAGTGTTTTGGTGCATTTTTTTAGGGGTGTTGTGTTTTGTTTACATCTAGAGGATCATGCTGTATGCAAATAAAGACAATGTTATGTCTTTCTTTAAATCTGGATGCTTTTTATTTATTTATGTTGATTTATTACACTTGGTGAACTTGCAGTCTAACGTTCAGTGTACATAACAAGTCATTATCTTTGTATTATTTCCAGTTTTTTGAAGGAAGGATGCGTTTTTAAATGATGAAATGTAATGTTGGTTGTAGGTTTTTCCTTAATGCTCTTTATTATGTTGGGAGGTTTTTCTCCTACCTCTACCTCTCATTTGCTGAGAATTTTCATAGTAAAGGAATGTTGGATTTATAGTGAATGGGTGTTGAATTTTATCAAATGTTTCTTTCCTTGTGATGTAGTTGGCTTTGGTATTAAATACTGGACTCAAAATGAGTTGGAAAGTGTTCTCTCCATTTCTACTTTTTGGGGAAGTTTGTGAAGAATTAGCATTTCTTCTTTAAATGTTTGAATGAAGGCATCCATGAAGTTATCAGAGCCTAGAGTTTTCTTTGTAAATTTTATTTACTAACTCAATTACTTTGTTACTGTTCTATTCAGATCTTCTATTTCTTCTCCTTTCTCTTTTTCTTCTTCCTCTACTTCTTTTTCTTTTTCCTCTTCCTCCTCCTCCTTCTCCCTTTCCTCCTCTCCCCCTTTCCTTCTTATTCTTCTTCCTCTTTAGGTATGCATGTATAGTTGACTCACAGTGTCACATTAGCTTCAGGTGTACAATTTAGTGATTTCACAAGTTTATACATTATGCTATGCTCACCACGAGTATAGCTACCATCTGTCCCATTACATCACTGTTACATTATCATTGACTGTATTCCTTATGATCTGCTTTTTATTTCTGTGACTTACTCATTCCATAACTGGACTCCTGTATCTCCCTCTCCCCTTTACCCATTTTGTCCAATCCTCCACACCCCTCTCCTCCAACAACCATTAGTTTGTTCTCTGTATTTATAGTTCTGATTTTTTTGTTTGCTTATTATTTTTTTAGATTCCATTTATGAGTGGATTCATATGGTATTTGTCTTTTTTATTCTAACTTATTTATTTCATTATATTTCATTTATAACTTAGAGCATTATACCCTCTAGGTCCAACCATATTGTCTCAAATGCCACAATCTTATCCTTTTATGGCTTTCTAATATCCCATTGTGTGTGTGTGTGTGTGTGTGTGTGTGTGCGTGTGTGTGTCTGTGTATGTATGTATATATAACACATTTTCTTCTACCATTCTTCTGTTGATGGATACTTAGGTTGCTTCCACAATTTGGCTATTGTAAATAATGCTGCAATAAACATAAAGGTATATATATCTTCCTGCATTAGTGTTTTCATTTTCCTTGAAAAATATCCAAGAGTAGAAATTGGATCATATGATATTTCTATTTTTAATTTTTTGAGAAATCACCATACTATTTTCTACATTGGTTGCACCAGTTTACATTCTCACCTTTCTCCTTGAGTTATGGAAATTTGTGTTTTTAGAAATTTTTCCATTTATATGCTAATATATTCATAGTTAATATCAAGTTCTTCATATTATTATCATAATAATTTTAATATGTGTGATATAAGTGATTATGTACATTGTTTCATTCTTGATTTTGTTAATTTGTATCACCTTAAAATTTTTTTTTTTATGTTTATTTATGTTTGAGAGGAAGAGAGACAGAGAGACAGAGTATGAGCAGGGTAGGGGCAGAGAGAGAAGGAGGCACAGAATCTGAAGCAGGCTCCAGGCTCTGAGCTGTGAGCACAGAGCCTGATGCAGGGCTCAAATTCATGGACTGCAAGATCATGACCTGAGCTGAAGTCAGATGCTCAAGCAACTGAGCCACCCAGGTGCCTCTATATCACCTTTTTTAGTTGTCAGTCTACCAAAATATTTGTCAATTTTATTAATCTTTTTAAACAACCAACTTTTGGTTTTATTGATTTTTCTAGTTTTCCTCTCAAATCTTTATTATTTCTTTATTCTTCATGTTTAGTTTATTCTTCTTTCTCAGTTCTTAAGATAGATAATTAGATTATATTTTTTTGGAATCTTTATTTCTTCATGTAGATTCAAGTTACTGTGTTGCTTTTTCCTTTGAGCTTGAATATTTCCTTAGCATGTTTTTAAGACTGGTCTGCTAATGATGCATTTTTGAACAATAGTATCTATGCATATGGAACTCTTGGTTGACAGTTTTAATTTTTTGTTGCTTTGAGGGAGAGATTTTATTGAACTCCTCACTCAGTCATTCTTGAAATTAAAAGGATACTTGAAAACAAATGAAATAGCTTACAAACAAAGAAGGTAATTTGAACAGAAATAAAGGAAAAAGGCTATGACATTAACTATGGCTTCGTTATTGATGGGTTTGATTGTTGATTCTTTACTCATTCAAGGTTCTAATGGATCTAAATATTTGACTTCTCACCAGTAGTTGGCCAAGATCTAATGGCTTTATTCTTACCATATTTATTTCACTTTAAATACTTGTATAGAATAAATAGAATAAAAGAAATAGAAAGGATCTTAATTATATGTATTAGATAGCTGTATTTTTTAAAAATCCTATTTGGAAATCTCTGCCTTTAAATTACATTTATAATTATTGATGTGGTTGGATTTACAACTGCCTTATTGCTATTTTTATAGTATGATTAATTGTACTTCAATGTGAAGATATCCATTCTACCTCTACTCTTTTCCTCCTAATGCCCACATTCAGTGTTCTTGATTGTAAGAGATAGAGACCTGTTTGACCTGAAATAATAAAAAATCAAAAAGTATGAATGAATTTGTTCACATTATGGAACAAATTGGAACTAAGTTGTATCTTAAGTACATCTAAAAATTCAAATGACTCATAAAGTGCTTGTTTCTGTATTTGATTTCTTCTTTATGATTTTATTTCAGTAGCAAAAAGACCAATGTGACACACAGATTTGTATCCCACCTTTTTGGGCACTGCAAGGGGAAATGATCATAATTTTCCCCTAAGTATGAGCAAGAGTTCCAGGAATGATAAACATTGGTTATGACTTACTGCTGAGCCCATCATTATGGCCAAGGGAATGGATGTATTTTATTGGTTAGGTATGTGTCAATGATTGTCACAGGTACAAAAAGATATTATAAACTACTCCAGTAGACTAAGCCTCCCAAATGTAAACAGATAGTGTTTTTGAAAAAAAAAAAAAAAACAAACCAAAAAAGAATGTTTAACTGGCAAAAACAACGGCCTTTTACTATACCCTCTCCATGATATACTTTTTTACTCCTATTCTTTTTTTTTCAATGTTTATTTATTTATTTTGTGATAAAAAAAAGCAGGAGTAGGGGAAGGATAGGGAGGTGAGAGAGAATTCCAAGTAGGCTCCACACTCAGCACAGAGCCCAACGACTGTGAAATTGTGACCTAAGCCAAAATCAAGAGCCGGATGGTCAACTGACTGAGTAAACCAGGTGCGCCTTACTCTCCTATTTGTAATTGGTTTTATTTTCCCCAGAATCTAAGTGTTTGTAAAAGTGTCCTAGTTGACAGTGCCTACCCTACTCGTTGAGTGGAGTGAGATAACTCTTTATCAATTTCTTAGAGTTCTGACAATTTCCATAAGTAATAAAATGTTATATTTCCACTGGCATTAAAATGAGGCCAAGTGTACCACATTGCATCCCTCAAATATTTCTACACATGTGTGTGTCTTCATGTGCACACAGACACACACACACACACACACACACACATATTCATATCTATAACTCATCCTACATGTTCTTCTTACACTATGGCTGGCATCCCTCTTATGAAGAAGCAAGAGGTCTTTTCTCCTTACATAGAATGGAGCTTATGGCTGTCCCGACCAATAGTGTGGGAGAATTTTATACTATGTGATTTTTGAAGCTAACCCATAAAATGATACAGCTTTCTTGCCCAGCTCTCTCTGTCTCCCACAACATTTGCTTTTGTATCCCAGCCACCATGATGTAAGAACACCTACACCACATGGAGAAGTCACGTACAGGTGTTCTAAGCAATAACAACAAGCAAGGTCCCAGGCATACCAAGCATCAACATCCAGACATTTGAGTTAGTAGGCCTTCAAATGATTATAACCCCCAGATTTTGAGCTGTTCCACCTGATGCCAAGTGGAGCAAATCAAACAATTCTGCTAGGCCAAGCCGAAATTGGACATTAGTTAGAAAAATAAATAATGGTATTGTTTTAAGCCATTATATTTTGGATACCTTGTTAAGTAGCCATACTAACTGCAATTAAAGAATACACGTATTTTAAAACATACATATTACTCTTTTGTGTCTATGCAGTACTGCTAAAGAATAAATCATATGAAAAGTTAACCTCTAGATGACTTTTGATGTGAAAACGTAGGGTCATAACTAAAAGGCTACTGACAGCTAATTCTGGAAAGGAGAGAATATGGTGACTTGGTAGATAGTTTGATTTATCTCTTTTAGTATGAGCTCAAGGTGTGCTACGACAAATGTTTGCCACATATTTATCAGGAAGAGTGGAAATCAATGTGAATTGTTAAAACTCTCAAAGGGATGCTTGTTTCTGAAGCAATCAAAACCAAAATATATGCTTCTAGTATGTAATCCTTGACAGGTTAATGTCTCTAAAAATATACCACTCATTTCTTTTTGGCATTTGCTACTAATCTCCATTAAAGCAATTACTTAAATTTTAACTGTCTTCATTTTGGGTGGAGTAATTTAGTAATGCATCTAAAATTAGTTATTTTAAATTTTAAAAATTAGTTGTACTGCTTTCATTACCTATCTCTCTAAAAATTATCTGCAGAATTATTACTTTGAGAAACCATTTTTTTTTTAGATAGACGTCTTTGCTATGTAATTGCTCTGGTGTACCCTAAACAAAGAAAGCTAGTTATCACATATTAGGATACTAGTAAATACTTAGGTCTTTGGGAAGATAGGTGACAGACATACAATGCTGTAAAAAGCCAGACATGGTGAAGGATGTAATTTCTTACCATAACATTCTATGGAAGACTCAATGAACTTACTGAGGTAGTGAACAGAATGAAATTTTATTTGAATGGAATAAACCAGGTAAAGATAATGTGGGTCAATAACTATGTTACTGCTCAGACCTTCAGAATCAAATTCTCAAATCTCTTCTTGGGAGTATAGCCAACCATAAAGAAATGTCTAAACACATAAATTTGAGTTGTAGTAAATCATTTTGGACAATAATTCAAGGATAATGGTGACTTGTTAACCTTCAGAACCCTGGTATCAGAATGTTAGACAATAGGCATCATTTGTGAATTAGTAATATAGTGCTAAAAACAGTTTCTCCATAAAAGTTAAATAAATTAGTCATTGTGGGAAAGACATTAGATTAAATGCATTGGTAGGAATGTGAGTGTGTGTTTACATAAGTGTTCATGTGTGTAAGTGCATATATATGTGTATAAATAAAATATTCATGTGAGTAATCACAGGTATTAACTTGGATATAAAATGAATGCATGATCTGAATATTCAAATAAAGAATTTAGATAAAAATGCTTATTCAATATTTTTTGAGTGTGTAATCTAAACAAGAAGGTGTGAGGGGCGTCTGGGTGGCTCAGTCGGTGAGCGTCCGACTTCAGCTCAGGTCATCAGCTCACAGTTCGTGGGTTTGAGCCCTGCGTTGGGCTCTATGCTGACAGCTCAGAGCCTGGAGCCTGCTTTGGATTTCGTGTCTCCCTCTCTCTCCCCCTTCCCTGCTCATGCTCTGTCTCTGTCTCTCAAAATTTAATAAACATTACAAAAAAATTTAAACAAGAAGGTGTGGGTTGGGTAATTTTAATAATATTATGAAGTTTTGGTACTCTGGTTGAATTGGCATCAAATTATCAGTTTTTAAATTATTTCATTTTACCAAAGCTGTATGTGAATGCATTAAAATAATTTTACAATATTAGTTATCAAAAGTTCAAGCCTTAGGTTGATTGATTGTCTGGGTATATAATTAAGATTTGGAAACAATTTTTCCTTGACTTTGAAACCATTGCTCTGCTGTTTTCTACCTTCCAACATTGCTGTTGAGCTCAGATGCTTGTCTGGTTTTCTACTCTTTATATGTGACTTTTTTTTTCCTTTCTGTAAGATTTTAGGATTTTTCTCTTTGTTCTTGTGTTCTGAATTTTCCTGATGATATGCCTTGGCATGAATTCTCTTATGATTCATTATGCTGCACTTCTTCAACTTGGAAGTCAAGTCTTTCAGGTTTTGGATATTTTCCTGAATTATTTATTTGATAATTTCATCTCCAACCATCTCCCCATTTCTTTGTTCTTTTTTCTTTTTTTTTTTTCTGGAACTCCTTTTATTTGGACTTAGGAATTTTGCTCTGTCCTTATAATTTTTCATATTCTCTGTACTACTTTTCTGGTCTTTGTGTTTTTGTCTTTGTATTTTTCCTACTTCCTAAGAAGGTTTAAGAATTTTTATCATTAGCACTATATAAGAATGTCTATATTCCCACATCCCAACTAATTTCATGAATTATCTGGCTTTCTACAGATAATTTTTGCCTACATAGTTACTATAAAATTATATATTTCTGTAATTTTAATGTGTGTATATATCTTATTATGTGTTTGAAAACCCCTTCATACAACTGGCCTTTGGAACTTATTCCATTGTAAAATGTCTATTCTTCCTTTACACCCCTTATTAACTTTGGAATTCTTTTTGTTGATACTGCTCATGGATTTTATGAGTTTCTTTTATATTTAGTTACTGGTCTCTTGTTGACTTTAGACACTCCCTGTAATTTATCCTAACCCTTTCTTAATTAATTGATTTACCCACAATGTTCTTCATTGGAAAGAAATTCTTAATTTTATGTAATCAAATTTATCAATTTACTTTTGCAATTTTTGGACTTTTGAATATTTACTTGAGAAATTGAGTGTGTCAAAGATATTCTCCTATGTAATTAACTATTGTTAACATGTTGATCACTGTGTCCAATGATATTTTCCCATTTTATTGACTATTAGTTTCGTAGCTTTCCTTTTAGCATCTGAAGTTCGTCTTTGTATATTGTTTTAGGTAAGGATCTGGCTTTATTTTTCTTGATATGGTAAATTTAATCACAACTTCTGCCAAAACAGTATACCATTTCTTCATTGATTTGTGTTAACATTATTATATACATTTTGTGTTTATATGTACACAGATCTCTTTATCCTCATTTCTGGCCGTTGTCCTATATTTTTCTTGAGTCAATGTAATATTCTATTTGTAGTTGTGACTTTATAATGTGTTAATATTCTGTTTAATAACCAGTATTGAAAATCATCTAATTAATAAACCTGCTCTTGAAATGAAAACTTTAAAAGTTTTACCTAGGAACATTTTAAAGGAACAATCAATTATAAGCTGATTTATTTTATAAATGTTTGGAAAAGAAAATGAATTAAACTGAAGTCACTTAAAAGTAATTTTCTATAGCTTGCTTACGAGTGTAACTGAAACATACATCTTAATTTGCTGATGTTTTCATATTTGGTCTAATAGAATGTTTAATTATTTGGCAAAATAAGAAACCTCCAGCCTGTATTTACATAAAACAGATGGTTCTTTAAATTGTTAAATATATTTTTGGAAAACAAGTAAATAGTTTAAGTATCTGTAACATGCTTAATAGAAAGGAGAGAGATGGAGAATTGATTAAATACAGAAATTTATTCTGTTCACATTCTGTACCTTCACCATGATTTTTGCTACTTTCCATCATTTATAATACTTTTTACTTTAAGGCTGATTTTTCTATCCTCTAATAAACCTGACTTATTTTCGATTATGAACTACACTGCAGTTGGTACTGCTCTATCTGTGTATATCTGTGTGTATTCTATTTAATTATTTCTTTGTATTTTATTCTGTGTAAAACTGATATTTGGTTTTGTTCAACTCTATTATATGTTAATTTTTACTTTAATAATTTGTATTTCTATCATTTCCTTTCTTTCAATTTGTTTTGAGTTATTTAATAAGCTTTTCTAGCTTCTTAAATAAAAGTTCATTTATAGTCAACATTTCTTATTTTTTTATGTTTTAGAGTCTATATATTTTCTACTGCATATTGCTTTGGGTTTTTCCCACATATTTTGCAATTGCTTTTTTTTTTTTTTCTTCTTTACCAAATGATTACTTAGAAGTTTATGCTCACATTTCCAGTTGCCTATTGGTCATAGGCTTTCTGTTGATTAAGTGAGAAAAAGTGCTATAGTACTTAGCATAATTCCTAGCAAATAGTTCAGTAAATGCTCTTTGATACTGATAATAATGTTCATAAATTCTTAATTTCAAGGTTTAGTTGTGTTATTCTGAACTTTATCCATTTATAGCTTTTCATACATAGAGCATGTCCTAATTTTTTAAAACTGTCTTCCATCCTTGGCTTACTTGTTGCACAGAAGTAACCTTCTATTCTGACCATTCATTTCCTGCTTCACCTATGGGTGATTTAAAACCCCCATTAAAATGTATGTCTTTATAGGATCTCTTTGATACTTGCATTATATTTTGTCTATATGCCATACGCATATATGTTGTATAAACTGGCCCAAACTAATCATGCAGCTCCACATTAACTGCTTTTCCCCTGCCTTATTTTCTGTAGTTCACCTTCCCCCTCCAACAGAATAAGATACTGGCCTTCCTTGAAGACATATGCTTGTTCATTCTTCACTGATACTCTTCCTTCTGTCTAGCCTATCTCTGTCACCTCTTTCTCAGTCTTGGCCTCTTTACGTTGCAATTTCTTCCCAATTCACCCTGGGTAGTTTCATTTCTTGGAAGATTTTCCTGAGCATACTGACTCTAACTCTATAATATTTGTTTTAACTCCTCATTTGATCTTCCCTTGCTAACTCTGTGTGATACATAACTTCATGTCTCTCTTATACCATCTAAGCCATTGAAATGAAGAAAATGTATTGTGTTTGTCTATCACACTCCCTTATTGTCCAGAAAGTAACAAACCCCCATGTTGTAAGGGAAACTGGGCATGAGTATAGAAAAATTAGAATTATTCTTTTTCTTTTCTTTTTTTTAGAGAGAGAGTGTGTGTGTGTGAGCAGAAGAGAGGGGCAGAGAGAGAGAGAGAGAGATAAACTTAAGCAGTCTCCATACTCAGCATGGAGCCTGATGTGGGGTTCGATCCTATGACCCTGGGATAGTGACCTGAGCCCAAATCAAGAGTTGGATGCTCAACTGACCGGCCACCCGGCACCCCAAATTAGAGTTATTCTTATAGCTGTGGTGAAGGTCTGGTTGCCACAGCCAAGTTCTAAAACTCAAATATAGATTGAATAATCACACTTAGTCCACATGAGAAATTGTTCCTTTCAGAAGCCAAGTGACAAAAGCCAAAAAATTATATGCCAATCAGATAAGTTAGTGTCTATGTGGATCACATAAAATGAACCCCAAAGTCCTGGGATTACATAGCAGAAGAAAATGTCCAAAATCAAGTTCAAACATACCCAGATTGCACGGATGGTATGGATGACAGAGTTGGAACAGAAAAAACATCTGGATTTGGTCAGGGTAAATCTAAAGTAGTGCTGAGATGAGTCATGGGTTTATGTCCCAAAAAGTAACAAGAGGAACAGAGGACATTTGTCTCTTTCAAACCTTTTATCTCCAGAACTCAAAGGCAGGTTTTTCCTGAAGTGATTTGGCTAGAATGTGTGTATAGTGTTGCACTGGCTGGACATTACCTTATGTTCATAGTGGTCATGATGTTTTAAATTAATTGATCAGTGTTACATATTCATACATGCACAAAAAGGCTATCCATGAGGCTATTCATAGACAACTGTTCATCCATAGACTATCTCCTTTCTAACACATACACACACATAAACACATGCATACACACACAGACACACATACACACACACACACACACACACACACACAGATATCCAGCTTTATGGATACTACTTCTCCCTAAAACTGGGGGAGAGGATGGAATGAGAGGAGGGAAGGATCTAAATCCTGCATTCCACTTCATATAGAGATCATTGGCTTGAGTGCCTGAGACTTTCCAGTGTTATAACCATTCCTACAGCATTCCTGTGACCCCCGTAAAATCATACTTGTAATCCTGAAATGGTTCTTTCCAACTTTGTGGTTAGAGGTGAAATCAATGGCTTATACACCCACAAGCTCGTGCTACTTTAGAAGTCTCAGAAGCTGCTGTGTACTCAACTTTTTCTTTGCCCCTGTTGGTAAATCATCAACTTCATCTTTGTAGTTGACTCAGAGCACTTGTCAGGGAGAGTGCTTCTCTGGATGAGCTGATTGAGAGGATTACCAAGTGTCTTTTTCTGGTCTGTTTCCATTGCTACCCAAAGTCTA
Source organism: Panthera uncia (assembly GCF_023721935.1). Lineage (NCBI taxonomy): Eukaryota > Metazoa > Chordata > Mammalia > Carnivora > Felidae > Panthera > Panthera uncia. The sequence goes on from NC_064811.1 coordinate 181,556,265, forward strand.
TTTGTTTTCCTAAACTTCTGGGTTTACCCCTACCCCATCCATATCAATATTCAGCTACTAGAAGTTCTACCTTTATTTTGCTATAATTTAAATATCCTGTGGTTCTCTCAATTTCTATGTAATATACTATTTGGTGGTATATATCTGGTTACTTCAACATCTTCTAAGACATTTTAGATAATAAGTACATAATACAGCTGATATTTTGTAAGATTGGGGAGTTATTCTGAAAAAAAAATAGTAGCCCTTCCTGCATTCTTGTGTCTTTATCTTATCTTTTAATCATGGGTAATGTGTTATGTATTTTCTCACTTCAGTATAAACTTTCCATGTAACCTGTAATCACCAGCTGACTTATCAGTGTGCCCCCTTTAGTCCTTAATCTCCTATAGCTACTTCTCCTTCATATAGGTTTCAAGGCTTCAAGCCTATAACGCTTTTTTGTTTGAAAATTTCTGCAGATACTAAAAAAATTATTTCTTTGAAAACATTCAAATGGGAAAAAAGATAGATGGTTAAGTAGGCTTGCCAACAAGCCATGGCCACATTAGGGAAATATATTTATGCCTGTGTGTTTATGAATGAGTGTGTGTATATGTGTGTGCTTTATGAAGGGAATTTGTTTAGGGGAGAGGATACAAGTCAGTGTACTGTGTCCATGATCGATGTGTTTATCTTTGCCTTTGCCAGCTATGTTGTGATTGGTATCAGATATATAGGTAAGTTTGTATTCTTCACACAGGTTGCCAAGGTTCAAGGTTATGAAGTTGTGTACTCTACCATTTGATCATCCAGTTTGACATATTTAATTTTTTTTTACATTTATTTACTTTTGAGAAACAGAGTGAGACAAAGCGTGAGTGGGGGAGGGGCAGAGAGAGAAGGAGACACAGCATCTGAAGCAGGCTCCAAGCTCCGAGCAAGCGGTCAGCACAGAGCCTGATGCAGGGCTCGAACCCACAAACTGTGAGATCATGACCTGAGCCAAAGTCAGGCGCTCAACCGACTGAGCTACCCAGGTGTCCCCCAGTTTGACATATTTAAAAAACACAGACAAAAGCCTAGGCACTGTGAGAGTAGACTTCCATAGGAGACTCCATCTCTCTGAAAATAGCATGGCCAGATGTTGGGTGGCCCACCGAGTTAAGGGAAAAATGTGATGTTACATAATTACAGCTACCGTGTAAACTAGATCTTCAAAAGTAAAGCAATAAACGAAAACTTAATTCAAGTCAAAATGCATTCTCTCACTCAATGAGCTAAGTGATTTAGTGTAGAGACTGAGCTGCCAAAGTCCAACAAAAATCTCACTGCTCCAAGATAAAGGGTATGCAGGGAGGTGCAGGACCATGACACTGAGGTCAAGCTGGCCCTGGATGAAGGTTCAACACGAGAGAGTAGAAAGGGTGGGGGGTCTGAAATAATTCTGAAGTCGGAGAATGACCCAGCATAGCATAATGTGGATGGCTCCCTGCAGGATTAAAGACAGTGCCAGAGTGTGGTCCTCTGTACTTATTGTCTGTGTGTCCCCTTTTTCAAAGAGGTTGAATTGGAAGCACAGAAGAGAAATCACCTACAGCAAGGTAAGGCAGAGACTTTGTTTATGTTGGTACCTGTTCTGCTTTGGAATCCTTACATTCATACCTGAATTTAGAGAAAATCATCTTGCAACAGATATGCTTACCACAATGCTGATCAGATGTATGTCCCTGAGTAGCAATATTGAGAAGGGAACTTCTGCTGCATTCTGATGATTTCTAAGTAATAGTTCCCTTAAACAAAACACATTTAGATTGTAGTTTAATAGGAATTCCAACCCTTAGCTATGATCCACTTATTTGCCAAAAATTGTTTTTAGTAGGTAAAGAAAACTTAATATTTCATAGTGCTAGCTTGTAAGAGGCATTTTCTTCACGTGGGCATTTTGTAAAGCAACAACAAAACAACGACAACAAAAAAATTCACACTGAATACTCAAAATTTTCCTTATTGTTAGGTTTTGTCCTTGAAAGTGGGCTCTCCATTTCTTAGCTTCTTTTTCTTTTTCATGCTGATTCTTTCTTTTGCTTATGAAGAAGCTTCTTAACAACTATTCCTGGAGTCCTGGTGCATGCTTTCTCTAAGATTTACTTATATAAATAAAAAGAGAGGGTAAATTACCTTCTTTTCTTCAATCTCAGTATCACCTGGCCGTGTCCTCCAGCATTAGTGCTTCGTATTGCAGTCACACTGCTCTTGCCTTTAGTTGATAATTTCACGGCACGTTTGTCACACCTAGGTGCTGATCAGATTCAATTTCATCTCCCCTTTATCCTGTATCTGTGTCTTCTATGTGCTTATTAAATGCTGTTCTTTTCCTACTGGGTAACTATTTAAAGTTATCCTGACTGTGTCTTCTGGACAGATTTCGAAAGTATTGAGCTTTTTTCAAAAGATACCAAATCACAGTGATTTTTTTTTAACTTGGAAGAGTCAAACTTTGGAATATACAGTTCATGCCTGTGTTTGGGGTCAAGCAACATTTTACTGTACCAGAGCTCCTAAAATAAATGTGAGCTTACTTTCTCTAGGAGAATTTGTACCTCACCACCAGTTATACAATATAAAATAGAAATATGGAGGAGAAACTTGATACCTGAAGATTTTAAGATATAAGTTGAAAATGTGGTTAAAATAGGAAATCTCTCCCTCCTTTTGCTGGTTTTTGGTGTTCACATTCTAGTAATGTAACCAAATTACAACTGTCTTGATTTAACCATGTTAGATTTTTCCAGATTTTTGACTCTTTGAAGAAGGATGTATTTATTTCATCATGAAGCCATTGACTGATTTTTGTAATTCAAAGGTAGCAAATCGGGAACTTCTCAAAGTCCCTATAGCCTTTAAATGAAAATTAGCAAACCTCAAGTTCTTTTAGGTTTTATCAGAATTTTTTGAGAGTTTCTACTTTGCCTTATTTTGTGCAATTTCTTTTTCATTATTATGAATCTAACAATAGTTTGGCACAGACAATTTGATATAAAAACGCTTGGATTCAAAATCTATTTCTATGACTCAGTAACTGAGTGAGGAGAATGGTTTAGGGCAAGACAGTTGGGCTCCTAAGACCTGTTTTCTTTTGTCTACAAAAGGAACATAACACCTCCATTTCTTTATTCCAGAAACTCAAAATGAAGTATATGCCAAATACACACATGTGTATACACTAAATTTATATAATCTATTGCTAAGTCTTAAATGTAAGTTAAATACATCATGTGATAATCAATGGAAGAAACAGTATTTTCTTCCAGCACCAAAGTAAAATCTGCTATTTTGAATAATTGAGCGTTAGTGTGTAAATCCACAATGAGAAGTTTTCCCAATGGATTCTCATTGTTAGTTTTGTGTTTTTATTATTTTTACTTTATGCTCCCATTTTTTGTGTTTCACTTTAGACTCTAAGTACTGAATAAGGTAATAGTGTAGGATACTGAAAGTTAAAATGCATTGAATAATAGGAAGTTATGTGTTAATGAGAGACTGGTATGAGAGAATGTGGGTGTGCAGAGGGAGAGACTAACACGGCCAACTCTAGTAGAAAGAGATAATCACACGGCAAGTAGCATGGGAGAAAGGCCTTGAAGGACATGTAAGCTTATAGTAAAGCTTATAATAAAGAAGAAAAGAATTCTGGACAGAAAGAATAGCTTATGGAAATTTATGATGCTCTAAAGGGGTAAGTTCTAATTGGTGACTAGTAATTAATTGGTGTACTTGAAGTCTGCACATATGAAAGACTGGAAAAATGAAACTGGAGATTTGAGGCAAGATAATAATGACACTTTATTTTTTTGCCTGATTAAGGAATTCGAAATATATACTGTGGGGAAAATTGGATACTTTGAAGAAGTATTAAGAAATATTAAGAATATTAAGAAATATATATCTCTATATATATACACATATATTTCTATATTCATATATATATATATACACACATATATACATATATATGGATTTTTTTATGTAAAGAGACTAGAAATTGATAAGAATTAGGAGTTTTAGAAATTGTATATGCTAAAATGGGAAATAAGTAAGAGTTGAATTAAAGCAGTGGCAATGAATGAGAAAAGGGGTGAATTTGATAAAGAATTTTTTTTCAAAAGAAAATATATCTGAATCTCATAGGTAGAGAGTTCAGAGACACTTGGTGTATTAGGAGAGTCAAAATATAGAGTAAAAAAAAGAGATGGAGATAGAGAAAGAGAGAGAGAGACATTGAAATAGAGGTTGCTAAGGCATGTGACAAGTCTGGGGAAGGATTGAGTCATCCTTCGATGGTAGGGATGGAAGAAAACATCATGTCAACATAGCAAGATTTGAGAGCAAAGGATTCCCAGCTTGAAGTTTTCCAATACAAACTTTTGCTTCTGCCATAATCCTCCCCAAACTTACATGTGGGAAATCTGAACAAGAAAGTAAGAGTGCTGATTAATCTGAAGGCTGAATAAGAAACCTATGATGGGAAGCAGCTCTAGTAACTGGCTTCCCAGTACTTTCCATTCATTAAAATCAATTTATAACATGACAGCTAGGGACATAAAATTGCATGTAATTAATTCGCAACAATATTGTTAAGTGAATTTAAATCTAATTATAGAATGGGTGCAAAGAGCTTACCTACCTTTTTTTTTTTTTTGACTCAGTTCAGTTATTTACTCTGAGCTCAATGAAGAAAATGTGAATGAGCTCAATATTAGAGAATAAAAGATATCTAAGATCTTAGATATAAGTCATAGATTAGATTTTTTTGTCTCTGTGTAAAATTAGCCTAAAGAACTTTCTACTCAGGTAATACCAGAAAGAAGAGAGAAACAGTAGATACGGCTTTATACAGTATCTCTGTCTTTGGGAGATATAAAAATATTTCTAACTGTAGGTATGAGAGCTCATTTCAACATTTCTGTTATCACCTCTGTCTCTCTCATTAGCGTTTATGACTGTGTTCAGCTGTGCATATAGGCTCCGGTATAGTTAACCAGACCTCCATGCAACACTTACTATATAAACCGATGATCTGAAAGAGTAATACCAGAAGGTGATATGACAATCAGAATGGGGAAAATTCAGAAGACGTACAACACTAACTTCTAACAAAAGTGTATAGTGTTATGTGGTCAGTGGGGGTATGAAGTAGTACACTTTGGTAAACTGTTCAGCAGAATGGTATAAAGTTAAAAACACTTCATAGTTTCACTACTTTGTATTTACCCAAGAGAAATGAGAACATATATTTACCAAAATATTGCATTAATATTTTTGTAGAATTTTTATTTACAGTAGTCAAAAACTGAAACAAACTAAATTTCCATCATTAGGAGAATGGATAAATTAATATTACTGGACAATAAAGCAGAAAGAGCCACTGATGTATACATTTCCAAAAATGCTAAGCAAATTGAGCTAGACTAAAATTATACATTTCATGTTATACTTAAAGGAAGTATAAAAAAGTTTTAAAAAGACAAAATCAATCTATAAAGATAGAAATCAGGACAATGATTGCTTATGGAGGTATCAGAAGAGAGCATAAAGGACATTTCTGGGGCAAATAGAAATAACTGTTTTATTTAGGGTGTCAGTTACTTGGTTGTATAAATTGTCAACATTTATTGAATTATATTCTTAAATTCTTTGCATTTTATCATTTAGAACTTTTACCTAAAAATGAGAAGGTGATATGGTACCTGCCGTCAAAGCAAGAGTCAAAATAAACTCAGAATCATAAAAACACAAATAGATAACATTTATCAGTGTTTCGTCAGATTATATATTTCTGGAATTTATCATCTTTAAAATTTTATGCAGATATAATTGGTTAATAGAAAGTTAATTAATGTTTATAGGGTACTGAATAGGTTCTCAGGCCTTGGAATAGTGGAATAAAATGTGCATCAATGTGTGTGTATAAAAAAAGTCACATCTTGAATGTTACCCAGGGTTAGATATAACCAAGAATATCTCTTGGATAGGGAGGATTGTTCCTAATAAAGGGATAGCCTAAGGAAAAACATACTGATGGATAGAAGAGTAAATTCAGACAGATATCAAGAAGGAAAGCAGACCTAGAATGAAACAGATAACAGAAGAAACATCTGGTATCCTTATGGAGCATGCATAAGTACCTCTGTCAGCTCATTTGTCAAGCTAGACTTTTACATAAAAATGATGATATACGATTAAAGTTTGGAGGATCAGAAATTTCAGAATAAAAGATGGAACAATTTGGGACAAACTGTGTAGTTTTTTGTATCATAGTCTAACTATTGCATCCTGAGTCCTCATCAACTAGGTGAGACCCCTTGGGCTGTTTCTAGTCACCTAGCTCTTTGCTTTGCCCTTCTTTTTATTATCTCATCCTCAAAGTTCCCCATCTATCTAGAAGTAGCAAATTGGAAGACAACTCAAAAGCAGCATAAAAAGAGTCTAGGAATCAGATAGGCAGATAGGTGGTGTGTTTCCTGTCAATTACAACAAGCCATTGCCTGGAATGGAGTATTGAGAAGGGATCTGAAGTCTTACTAGGCTCAAGGAGAAAGATACCATAATGGATAGGCAATGGTTAATTAACAATCTCTATAAAGGAGACACAGATGGCACATGTAATTGGAGATCCTAGACTAGAGGATATCACAGCTTAAAGGCGTGTGTGTGTGTGTGTGTGTACGTACGTATGTACAGAGGATCTGAAGCAGGCTCTGTGCTGACTGCAGAGAGTCCTATGCAGGGCTTGAACTCACGAACCTTGAGATTATGACCTGAGCTGAAGTTGGACGCTTAACTGATTTAGCCACCCAGGCACCTCTAAAGGTGCGTGTTTTAACAGTTTTCCAGAGCAGTGCCTTTTGCTAATGGCCTCATCATTACGTCTGATGATAAGAAATACTGTTCACCAGAGGGTCTTTTCAACATCCTGCAGCATTCTGCAAATCACTCTACTGTCTGTAATCGTTTTAATCTAACTGTTGGTTTCAAATTATGAGTGGATCATGAAATCAATTTAGTAGGATGTACCATGTTGAATGGTGAAACAGTACCATGTTTTAAGGAATTAACTGTAACAATATGAAATGAATAGAAGCAACTTTCCAATTATATATATGTATATATATATGATTTGATATAAAATTAAAAGATGTATTCATTACTCAGGAGAAGCATTTAGAATATTTGAAATTCTTCTTATTTGTGGGTTCATTCCTGGTACTGTGAGGTTTTGGGGAAAAAATTCATTATTTGAAGTGTCAGTGATGTGAAATTTGTCACTGTAGATGTTCAGAGAGCTAAAGTACAGGGGAAGGCATGTGTGTTACAATTAATACACATGTGACACTAGTAATGAGACTTCTTGATTTTAGAAAAAATAGATAATATAATACTATATCTTCCTTTTTTAAAAACATCATCCTTTTAATGTTAAATATTTATCAACATTGTGTTAGCTCTTTCAATGCTCTGAGTTTGGAGTTATTCATAGGGTTGAATCTGGATTATAATTTACACTTTCAGACGATCAAGGGCAGAAGTGAAGCACAGGCCACACTTGGCAAATGGACCTTCTGGGGTGTGCTCCTGAGAAAGCTCAGAGCAGTGAATGGGGAAGTGGCTCACCTAAGTACAAAAAGCATCATTTTAAAGCAGGGACACAAACTCTGCTTCAAAGTGATACATCAGTTCTTGAAAGATCATCTTAGCTGAATGTCTCATGCCAAAGCACAGAGCTTCAGGTACTTTCTGGTAAATATCCTGCCCATGGGTTACATACTGACCCTGGCATGTTCTCAGACCTCTGGGAAGTCTCTGGAAGAAGTAGCTGTGCACCGAAAGCATTATCAAGTCAAGGAAGCCCATGGGAGCCATCACAGGCTCACATCAAGAGCTAATGCCTTGTGGGGACATCTTGATATTGCTATTTCTTGGCTTAGGAGCAAACCACATCTCTTCCTTAGAGACTCCACTCAGCAATCATTTCCATCTATAAAGAACATTTTATAGCTATGCTAGGAACACAGAGAGAAGCTGTGAGGCTGCGTTAGAATTTGCACCATAGAAAAACAATAGCAGAATTTCCAACCTGTGAAACACTCGTATTCCGTTCAGTCTGCTCTACACCAAGCATCGTTTTCCTATTTCCCAGAGTATTTAAGGCATGCAGAGGTTAACTGCCTACCTTGAGGAAATGCTGGTGATTATATTTTAAAACTCCTTGAAGAATGGTTTTGATTCACGAATGGCACTTTATAGGAGAGTGATTTTAGCTGGTAGGAAGCAAAGCATTCTGCCAGGGGATTGCTTGTCCTGGGAAGAAGTACCTGACAAGCCTAATGCAACAAAAACATCACTTGTAGCAACTATGGGTGCTTATTGGAAGCTTTAATTTTATAGTTTTGGTGGGTACAGAGATTATGCTTAGTGCATATAAGGGTTCACATATTTTTGCTGAATAAAATTTAAAAAAGAAAGGTATTGTCCCTTACATACCAGCATACTCACCTACCAGGTATGCATGCTGGATTTATTCTCCCCAGGGTCAGTGATGTGCACATTTTGATATATATATATATATTCTCTATCTTACCTAGTTTCTTTGCAGTTTAGGAATGGGCACAGTAGGATCCAGTTATTGGCTATGATATTCAGCAGAGCAAATGGTAGTTGCATAAACTCATGACTGTAGTCTTTGAACACCTTACCCTACCGGTAAGAAAGAAATATTTGGTACAAAACCTCAGGTTACTTTTTCTGGCTGTTTTAGAGGAGAAAATAAGTTATGACAAACATATGAAAGTGAATGCAACAGGAAAGATTTTGCATGTGGCTCACAAGGCTGGGACATGGGATTGTTTGCTGGTGCACAGGTTGGTAAAGTGCTTACAGTCAGACTGTACACTGATAAGCAGACTGATCTCTTTCTCATGCACTTCCCTTAACCCTCTTTCACACAATGTCTCTAGAGCTCCAACACGCAGAGCCTATAGCCATAATGGAGCATGGACTGGGTCTGAGGTGCCCTGCAGTTGTTAACATAAAGCTGAGGCAAGTGTAGAGAGAGACAGGCCTTCCGTATCCTTCTTAAGCCCTTAGCCCTCTTCAGCTGTTCCTCAGCTGGATCTTTCATCCCCCCACACATAGGCTTTGTGTTTTTCCAGATCTGAGACTGATCTTGGGTGGCAGCAGAAAGCCCTCAAGCAGCTTAATATTGATGAAATTCCTGATTTTGTTGCCCTGAGATATTGTGGTGCCTTCCCTTCTACTTTTGGGTGTCTTTGTGGTGATTTAAATCATGTATTTCAAACCTCACCTGGACTAGCCGGTCCCAGTGAAAGCTTCTGCAATTCTGTACCATTCCCCAAGTGGAATCTCATATTCTTATTTCCTTCACTCAGTGATTCTATTCTGATTCTCAGTCTCCAGTGCTTATGCATCTTCAGGATGCTGACTCCAGACTGATAAAGACTGTAAGGGAATCTTTATGCAGATCAGAAAAAGGAGTGTCTTCTGTGTGTTGGCTATATCCTGTGCACATGGTGAGTGACTTGATATGTAGACTATGTATTCTGTAATTTATTAAAGGTTCCTTATGCTCTGGGGAGATGCAACGCCATGCCAGGCTAAATGGTCTGGACAACAGAGAAGGTGCTGAATTCATCCCCATTCACCGCTCAATGAGTGGTTCATGTACATTGGACGACCTGTACAACTATACAAATGACTTAGGCCCATTCTATGATTATTTTTCCAGTATATTGTTTAGTCCAGAAATTGCCCTAGGATGCCATCTTATCCTGTCTCGATCTTGACAGCATAGAGGAAGGTAGGATCTGTAGCAGAAATTATGGATGTCAACCACTACTAAAATGTGGAATTCTGACATCATACAGATTTGGCAAATAACCTAATCCTAATAACCTGATTATCATTTGTACCACTGTTTTCAAATAGACATCCTTATTAGAACCAATCCAAATGAACCTAGAACAGTGTATGGCATATAGAGGACATATAATTAAAAAGATGTAGGTGAAACTGATGAGCCATTGTATCTCCCGACCAGTGGCACCTTCATGCTGACCAAGAGCCAGATTCAAACTCCTCCCCACATTGGCCATATCTTCCTGCCAGGAATGTCACCCTACTTGGTTAATAAATCCCAAGATACAACAGTGAAGGTTGAAAATTGCATTAAAAAGTGATACTAAAATGAAAATGCCAGTTGAAAACCTAAGTACATGCGAAGAAGTAGGGTGTATTGAAGGGAATATTCTGTTGGATGATTTTGGCTGCATTTGGTAAATTAATTTACCAGAAAAGCAAGGATGTCATAGATACCTGTACATATCACAGTACATTATGTTTATTACTTAATAAAAGTGAAGTGATTTTGGGGGAAATTTGCACTGATTGTGTGTAGCTGGACATCCATTGTTTCTCCTATCTTTATACTTGTGACTTGACATCTAATAATCCCTTGTAATTAAGTTGTTATATCACATTTCTTCCATATTTCTTTTCTGGACAATATTTTTCTTTTCATTTTTATACAGATAATGTGTGCATTGTGTGGGGACAGTATTGTGGGAGATGTTTTCTTTGCAAACCTAAGAGATTGTGCACCAAGGACAACCGTTGAAAAGCATTAGTAGCCATTTTTATGTAATAGAAAATTTCAACTGCTCAGACAACTTGGACAAGCTCCGGGAAGGAAATGAATGTTTTCTTCTCCAATGTGTCATTTTGTATTAGCAGAAGCTGGACAGTTTGAGAATTATTGCTTGTATATCTGGAATTAAATTTCTAACACTTTGAATGCTCATCCTTTACACTGGGTCCATGTTCTCAAAAGTTTAGCCAGTAATAGTGTTTTCTGCCACAATAAATACAAGTTGGGGAAGTTAATCACAGCCACTTTCCTTCCTCATTGAACAAAATGAATGGTCATCCATTGCACAGATAACAAAGCAATCAAGAAAGAAAACACTGTTGTGTGTGGTTTTGTGTGTGTGTGTGTGTGTGTGTGTGTGTGCGTGTGTTGTAGCTCAAATGGAAGGTGATAAGCATGCTTGCTGAACTATGTGGCCAAAGAAAACACCAAAATAAACTTGTGGAATTGTTCTTGTTTGGGAAACAATAGACTTTAATGCTGGGGCTTTTCTTAAAGGAACAATTTGGGAGTGAAACATACAAAAATGCTTGCTAAAAGAGACAGTGAAATTATGTTCCATTACAACATGTATGATCATTTCCTTAATCACTTGTCTTCAAGCATTTCCTTTAAGCGAAAATCAGTTACATGTATTTCCAAAAAAGGAGGAGGGGTCTCATAAAACCAAATGTGGTATCAAAACGCAAAAAAAAAAAAAAATAATACTAAAGCAAAAAAGGAGCTGAGTCTTGTATCAATGTAAAATACATGAAATGACACTGTAAATCTACATTTGCAGTGAGATGATGAGCACAGTGACATTTGAACTTGGCTTTAAAGAACAGATGGGAGTTTGACAAATAGAAATGAAGAGAACAGGTCGGGCAGTCGAAATAGTATGCAGATAGGTGCAAAGGGGAGAAAGGACTTGGAGGGCATGGAGTTCAGTCATGTAGACAGGGTTTGCGAATTCCACTGCCTACAGGGAACAGGCAGGTGTTTATCATTTTGGAAGACCGGTTCAACTTATCAAAACAAGTGTCAGGTACAGATTGTTACGTGATGTTTCCTGTTTTTGCTGTGCTTGTTTTGGTAGAAGTCAAGGGTCTTCTGCCAGTTCATAATCCACATATAACTCTGATATACAGGATGTAGTACTTACTGCACGCACCTATTGCACCTGCCGCCTTGCTCCTGACCTAACCTACCAGCAGAGGGCACTGCTACACCGCATTCCCCACCGCCTTACTTCCCTGCTGACCGTTCACCGCTGTTAGCACGCTTATGGGGCCCTGCGTGGGTAAATTCTGGTATCATTTGGGTGCAAACTTTTTCTTTAAATTAGATACATTGAAGTATAATTTATAAACCATAAACATTAACAACTGTGTGTACGAAATGATGACATATGTGTGAATGTAATCACCACCAGATCTCAAAATGTTTCTAATGCTTGACAATGACCCTTTAAAAATATTTTTGTAGCGGTCATGGGAAATATACACTTTGGGCCCACAGTGTAAAATTTCTTTTGGGAGCAGTGATTCTACCTCGTATTTTGAATAAGGCAGCTGGAGAGTGGAGGTGGGTCATTCATTGAAGGCTCACTCTTAGGAAAACATCTAGGAACTTTATTTGTTACCGTACATCATGGGATGTTGTAGGGATAAACTAATAATGAGGGGAAATTGTCAACATTATTGCTGATGATAGAAACTGAAGAGTTACCTGCACTTATAAACGTGAAAGAAAATCTGACTTTATAAAAATAATACTCGTTACTAGTTACTAATAATAATGTTCCTTATTATCTATTGAAGTTTATCTTGTAGCAAAATAGAAATTTGTATATACTAGTGATGTGGTAGATAGTCTTATGTGAATTTTATTTAACTGTTACATTAAGTAAATTCTTCAATGATAAAAAATTAAGTAATTGTTTCTTTGTGTGCAATCCTAAATTAGCACATTGAAAAATTTTACTGGGGCAAAATAAAATTTCTGTGCATTAAGTTTTTTTATTCTCATTTGCCTATTTTCTTTTACAATTGTGTAAGATTTTCTTTTTCTTTACTTTTTTCACTATTGACAATTAATGCTGTTGGTAATCTTTTTTAAATTTTTAATTCAATGTATTTAAACTAAAAATAAAAATAAAAACTCACCCATTTTTCCCGAACCTCTTGTAACCACCCATCTGTCTCTTCTGTTTCTCCATCTCTGAGCCTGTTTTTTGTTTTGTTCTGTTTTAGATTCCACATAGAAGAGAAATATTTGTATCTGTCTTTCTCTGTCTAACTTACTTTCTTAGCCTAAGCCGCTATGTTGTTGTCAAAATGGCAGGAGTTTATTCTTTTTTATGGGTGGGTAATATTGCATTGGGTATCTATACACACCACAATTTCTTTAACCATTCATCTATCAATGAACAGTTGTTTCCACATCTTGCCTATTGTAAATACCTATTGTTTTCACATCTGCAATAAACATGGGGGTGTGTATATTTTTGAAGGAGTGTTTCATTTTCTTTGTATAACCTCAGAAGTGGAATTGCTAGATCATGTATTTCTATTTTTAATTTTTTGAGGTAGCTCCATAGTGTTTTCCATAGTGGTTGTACCAATTCACATTTTATCAGCCATGAACAAGGCTCCCTTTTCTCCACAACCGTGCCAACACTTGTTATCTCTTGTCTTTTTGATAACAGCCATCCTAACAGGTGTGAGATGACATATCATTGTAGTTTTGATTTGCATTTCCCTAATGATTAATGACGTTGAGTATTTTTTCATATACTTCTTGGCCACCTGTATACCTTCTTTGGGAAAATGTTTATTCTGCTCTGCCAATTTTTAAATTGTATTGTTTGTTTCCTTGCTATTGAGTTGTATGTGTTCTTTCTCTATCTTGGATGTTAGCTCCTTATCAAATATATGGTTTGTAATTATAGTCTCCCATTCAGCAGGGTGCCTTTTCATGTGTTGATGGTTTCTATTGCGTACAGAAGATTTTTAGTTTGATGTAGTCCAACTTGTTTATTTTTGCTTTTGTTGCTTTTTCTTTTGGTGTCATATTAATTTTTTAAAAATCACTAAGACATGTCAAGGATCTTACTACTCATGTTTTCTTCTCAAAGTTTTAGGGTTTCAGGTTATAGCCACGTCTATTCCACTGTGACTTCATTTTTGTATATAGTGTAAGATAGTAGTCCAGGATTATTCTTTTGCATGTGGCTATCCAGTTTTCTCAACAGTGTGTATTGAAGAGATTATCCTTTTTTGTTGTATAATTTTGACTCCTGTGTTGTAAATTAATTGGCTCTATATGTGTGTGTTTATTTCTGGGCTCTCTATTCTGTTCCGTTAATTTATGTATCTGTTTTTATGCTAATACCATGCTGTTGTGATTAGTGTAACTTTGTAATATAATTTGAAATCAGGGAGCATGAGGCCTCTAGCTTTCTTCTTTTTTCTCAAGATTGCTTTGGTCAATCAGGAACTTTAGTGACTCCACACAAGTTTTAGGATTGTTTGTTCTATTTCTGTGAAAAATACCATTGGAATCTTGATAGGGATTGCACTGAGTGTCTACATTGCTTTGGGGAGTATGAACGTTTTAACGATATTTTTTCAATCCATGAACACAGAATATCTTCCCATAATTTGTGTCTTCCATTTATTTCATTAATTTCTTGTAGTTTTCAGCATACAGATATTTCACACCCTCGATTAAATTTATTTGTAGACTTTTATGCTATAGTAAATGAGATTGTTTTTTTAATATCTCTTTCTGATAGTTCACTATTAGTGTGAAGAAGCACAACGGATTTTTGAGTATCAATGTACCTTGCAAATCTACTGAATTTTTTTGTTCTACCAATGTTTTGGATGAGTCTTTAGGGTTTTCTTTATATAATATTGTGTTATTTGTAAAGACTAATGGTTTTACTTCTCCTTTCCAATGTGAATGCATATTTTTTATTTCCTAGTTGCTCTGGTTAGGACTTCAACACCGTGTTGAATAAAAGTGGTTAGAGTAGACATCCTTGTCTTGTTTCTGATCTGAGAGGAAAGCTGACACCTTTCTACTATTCACTTTGATGGTAGCTGTGTGTTTGTCATATCTGGCCTTTATTATGTTGAGATGCATTCTTTTTTGGTTTTGTTTTTATTTTTTATTTTTTAAAATATAATTTATTGTCAAATTGGTTTCCATATGACACCGACTGCTCATCCCAACAAGTGCCCTCCTCCATGCCCATCACCTACTTTCCACTCTCTCCCCCAACCCCCATCAGCCCTTAGTTTATTCTCAGTCCTTAAGAGTCTCTTATGCTTTGCCTCCCTCCCTCTCTAACTTTTTTTTTCCCCTTCCCCTCCCCATGGTCTTCGGTTAAGTTTCTTGAGATCCACATATGAGTGAAAACATATGGTATCTGTCTTTCTCTGCCTGACTTATTTCACTTAGCATAATACCCTCCAGATCCATCTACGTTGCTACAAATGGCCAGATTTCATTCTTTCTCATTGCCAAGTAGTATTCCATTGTATATATAAACCATATCTTCTTTATCCATTCATCAGTTGATGGACATTTAGGCTCTTTTCGTAATTTGGCTATTGTTGAAAGTGCTGCTATAAACAGTGGGGTATATGTGCCCCTATGCATCAGCACTCCTGTATCCCATGGGTAGATTCCTAGCAGTGCTATTGCTGGGTCATAGGATAGATATATTTTTAATTTTTTGAGGTATCTCCACACTGTTTTCCATAGCAGCTGCACCAGTTTGCATTCCCCCCAACAGTGCAAGAGGCTTCCCATTTCTGCACATCCTCTCCAGAATCTATAGTCTCCTGATTTGTTTATTTTAGCCGCTCTGACCAGCGTGAGGTGGTATCTCAGTGTAGTTTTGATTTGTATTTCCCTAATGATGAGTGAAATTGAGCATCTTTCCATGTCTGTCGGCCATCTGGACGTCTTCTTTGGAAAAGTGTCTGTTCATGTCTTCTGCCCATTTTTCACTGGACTTCTTATTTTTCAGGTGTGGAGTTTGGTGAGTTCCTTATAGATTTTAGATACTAGCCCTTTATCTGATAGGTCATTTGCAAGTATCTTTTCCCATTCCACCAGTTGCCTTTTACTTTTTTTTATTGTTTCCTTTGCAGTGCAGAAGCTTTTTATCTTGATGAGGTCCCAATAGTTCATTTTTTGCTTTTAATTCCCTTGCCTTTGGAGATATGTTGAGTAAGAAATTACTGAGGTGGAGGTCAAAGAGATTTTTTCTGCTTTCTCCTCTAGGGTTTTGATGGTTTCCTGCCTCACATTCAGGTCCCTTATCCATTTTGAGTTTATTTTTTGAATGGGGTAAGAAAGTGGTCTAGTTTCAATCTTCTGCATGTTGCTGTCCAGTTCTCCCAGCACCATTAGTTAAAGAGACTGTCTTTTTTCCATTGGATATTCTTTCCTGCTTTGTCAAAGATTAGTTGGCCATACGTTTGTGGGTCCAATTCTGGAGTCTTTATTCTATTTCATTGGTCTATGTGTCTGTTTTTGTGCCAATACCATGCTGTCTTGATGATTATAGCTTTGTAGTAGAGGCTAAAGTCTGGGATTGTGATGCCTCCTGCTTTGGTCTTCTTCTTCAATATTACTTTGGCTATTCAGGGTCTTTTGTGGTTCCATACAAATTTTAGGATTGCTTGTTCTGGCTTCTAGAAGAATGTTGGTGCAATTTTGATTGGGATTGCACTGAATGTGTAGATAGCTTTGGGTAGTATTGACAATTTAATAATATTTATTCTTCCATGAGCACAGAATGTTTTTCCATTTCTTTATATCTTCTTCAATTTCCTTCATAAGCTTTCTATAGTTTTCAGCATACAAATCTTTTACATCTTTGGTTGGGTTTATTCCTAGGTATTTTGTCATTCTTGGTGCAGTTGTGAATGGGATCAGTTTCTTTATTTGTCTTTCTGTTGCTTCATTATTAGTGTATAAGAAAGCAACTGATTTCTGTACTTTGATTTTGTATCCTGCGACTTTGCTGAATTCATGTATCAGTTCTAGCAGACTTTTGGTGGAGTCTATTGGGTTTTCCATGTAGAGTATCATGTCATCTGCAAAAAGTGAAAGTTTGATTTCATCTTTGCCAATTTTGATGCCTTTTATTTTGTTTTGTTGCTGATTGCTGATGCTAGGACTTCCAACCCTGTGTTAAACAACAGTGGTGAGAGTGGACATCCCTGTAATGTTCCTGATCTCAAGGGGAAAGCTCTCAGTTTTTCCCCATTGAGGATGATATTAGCTGTGGGCTTTTCATAGATGGCTTCTATGATGTTTAAGTATATTCCTTCTATCCTAACTTTCTTGAGGGTTTTCATCAAGAAATGATGCTGACTTTTGTCAAATGCTTTTTCTGCATCTATTGACAGGATCATATGGTTCTTCTCTTTTATTAAGGTGATGTATCACATTGATTGATTTGAGAATGTTGAACCAACCCTGCAGCCCAGGAATGAATCCCACTTGATCATGGTGAATAATTCTTTTTATATGCTGTTGAATTCGATTTGCTAGTATCTTGTTGAGAATTTTTGCACCCATATTCATCAGGGATATTGGCCTGTAGCTCTCTTTTTTTTCTGGGTCTCTGTCTGGTTTGGGAATCAAAGTAATGCTGCCTTCATAGAATGAGTCTGGAAGTTTTCCTTCCCTTTCTATTTTTTAGAACAGCTTGAGAAGGATAGGTATGATCTCTGCTTTAAATGTCTGGTAGAACTCCCCAGGGAAGCCATCTGGTCCTGGACTCTTATTTGTTGGGAGATTTTTGATGACTGATTCAATTTCTTCACTGGTTATGGGTCTGTTCCAATTTTCTATTTCTTCTGGTTTGACTTTTGGAAGTGTGTGGGTGCTTAGGAATTTGTCCATTTCTTCCAGGTTGTCCAGTTTGTTGGCATGTAATTTTTCATAGTATTCCCTGATAATTGCTTGTATTTCTGAAGGATTCGTTGTAATAAATCCATTTGCATTCAGGTTTAATCTATTTGAGTCATCTCCCTTTTCTTTTTGAGAAGCCTTGCTAGAGGTTTATCAATTTTGTTTATTTTTTCAAAAAACCAACTCTTGGTTTCCTTGATCTGCTCTACTGTTTTGTTTTTTTTTTTAGCTTCTATATAGTTTATTTCTGCTCGGATCTTTATTATTTCTCTTCTTCTGCTGGGTTTGGGGCATCTTTGCTGTTCTCCTTCTAGTTCCTTTGGGTGTGCTGTTAGATTTTGCATTTGGGATTTTTCTTGTTTCTTGAGATAGGCCTGGATTGAAATGTGTCTTCCTCTCAGGACTGCCTTTGTTGCATCCCAAAGGGTTTGTATTGTATTTTCCTTTTCATTTGTTTCCATATATTTTTTAATTTCTTCTCTAATTGCCTGGTTGACCCATTCATTCTTTAGTAGGGTGTTCTTCAACTTCCATGCTTTTGGAGGTTTCCAGACTTTTTCCTGTGGTTGATTTCAAGTTTCATAGCATTGTGGTCTGAAAGTGTGCATGGTATGATCTCAATTCTTTTATACTTATTAAGGGCTGTTTTGTGACCAAGTATGTGATCTATCTTGGAAAGTGTTCCATGTGCACTCGAGAAGAAAGTATATTCTGTTGCTTTGGGATGCAGAATTCTAAATATATATGTCAAGTTTATCTGATCCAATGGATCATTCAGTGCCTTTGTTTCCTTATCAATCCTGTGTCTAGATGATCTATCCATTGTTGTAAGTGGAGTATTAAAGTCCCTGCAATTACCTCATTCTTATCAATAAGGTTACTTATATTTGTGATTAATTGTTTTATATATTTGGGGGCTCCCATATTTGGCACATAGACATTTTTAATTCTTAGCTCTTCCTGATGGATAGATCTTGTAATTATAATGTCCTTCTTCATCTTTTGTTATAGCCTTCACTGTAAAGTCTAGTTTCTCTGATATAAGTATGGCTACTCCAGCTTTCTTTTGACTTCCAGTAGCATGATAGATAGTTCTCCATTCCCTCACTTTCAATCTGAAGGTGTCCTCAGGTCTAAAATGAGTCTCTTGTAGACAGCAAATAGATGGGTCTTGTTTTTTTTATCCATTCTGATACTCTATGTCTTTAATTGGAGCATTTAGTCCTTTTACATTCAGTGTTATTATTGAAATATATGGGTTTCGAGTCATCGTGATGTCTGTAGGTTTCATGCTTGTAGTGATATCTCTAGTACTTTGTGGTCCTTGCAATGTTTCACTCACAGAATCCCCCTTCGATCTCTTTTAGGGCTGGTTTAGTGGTGATGAATTCCTTCAGTTTTTGCTTTTCTGGGAAAACCTTTATCTCTCCTTCTATTCTGAATGACAGACTTTTTGGATAAAGGATTCTCGGCTGCATATTTTTTCTGTTCATCACATTGAAGATTTCCTGCCATTGCTTTCTGGCCTGCCAAGTTTCAGTAGATAGGTCTGCCTCTACTCTTATGTGTCTCCCTTTGTAAGTTAGAGCCTGCTTATCCTTAGCTGCTTTCAGAATTCTCTCTTTATCCTTGTATTTTGCCAGTTTCACCATGATACATCGTGCAGAAGATCGATTCAAGTTACATTTGAAGGGAGTTCTCTGTGCCTTTTGGATTTCAATGCCTGTTTCCTTCCCCAGATCAGGGAAGTTCTCAGCTATGATTTGTTCAAGTACACCTTCAGCCCCTTTCTCTCACTTCTTCTTCTTCTGTAATTCCTGTGATACGGATATTGTTCCGTTTGATTGCATCACTTAGTTCTCTAGTTCTCCCCTAATACTCCTGGATTTTTTTATCTCTCTTTTTCTCAGCTTCCTCTTTTTCCATAATTTTATCTTCTAATTCACCTATTCTCTCCTCTGCTTCTTCGACTTGTGCTATGGCCGCCTCCAATTTAATTTGGCACCTCATTTATAGCATATTTTAGCTCCTCCTGACTGTTTCTTAGTCCCTTGATCTCTGTAGCAATAGATTCTCTGCGATCCTTTATGCTTTTTTCAAGCCCAGCAATTAATTTTATGACTACTATTTTAAATTCTTGTTCCATTATATTGCTTAAATCATTTTTGATCAATTCGTTAGCTGTCACTACTCCCTGGAGTTTCTTTGGAGGAGAATTCTTCCATTTGGTCATTTTGGGTAGTCCCTGGGATGCCTCCAAAGTGCAGGGCACTTCCCCTGTGCTGTCTGTAGTAACTTTGTTAGTGGGTGGGGCCGCAGTCAGACCAGATATCTGCCCCCAGCCCACCACTGGGGCCACAGTCAGACTGGGTGTACCTTCTCTTCCCCTCTCCCCGGGGCAGGACTCACTGTGGAGTGGTGTGTCCCCTGTCTGGGCTACTTGCACACTGCCAGCCTTGTGGTGCTGCTTCAATGGGATCTGGTGTATTAGCTGGGGTGGATCCTCAAGGTGCACAGGGTCAGGAGGGGCAGGCTTATCTCGCTTTGCCATGGGTGGCCCCCTGTGGGAGGGATCCTGCAGCGCTGGGAAGGAGGCAGGCCCATCCGAGGGATGGATCCACAGTAGCACAGCATTGGGCATTTGCGCAGCACAAGCAAGTTCAGTGACAGGATCTGGTTCCCTTTGGAATTTTGGCTGGGGGATGGCAGAGGGAGATGGCACTTGCCAGTGCCTTTGTTCCCCCACTGAGCTGAGCTCTGTGTTCCAGTGCTCAACAATTCTCCCTCCTGGTGTCTTCTCACCTTCCAGCTCTCCGAGAGCAGAGCTGTTGACTTTTAACATTCCAGATGTTAAGTCCTACTGACTGTCAGAACTCACGGAGTCTGGCCCCTCTGCTTTTGCAAGCCAGACTTTGGGGGCTCTGTCTTGCAGGCGGGCTGCCCCTCCATGGCCCCGGCTCCCTCCCACCAGTCCATGTAGCATGCACCGCCTCTCCGCCCTTCCTACCCTCTTCTGTGGGCCTCTTGTCTACGCTTGGCTCTGGAGAGTCTGTTCTGCTAGACTTCTGATGGTTTTCTGGGTTATTTAGGCCGATGTGGGTGGAATCTAAGTGATCACAGGACAAGGTGAACCCAGCATCCTCCTACGCTGCCATCTCCCGGAGTCTCCTGTTGGTATTTTATTTTTCTATAGTGTTTGTTTTAAAGTCTGTTTTATTTTTTTTTAAGTTTATGTATTTATTTTTGAGAGAGAGACAGATTGAGAGAGAAAGAGAGAGCAGGAGCAGAGGAGGGGCAGAAGGAGAGGAAGAGAGAGAATCCCAAGCAGGCTCAGCACCGTCAGAGCCTGACGTGGGGCTTGACCTCACCAACAGTGAGATCATGCCCTGAGCTGAAACCAAGAGTTGAACACTTAACTGACTGAGCCACCCAGGTTCCTCTTAAAGTCTGTTTTAAAGTCTATTTTCTTTTTTTTCTTAAGACACTATAATGATTCTGGGGCACTTGGGTGGCTCAGTCATTCAGGTGTCCGACTTCAGCTCGGGTCATGATCTCATGGTTTATGGGTTTGAGACCCATGTCGGCTCTGTGCAGACAGCTCAGAGCCTGGAGCCTGCTTCAGATTCTGTGTCTCCCTCTCTCTCTGCCCTCTGCCACTCACACTCTCTCTCTCTCAAAAATAAATAAACATGTAAAAAATTTTAGAAGAAGTCAATATAAAGATTGTTCATGCATGCCATTTAACAATGAGGGTTCTGTGAGATATCAGTACAACCTCAAATGCCTACATACAGGACATTCATTCAATAATTTAAAAAAAAATATTTATTGCATACTTATTAAGCACTTGGTATGTACCAGGGAGTGGAGATATAAATATGGACCATTTCTGTCTCCACTGAGCTTTAAAACTTGGTGGAGAAAATTGATTTTCATCAAATAGTTCTACAAAAATATACTTTAAGTGACAAGAGTGAAGAAGAAAAAACATAAGGAGCTAGAGATTCTATGCTGAGTAATCCTAATAGACTCTGGGTATTATCAAGGTTTCCTTGAGAACACAGCTTTTGACTTGAACTCTCAAGTTGAGGGTGCTAAAAGGAAAGTAAGAAATAAGAAAAGAGTCTTCTCTTTGTTTTCCTTTTTTTACTTAAAATTTTTATTTTAATACTAATTAACATACAGTATTATATTAGTTTCAAGTGTACAATATAGTGATTCAACATTTCCTTACATCACCCATTGCTCATCACAACAAGCACACTCTTTAAATCTGCATCACCTATTTTGTCTATCCCCTCACCCCCCTCCCCTCTGGTAACCATCAAGCTGTTCTCTATAATTAGAGTCTGTTTCTTGATTTCTGTCTGTCTCTCTCTTTCACTTTGCTTGTTTTGTTTTTAAATTCCACATATGATGAAATCATATGGTATATGTCTTTCTCTGATTGACTTATTTGCTTAGTACTATACTCTCTAGCTCCCTCAATGTCCTTGAAAATGGTAAAATTTAATTTTTTTATGGATAAGTAACATTCTAGTGTGTGTATGTGTATGTATGTGTATCCCTGTATGTGTGTGTGTGTGTGTGTATCACATTTTCTTTATCCATTCATCAGTCAGTGGACACATGGGCTGCTTCCATATCTTGGCTATTGTAAATGCTGCTATAAACATAAGGGTACATGTATCCCTCTGGACTAGTGTTCTAGTATTCTTTGGGTAAATATCTAGTAATACAATTGCTGGACTATAAAGTGGTTCTGTTTTTAAACTGATGCACCTCCATACTGTTTTCCACAGTGGCTGCATCAGTTTGCCTTCCTACCAAGAGTGCATGTGGGCTTTTATTCTTACGTCCTCAGCAAAACTTATTGCTTCTTGTATTGTTGATTTTAGCCATTCTCACAGGTGTGAGGTGATATCTCATTGTAGTCTTGGTTTACATTCCCCTGATGGTAAATGTTGATGAGCATCTTTCATGTGTCTATTGGCCATTTGTATGTATTCTGTGGAGAAATGTGTGTTCTACCCATTTTTAATTCTGTTATTTGTTTTTTGGGGTGTTGGGTTTTGTAAGGTCTTTATGTAGTTAGGATACTAATGCTTTGTTAGATATGTTATTTGGAAATATCTTCTCTGAGTCCCTAGGTTTGCTCTTTAGTTTTGTTGGTTGTTTCCTTTGCTGTAGAGAAGCTTTTTATTTTGATGAAGTCCCAATAGTTTATTTTTGCTTTGTTTCCTTGCCTCAAGAGACATATCTACAAAGAAGTTGCTATAGTCAATGTCAAAGAAGTTACTACCTGTTTTCTCTTCTAGTCATCCATTTTGAATTTATTTTTGTGTATTGCATAAGAATGTAGTCCTGTCATATTCTTTTGCATGTAGCTGTCCAGTTTTCCCAGCACCATTTGTTAAAGAGACTATTTTTCCCCCATTGGATATTCTTTACTGCTTTCTGGAAGATTGACCATATAATCGTGGGTTTATTTCTGGATTTTCTATTCTGTTCTATTGGTGTATGTGTCTATGCCATTACTATACTGATTTGATTACTACAGCTTTGTAATATAACATGAAGTCTGGAATTGTGATACCTCCAGTTTTGCTGTTCTTTTTCAAGACTGCTTTGGCTATTTGGGGTCTTTGGTGATTCCACACAAATTTTAGGATTCTTTATTCCAGTTCTGTGAAAAATGCTATTGGTATTTTGATAGAGATTACATTAAGTAGATTGCTTTGAAGGGCACCTGGATGGTTCAGTCAGTTAAGCGCCCAACTCTTGGTTTCAACTCAGGTCATGATCTCATGGTTTGTGAGTTCCACTTTGGGCTCTGCAGTGACAGTGTGGAGCCTGCTTGGGATTCTGTCTCTCTCTGTCTCTGCCCCACTCCCCTCTCACTCTCTTTCTCTCTCTTTCTGTCTCAAAAATAAATAAACACTAAAAAAAATACCTAACTATGTAGATTACTTTGGGTAATATAGAAATTTTAACTGTATTTGTTCTTCCAACCCATAAACATGTAATATCTTTCCATTTCTTTGTATCCTCGTCAGTCTCTTTCATCAGTATTTTATAGCCTTGAGAGTATAGGTCTTTTGCCTCCTTGGTTAAGTTTATTCCTAGGTATCTTATTATTTTGGGTGCAACTATAAATGGGAATGTTTCCTTAATTTGTTTTTCTGCTGCTTCATTATTGGTGTATAGAAATGCAACAGATTTCTGTGCAATGATTTTGTATCCTGAAACTACTGAATTCGTTTATTAGTTCTAGCAGTTTTTTTTGTGGAGTCTTGTGGGTTTTCTATATAGTGTATCATGTCATCCACAAATAGTGAAAGTCTTACTTCTCAGTACTGTTCTTGATGCTTTTTATTTCTTGTTGTCTGATTGCTATGGCTAAGACTTCTAGTACTATGTTGAATAAAAGTGGTGGGAGTGGACATCCCTCTCTTATTACTGACCTAAGGAGAATACCTGAGTTTTCCACCATTGAGTTAGCTGTGGGTTTTTCATTTTTGGCCTTTATTTTTTTGAGACATGTTCCCTCTACACCTACTTTGTGGAGGGTTTTTATCATAAATAGATGTTGTACTTGGTCAAATGCTTTTTTGCATATATTAAAATTATTGCATGGTTCTTATCCTTTCTCTCATTGATGTGATGTATCATGTTGATTGATATTCAAATATAGAACCACACTTACAAACTAGGAATAAATCCCACTTGATTTGGTGAGTGATTTTTTTCAATGTATTGTTGAATCACTTTGCTGGTATTTTATTGAGAATGTTTGCATCTATGTTCATAAGGGATATTGGCTTGTTTTTTGTTTGTTAGTATGTTTGCTTGTTTTTACTGGAGTCTTTATCTGGTTTTGGTATCAGGGTAATGCTGACCTTATAGAATGAATTTGGACATTTTCCTTCATTTTCTATTTTTTGGAATAGTTTGAAAAGAATAGGTATTAACTCTTCAAATATTTGGTAGTATTTATCTGTGAAACCACATGGCCCTGGACTTACTATTCTTTTTTGGGAGTTTTTTGATTACTGACTCAATTTTTTTTTTCTAGTTATAGGTCTGTTCATTTTTTTTAAATTTCTTCCTGTTTCAATGTTGGTTGTTTATATATTTCCAGGAATTGATTTATTTATTCTACATTGCCCAATTTGTTGGCATATAATTTTTCTTCACGTTCTCCTGATTGTATTTATGTGATATTGGATGTTATTTCTCCTCTCTCATCTGTAATCTTATTTGTTTGAGTCCTTTCTCTTTTATTCTTAATAGGTCTCACTAGAAGTTATTTTTTCAAAGAACCAGCTCCTGATTTCATTGATCTGTTCTATTGTGTTTTTTTGTTTATTTGTTTGTTTTTAGTTTCTATATCATTTATATCTGCTTTAATATTTATTATATCCTTCCTTCTGCTGGTTTTAGGCTTTGTTTTTTTGTTCTTTCTCTAGCTTCTTTAGGTGTAAGGTTAGGTTGTTTATTTGATATTTTTCTTGCTTCTTGAGATAGGCCTTTATTGCTACCAACTTCCCTCTTAAAGCCACTTTTCCTATATCCCAGAGGTTTTGGACCATTGTGTTTTCATTTTCATTTGTTTCCGTGTAGTTTTTAGTTTATACTTCGATTTTTTGGTTGCACATCCATTGCTTAGTAGCATGTTATTAACCTCCATGAATTTGAGGCCTTTCCAGATGTTTTCCTATGGTTGACTTCTAGTTTCATAGCATTGTGGTCAGAAAATGCACATGGTATGACTTCAATCTTCTTGAAATTGTTGAAGTTTGTTTTGTGGGCTCATATGTGATATATTTTGAAAAGCATACACTTGAATATGTATACTGCTGTTTTAGGGTGGAATATTCTGAATATATCTGTTAAATCCATTTATTCCAGTGTTTCATTCAGAGCCATTGTTTCCTTATTGATTTTCTGTTTAAATCATCTGTCCATTAATGTAAGTGGTGTGTTAAAGTCCCCTACTATTATTTTATTATTATTAATTCATTTCTTTATGTTTGTCACTGTTTTATGTATTTGAGTGCTTCTATATTGGGCACATAAATATTTTTAATTGTTATATCTTCTTGATGGATTGTCCCCTTTGTTTTCATATGTCATCCTTCTTTGTCTCTTGTTACAGTCTTTGTTTTAAAGTCTATTTTGTCTGATATAATTACTATTCCTTTGGCTTCTTTTTAACATCCATTTGCATGGAAGTTGTTTCTCCATCCTCTTACTTTAAATCTGCCGCTGTCTTTTGGTCTAAAATGGGTCTCTTATAGGCAGCATATAGATGGGTCTTATTTTTTTATCCATTCTATCACTCTCTGTCTTTTGATTGGAACATGTAGTCCATTTACATTTAAAGTAATTATTGATAGATGTGTATTGCCATTTTATTATTTGTTTTGTGGTTGTTTCTGAAGATTTTCTGTGGTCCTTTCTTGTCTGTCTTTCATGTTTTGCTGATTTTCTTTAGTGATATATTTGGATTTTTTTTTCTTCATTGCATGTTTGTGTTTTTTGACACATGATTACAATTAGATTTGTATATAACCTCTTCTGCATATAGTCTATGTTAAAGTGATGGTAGTTTAAGTTTGACACATTCTTTTCTTCTCTCCTCTACATGTTTTAAGTATATGTTATTATACTCATATCCTTTTTTGTGGGTTCCTTGACTGATTTTTTTACAGAAATATTCATTTTTAATGTTTTTGTGTTTCCTACCTCTATACTGTCCCTTTTGGTCACTGCTTTCCCCTCAAAAACTCCTTTTTAATATTTCTTGTGGAGCTGGTTTAGTGATCATAAACTCCTTTATTTTGTGTTTGTCTGGGAAACTCTTCATATTTTTTTTTTATTCTGAATTATAACCTTCCTAGGTAGAGTATTCTTGGCTACAGATTTTTTCCCTTTAAGCACTTCACATATATCCCCACACTCCCTTCTGACTTGCTAAGTTTCTGTCTCCTGGTAGCCTCATGGGTTACAAGTTACACTAACTTGTAAGTTAGTGACTTCTTTTGTCTTAAAATTTTTGCCTTAAAAATATTTTTATCACTACATTTTGAAAATTTATTAGCAATATGGCTTAATGGATGTCCACTTTCGTTGATTATTTTGGGGATACTCTCTGTCTCCTGGATACGGATATCTGTTTTCTTCCCCAGATTAGGGAAGTTTCCAGCTATTATTTTCTCAAATAAATTTTCTGCCCCCTTCTTTCTCTCCTTCTGGGACTCTTATAATATGAATGTTATTACATTTGACGGGGTCACTGAGTTCCCTAAATCTATTCTCATTTTGCATAATTCTTTTCTCTATCTTTTCTTCAACTCGATTACTTTCCATTACTGTTTTCTAGGTCACTAATTCATTTTTCTGCTTCTTCTATCCTGCTGTTTATTCCATCTAGCATGTTTCACATTTCATTTATTGAGCCCTTTATCTCTGCTGTTATTCTTTATTTCTGTGTTAAGGGTCTAACTTATGTTTTCCACTCTTTTCCCAAATCTGGTAAATATCCTTGTGATTATTCGTTTAAGTTCCTTATGAGGACTTCTGCCTCTCTGTGTCTGTTTCTGTCTGTTAAGAAAATCAGCTGTGTCTTCTGCTCTTGAAAGTAGTGGCTACATGAAAAAGAGTTCCTGTAATGCCCTGCAGTGCACTGTCCCCTGTTCACCAGTACCTGGCCCTTCAGAAAAGTATCCTAGCCCTGTTTCTTACACCCTGCTGTTGTGTCTTGAGTCACTTTTCTTTTCTGTGTGGTCGTCTGTTCTGACTCTCTGCCTGTTGCGGGCTGTGCTAGCTTTATGTGATGTCAATGGGATCCAGACAGGCCTACTCTGAGGGAAAGGCGTACTCTGAGTGAAGTGCCTGCCTGGGAACTTGGGACCAGCGCGGCGGTGCTAGCAAAAGTTGTGTTGGTCCATTAGTCCTATGCCTGATCCCCTGAAGTGCTATGGTGGCTTAGGGCTGAATGAAGGGAGGCTGGGTATGGTATGGCAGTTGGCCTCCTTGTGGCAGCTGGGCATGGTGTGTGTGGTGACAGGTGTGCACCTTGTAGCTGGATGCTACATGGTGGAAGTGCATGGTGCACTATAGCAGCTGTTTGCACCTGGAGACTGGGCGGGGTGCATGTGCAACTTTAACCGAATTTGCCCTGAGCCCAGGCCAGCTAGCAGGCTTCAAGTGGGCGAGCCCTCAGGAGAACTCATGGGCATGGTGCACTGCTAGCAGGTTCGGTAGCAAGTATCTTTGTAGCCCTACCTCCCGCTTGTGCTCTGTGATTATGCAGCAGGAGGAGGTGGGGCGGAAATGGTGCCTGCCAGCTCCCTCTATTTCATAGAAAGGCACACAATATACTTAGAAATCTGTATAAACAGATCTTTCTCCCATTTGCCCCAGCCCTTCTGAACAGCCTGCTGTCTCTCTCTCTCTCTTTTTTAATGTTTATTTATTTTTGAGAGAGAGAGACAGAGTGTGAGTGGGTGAGGGGCAGAGAGAGAGGGAGACACAGATTCCAAAGCAGGCTCCAGGCTCCGAGATGCCAGCACAGAGCCCGATGCAAGGCTTGAACTCACCAACCATGAGATCATGACCAGAGCAAAGTCGGATGCTCAACCAACTGAGCCACCCAGGTGACCCCAGCCTGCTGTCTCTTTAAGGGTGGCGACCTAGCTATCACTCACCCTCCTAGCTGGCCCAGTGCTGAGTAAGCTGACTTTTAAAGCTCCAGGTTCCAAGTTCCCCTGGTTTTACACACTCATGGAATTCTGCACCTTTGGTGTTTAAAGGCAAATGTTACGGGGATTTGTTTTCCCTGGGTGAGCTCCCAGGTGTGAGGATCCATCCCTCTCTCCTGAAGCCAGCCTCCCTCCACCTTTCTGACCTTCCTAAACTTTCAGATGCAGCTTGTTTTCTGTATTGAGGTGTGGAGTTTGTTTTGCCAGTCTTCAGATTATTCTCTGGTTTATTGACTTGAATGTGGATCACATCAAGTTGAAAATGTGAGATGGGGTAAGCTCAGGGTCCTCCAACTCCACCAACTTCGCAAGGCCTTAAATGTTCAGAGAAGTCTTTTCAAGGGACTCTGGTTTGGGACTATGTAAGGTATAAGAGAAAAATGGAAACATGGGGGCTGTAGCTTAAATTCAGGAAGTGAGGGAGGTAAACTAGAGAAGGTAAGCAGGGCAAAGTTTCAGTCAAGAGGGATTTGTGAGCCACACATTGGCCTTTGGCTTTTATCTTATCAGTAATGGCAAATTTGAAGGATTTTAAACAGAAGGGAGAATGACTAGGTTTTGAAAAGGCCATTTAGGCAGACTTGTGGAGAATAATTTAGAAGAAAACAAGAACAGAGGCAGGACATTACTTAGGAATCAGTGCCAATGTAAGAGGCAGCAATTGTGATGCATAATTTGGTTATTCATATATTCACCAAGTAGCTATAGAGGATTTAGCACGTTCGAGGCACAGTTCAAAGGCTGGAGAAAGACAGAATAGTGGAAAAATGACAAAAGTCCTGATTTTCATTTTAGTTGAGAACTAATAAACAAGTGATAAATATAAATGATAAGTAAATAAATGCCTAACATGTCAGGGTAAATCAAGTGTTAAGAAAAATGATTAAGGACCATGGGTCACAGAGAAGAAATGAGAAAAAGTGACAAAAATAAAAGTAGGTCCACAAACTTATACAAGTGAAAATAAAAACCTCTGAGGTGGGAAAAATGTACTTAGGACCAGCATTGTACAATTAATTAGCAAATTATAAGAATTAGGTGATTTGTGTATGCATGTGTGCCATTAAAGAACACAAGGCAAATTTTATTAAAACCCCATTTTCTGGATGGGATGATGCCAGGATGTTTCTCTGTAATCTTCAGCTCTGTAATCTGTAATCTCTGTGCAGATTCTCTGTAATGTGATCTAGCCTCCAGATCCACAACTAAAATTCAGTAAATGGGGAATGTCTGAAAATGTAGAGCTATCTTATTTGCTAAGGCATTAATTAAATGAAATTAATATCTATTATTCAAACTGTTTCTAAATTTAAATATAGGATGTACAATTCTGAATGTGTTACCTACTAGAGGAAATGAAAAATAAATATCTATCTACGTTGATATTTGAGAAATTGAAGAATAAACACCTACCTACAGTTAGTGACAGGTATACTAATATTTTGTAATGTACTTTTCATGGAATGTTTACAGAAATAGAAATGACTTAGATCAATTTTTAAAGAAAATTTTGTATCTAGTTCCAGTAATACTTAATTTTATAGTATTTGACTATCTAGAACTTTCAGAATTAAATGTCCTGAGTTACTTAGAAAAGATTTAGGAATAATGCTCTCTCTGAAATCAAACTGTCTAGTTCAATTCTAAGTAGTTTTTCCTTGATATTTATAATTCTTTAGTTTTCCTTAGGGACCACTTAGATTTACCACTTAATAAAAACTAATTTGTCTATCTAAAGTTTCTTAATGTATTTTAAGTATTTTATTAATTGGAATACAGATGTTAAGACATTTTAGCTTTCAATTCATATATTTCATAACTGAAGCACTAAGAGGATATATCATGCAAGAAGGCAATAATGATAGAATATTAATATTGTACTAAATAGGGTGAATGAAGGCAGAAAATGCCATTCAATTGATGACCAAAGAATATAACTTAGTACTAAAACTGTTTGTTTTCCAGTTTGAACATTGAAGTCTCCCCAATCTTATATGACAAAATCAGTCATTTCATCCAGCTTCATGACCCAAATGTTCACATTTAATTTGGCTTTAGCTCAGAAAGACTGATTAAGCAACAGCCAATTATTAACTTGGTAATTCCGTAATCAACTGATTTTATGTGTTTGTAATTCTAAAAGAACAATTAGAATGGTAAATGGGAGAAAACGATTTTCTAAGGATATTCAGACTCAAAAACAATACCCACACTGTAGGAGATTTATGATAATAATATATCATAGCTGAAAAGGTAACATGGAAATGAGAGTACTACCTCAGGGTCGTAGCCTTGGATTTGCTTACTTTCCATGGAAAATACTAATATTTGGGAAAATAATATCATCACGTGGCCTTACTTTCCAAATTATATATGTCGAGTAGATAGTGACTTTTCTACCCAATATCATTGTCCCTTTCCTTCTTATGAACTCAACATAAAGTAATGTTTTGGTCTCTTTTGTAGGTAAGTGTGGCCTCTGTGTATAAGTACTGCCAAATTATATATTATATTATTTTAATTAATATTAATTATTATTATTAATTAATATAATTAAATAATATTAATAAAATTATAATATAATCATATGATATAATTATATATTAAATATAATTATATATAATTATATATTAAATATAATATAAATATTTTAAAAATATATGTTATATTAAAAATGATATAGAATATATTATATAAATATTAAATAAATATATATTATATATTTATTAGATATAATTATATGTATAATAAATATTAAATATAATATAAATATATAAATATAATTATATTAAATATAATTATATATAAC
>NC_064811.1:181587562-181731199 GCF_023721935.1 Panthera uncia
TAAATATAATTATATATAACATGATTATATATTAAATATAATTATATTATAATTTTATATTATATTATATATTGTATTATAATTATAATTATATTATATTTATATATTATAATTGTTATAATTATATATTATATTATATTATATATTACATATAATACATATATATATCGGTATAATTTATATGTATAACACACACATATATAGGCTTACACATTCACAAATAAAATTTTTTTTCACATCTGGTATCTTTGTCATTAGCATTATTTTACATCATCTCAAAAGCAGATTTAATTCCTTTATGATATAAGTAAGCCAACTAAGGTACATACATTTGCAAGGATTTGCTTGTAATCTACTTTCTTAGAAGTAGATCTAAAATTATACCACATATAATTTTCTTCATATTTTCTGAAGTGCAATTTTAAGTTCCTTTTTACTGTATTGTCATGCTGGTATATTTTTCAAGGCTATAAATTAAAATTTCATATGGCCTCACTCTCCAGTTTACATATATTGGATAGATTGCTATTTTTTACCCAATATCATTGTTCCTTTCCTTGTTATGAATCTAACATAAAGTGATGTTTGAATCTCTCTTGTAAGTAGGTGTAGCCTCTGTGTATAAGTTCTGTCAAGTGATACATAAACACCAGCAAGTGGAACTTCTCTGAAGTTACTTAAGTACTGACTCAGGAGAGAGGTGATATATTCTGTGCTTTTCCTTGCCTTCCTTTTTGCTACATGGAAAGCAGATTGATAGCTAAGATTCCAGCAGCCATATTTAGCCATGAAGTAATCTTGCAGATGAGAGTCACATGCTAAGGATTGAAGGTGGCAAAAATGAATGAAGGATTTTGCATCATTCGTGAAACCCATTAATCAGCTTTGGACTCTAAACCTCCTGACTACCATTACATGAGAAAGTACCTTGTATGGTCAAGCCACTATTATTTTCATTTTTCTATTATATACAGACTAACCCAATCCTATCTGATATAGTATTAGAAATGTAAATATTAGCATTCTGTGCATAAAAGTGTTAATATCACAAGGGTTGTCTTTTACATCATAGGAAAATAATTTATATTTTTATGTATTCACTAATAAATGCATAACAATTTCTGTGTGCTTTATCAAATATTCTAAAACTAAACTAAAAGCACCTTACTAGACCTAAAATAATTTTCAGTTTGAATGCTGTAAGACTATTGTTTATTTTAATAAGCATTTTTGGTTGTATGTATGTAGGGTGGTCATGAGTATAACATTTTATGCACATTCCAGAAGAAAACTGGAATAGTTTATCACCGCACAGCTTAAGGAACAAACTCCCAACACGGAGGCAAATGAGTTATATCTCTTCCAGAATATTTAACTCTGTAACCTTGAGCAGGACACTCATGATCTCTGTGCTGCCATTTTTTCAGTAATAAAAGAGGTGAATGAGTCTTTGGTAAGTTCTCTTTTAGCTTTTTTTTTTAATATGAAATTTACTGTCAAATTGGTTTCCATACAACACCCAGTGCTCATCCCAACAGGTGCCCTCCTCAATGCCCATCACCCACCCTCCCCTCCCTCCCACCTCCCATTAACTCTCAGCTTATTCTCCGTTTTTAAGAGTCTCTTACGGTTTAAAATTATCAACAAATAATATAACGAGTAACTTTACATCATGTAACTGTTAAGAAAGCAGTTGGGAAAAAAACTTAGAGATTATCTAATAATAAGATGCAGTCTCTTAACTGTTTTGAATTTTTGTTTAATTTTGCAAAGACTCTATGTCCATGAAAGAAATGAAGAGGCTTTTGCTATAGACAGATGTTTATGTTATTTTAAACAATGAGAATTTGGGGAAAATACCGGAATTATAAATGCATAGGCTGGTGGGGAAAAGCTGGTTATGCCAAAAACAGACAAACGAAAAAATTACTTAAAGGATACAAAAGGATAGTAGACATTCTAAACCAAAATACAGCACACTTAGCCAAAGGATATGGAAAATGGAGCAGATATTTTGAGGATTGAGGACGGTAGAACCTATACAAGGAGAAAGAGGAACTTATTTGAGGAAAAAGGAAAATAATGAGGAATTTCAAGAGTTAGTGTACCATGCAGTTCATGAAGATGATCAATGAGGATTTTTTAAAACTGATACAATAAAGACTAAGAACACTAGATCTGTGTTAAGATGTATGTGAGTTTACATCCAGGGTCTTCCACTTACTGGTGAAATGACCTTATGACAAGCATTTACCTTTCTAAAGCTTGGCAGTTTGTTGATAATTATGGCTTCTAATGAAAAATTCTGTCTTTGTATCTTTTTGCAACTTGTACAGACTTGGTCTTTAAAAGCAAGACTCCATTGTTATGCAGTTTCTCCTGACAGTGAAAACAGAAAAAGAAAAGTCCTGAATAGACAAAGTAGACAATAAACATAGTTTAGGAAATAAAATATACATTTATGTATAAAACTCCTATTCTTTAATAAACATCATCAAAGAGTCAATTTTCATATTTTTCCAGTTCACTACCTTTCCCAATTCATTGAACTCATCAATGTAAATGGAAGAGAAAACTTGTTTTCTTTAACTCAGATTTAGTTAATGAGAGATACCATGCAAGAAAAGGCCATAAAAAATCACTCTAATAGGAATTTTTTAAATCTGAAAATTACATATTGTCCTTTGGTTCTCGTGAAAAGTGTTTTCAAAAATCAGCATGTCTCTTCACATTTGCATTCGTTTCTAGGGAATTAATAGCTCACTCTGACAATCTGGCAATTATCTGCATTTTAGAAAAAAATGACAATACTGTAGAGTATATATTGGACAGATGTTAATAGTACTTCTTTTCATGGTTTTCTGACACAAATCCTCATCAAATATCATGGCACCTGTAGTATTGAGACGTTAACAATTGAAATGCCAAATGTGTACAAAAACACATCTAGGACAATGGCATGGCTATTTAGAGACGGGCAGCACAGATTATAAGTTTTTATTATTGATTTAAAAGTTCCAAAATGGACTAAGTTCACTAAAAGTCAAATCAGGCTTATTTTAGAGAACTCTGTGAGAGGAAAATTATAAGCAGATTTATGGAGATCCGTCCTGTTCATACACCATGCTCATCAGTGGAGGATCTGAGCACCAATTATTTGTCTGATGTGCAGTTTAGGTTTCAAATTGACTTTAAAAGTAACGAAAACAAAAAGTGAAAATCTTTATAACTACATTAATAGAAGTTACTATGGCAGTTCGTGAAATACAGCACTATGAGTACATTTTTGTAGGTTTTGATTTTGTTTTTGATTTGGGGCTAACAGCTGAGGCTCCCACATATGACTTCAAAAAAGCTACAGCTGAGTTATAGTATGCTAAAAATGAGAAGCTGAGGAAGTTTAAATGTGAATAACTTATATTGACATCCAAGGGCACAGAATTCAGAAACACGGTAACTCATTTCCATAAATTCAAAGTATTACAAAATATTTTTTATTTCTATTTTTACCATAAATTTTATTTGGGCACATTACCTGATTATATCACTGATAGTAAAGCCTAACACTTTCCCAAAAGTATTTCAGTAACACACCTGCTTAGTAGAATCTAAAAGGTAGGAAAACTTGTTGTCTTCATTTCCTAAAATGTCCTTAGTGTGAATTGAGGCATGTGTGGGGAGGATACGCTGAGTTTAACTGCAGAAGGGAGACCCGCTATGTGGATTTCCACATGGGTAATCTTACTCTTTCAGCCTACAGATCACCTTTTCATGGGAGACTCCAAAATGCATGTGATATTAAAATTAGAAGTATTATTGATTATTCTGTAGTGAAAAGCATATACACTATCAGGATCAATGCATTCTACTAGCGGGGATGGGGACTACAACAAACAAGCAAACAAAAACAACTAGCATATATAAGGAAGGCCAGCTCAGTTGTGTTTGTGTGGGTTTTTTTGGTCATTGTTTTAAGATGCTGCCAGAATTTTGACTCTGCTAGATTCTGTTGTATTACAGAGCCACTTAACCAGATATAGTGGATGACATACTGAAAATTTGAGAAGACAACAAAACAAATAGACAACAATAACTCTCTGGAAATTTGCAGCTTATTAAATGGCCCATTTTGAAGAACATGGTTTACAAGATATCCAAATTTGATAGAAACTGACTCTTTGTGATAGTACATATTTGATCATGTAGAAGCATTATATGTGGGTGGGGTTGCCAGCGTTTATTCATTTTTAAGTGTATTGTGCATTCCTAAAGAGCAAGAAATGGCTATTGTTGATAATGCTGCTGTAAACATTGGGGTGCATATACCACTTCAAATCTATATTTTTGTAACCTTTGGTAAATACAGAGTGGTGCAATTTCTGGATCATAGGGTAGTTTTATTTTTAACTTTTTGAGCCAAACTATGGAAAGAGCCCAGGGTCCATTGACTGATGAATGGATTAAGAAGAAGGAAGTGGTATACACATATACAATGGAATATTATTCCATCATCAAAAAGAATGAAATCTTGTCATTTGCAATGACGTGGATGGAGCTAGAGTGTATTATATACTAAGCAAAGTAAGTCAATCAGAGAAAGACAAATACTATATAATTTCACTCATGTCAAATTTAGGAAACGAATACATGATCTTATGGGAAGAGATAGGATAGGAAAGCAAATCAAAAAGGATAGGAAAGCAAATCAAAAGAGACTCTTAATAATAAAGAACAAACTGAGGGTCTCTAGAGGGGTGTTGGGTGGGGGATGGGCTAAATAGGTGATGGACATTAAGGAGGGCACTTGTTGGGATGAGCACTGGGTGTCATATGTAAGTGATGAATCACTAATTTCTACTCCTGAAATCAATATTACACTATATTTTAACTAAGTAGAATTTAAATAACATTTTGGAAGAAAAAAAGAGCAAGAAATAATGCTAAGTTTTTGACAAATATTGACTCATTTAATCATCTCAAGAGTTCTGTGGAGAGCCTGGGAGGTTAGGTTGGTTAAGTGACCAACTCTTGATTTTGGCTTAGGTCATGATCTCACAATTTATGAGTTCAAGCTCCACATCAGGCTCCATGATGACAGCACTGGGCATGCTTAGAATTATGTCTCTCACTCTCTCTCTCTGTCCCTGCCCCACTTGTGCTTTCTTTCTCTTTCTCTCTCACATATAAATAAACTTAAAAAAAAAAAAGAGTTCTGTGGAATAGTTATGTATAACTTCATTTAACCTATGAAAAACTGAGACTCAGAAAAATTATTTACATTTATGGATATCTAATTATTATCTAATGCTAAGTAATATCTAATTATTTGAGCATTAATATACCACATTTGCCTATAATTGAAATGAGAAGTTTGTATTAAAAAGTTACTTATTTGGGGCACGTGGGTGGCTCAGTCAGCTAAGTGTCCAACTCTTGATTTTGGGTTAGGTCATGATCTCATGGTTTGTGGGATCTAGCCCCAGGTGGGGTACTGTGCTGACAGCACAGAGCCTGCTTAGGATTCTCGTTCTCTCTCTCTGCCTCTCCACTGCTCACTTTCTCTGTCTCTCTCAAAATAAATAAATGTTAAAAAATGAATTATCTCATAAAAAATAAAAAGTTACTCATGAGATCATTGTAAAAATCAAATTCAATCATTTCCTTGTGTAGAGTGCTTTCATCATAGAGAGAAATACATTTGTTACCATAAGATGTTAAGGTCAATGTGATGAAATTGTTTTTGTTATGGTTTAATTTTCTTTAACATATGTTGTATTTAATGGAAAACTAGAATGCATCTTTAAAAATGTCTGATTGTCGAATCATGGAAAGACAATCTCCCTAAAATGTAAAGGAGATTGTTAGAAAAAACTGAGGCTAGTGATGGTATTATTTATACCAAAACAAACAAAAAAGCAAACAGAAGTACACATGCAAAAAAACCACAAGGTGACCAGAGAAAGTTTCCAGTAGATAGGATTTTTTTTTAATGTTTATTTATTTTTGAGAGAGAGAGAGGGAGAGAGAGAGAGAGAGAGAGCGAGCGAGCTGGGGAAGCGGCAGAGAGAGGGAGACACAGAATCCAAAGCAGGATCCAGGCTCTGAGCTGCCAGCACAGAGACCAACATGGAACTCAAGCTCACAAGCCATGAGATCATGACCTGAGTCGAAGTTGGATGCTTAACCGACTGAGCCACCCAGGTGCCCCAGGAGATAGGATTTTGTACACAGGTTTGCAAAAGTTCATCTCTCTCAAAGATAAAACTGAGTATAGTGAAATATACCAGCAAATTGGCAAGGATGTGGAGCAAGTAGACTCCCTCTTCTACTGTTGGGAGTAGAGAACATGCAACTATTCAAGAAAACTGGTAGTTCCTAAAAGAGATAAATACATTCCTACTCACAATTCCTCATTCAAGGCATTTAACTGGGAGATGTGAAACATATACGCAAAAAGACGTACATTCAAGGGTTGTCCAAACTTTATTTAGAATATCCAAGTACTGCAAACAACCGAAATAGATACCTCTTAATAGATGAGTGGGTAAAAAAATGTTCACACAATAGAAAACTACTCCCCAATGACTAGAAACAGACAGCTGATATACACAGTCACAGATGAAACTCAAAACGTTTTTCTAAATGAAGAAATCAAGACACACAAAAAAGTAGTATTATATAATTGCATTTATATGAAATTCTAGAATAGGCAAAGTGACAGTGACAGGTAGTTTTCGGGGAATGGGAAAGGGGACAGATGACTACCAAAGGGACATGAGAAAACTTTTGGGGTGATGGAAATGCAGTTTGTCCTGATAGGGGGGATTATATAGGAATATGTTTTATCAAAATTTATTAAACTATCTAAATCAAATATTTTTTGCGTGTATATTTTTTTTATTATTGAAGTATAATTGACATACAGTGTTATATTAATTTCAAGTCTAAAAACATAGTGATTCAACAATTCTATACATTACAAAATGTCCCCCGTAGCAGTGTATTCACCATCTGTCCCCTTAGTGTTATTACAATATTATTGACTATGTTCTCTATGCCGTACTTTTCAGCCCCATGACTTATTTATTTTGTAACGGGATGCATGTACCTCTTAATCCCCTTTACCTATTTCACCCCCCCTCTACTTTCCTCCCCTTTGGCAACCACCACTTTGTTTTCTGTATTTGAGTCTGTTTCCATTTTGTTTGTTCTTTTATTTTTTAGATTCCACATGTAAATGAAATATATGGCATTTGTCTTTCTCTGTCTGAAATATTGCATTTTGCATAATACTTTCTTGATCCATCCATGTTTTAGCAAATGGCAAGATTTCATTCTTTTTTTTTTTAACTTTAGTTTTTATTTTTTAAAATTTACATCCAAATTAGTTAGCATATAGTGAAGCAATGATTTCAGGAGTAGATTCCTTAATGCCCCTTAACCATTTAGCCCATCCCACCTCCCAAAACCCCTCCAGCAACCCTCAGTTTGTTCTCCATATTTCTGAGTCTCTTCTGTTTTGTCCCACTCCGTGTTTTATATTTTGTTTCCCTTCCTTTATGTTCATCTGTTTTGTCTCTTAAAGTCCTCATATGAGTGAAGTCATATGATTTTTGTCTGTCTCTGACTAATTTCACATAGCCTCCAGTTCCATCCACGTAGTTGCAAATGGCAAGAATTCATTCTTTTTGATTGCTGATTAATACTCCATTGTCTATATATACCACATTTTCTTTATCCATTCATCCATCGATGGACATTTGGGCTCTTTCCATACTTTGGCTATTGTTTATAGTGCTGCTATAAACATGGGGTGCATGTATCCCTTCAAAACAGCACACCTGTATCCCGTGGATAAATGCCTAGTAGTGCAATTGCTGGGTCATAGGGTAGTTCTATTTTTAGTTTTTTGAGGAACCTCCGTACTTTTTTTCAGAGTGGCTGCACCGGCTTGCATTCTCACCAACAATGCAAAAGAGATCCTCTTTCTCTGCATCCTCGCCAACATCTGTGGTTGCCTGAGTTGTTAATGTTAGCCATTCTGACAGGTGTCAGATGGTATCTCATTGAAGATTTGATTTGTGTTTCCCTGATGATGAGTGATGTTGAGCATTTTTTCATGTGTCAATTGGCCATCTGATGTCTTCTTTGGAGAAGGGTCTATTCATGTCTTTTGCCCATTTCTTCACTGGATTGTTGGTTTTTTGGGTGTTGAGTTTGATAAGTTCTTCATAGATTTTGGATACTAACCTTTGATCTGATAAGTCATTTGCAAATATCTTCTCCCATTCTGTCAGTTGCCTTTTAGTTTTGTTGATTGTTTCCTTCTCTGTGCAGAAGCTTTTTATTTTGATGAGGTCCCAGTAGTTCATTTTTGCTTTTGTTTCCCTTGCCCCAGAGCTGTGTTGAGTAAGAAGTTGCTGTGGCCAAGATCAAAGAGGTTTTTGCCTGCTTTGTCCTCAAGGATTTTGATTGCTTCCTGTCTTACATTGAGGTCTTTCATGCATTTTGAGTTTATTTTTGTGTATGGTGTAAGAAAGTGGTCCATGTTCATTCTTCTGCATGTCCCTGTCCAGTTTTCCTAGCACCACTTGCTGAAGAGACTGCCTTTATTGCATTGGACATTCTTTCCTGCTTTGTCAAAAATTAGTTGGCCATACGTTTGTGGGTCCATTTCTGGGTTCTCTATTCTGTTCCGTTGATCTGAGTGTTTGTTATTGTGCCAGTACCATACTGTCTTGATGATTACAGCTTTGTAGTATAGCTTGAAGTCTGGGATTGTGATAGCTTCTGCTTTGGTGTTCTTTTTCAAGATCGCTTTGGCTATTCGGTGTCTTTTCTGGTACCATACAAATTTTAGGATTATTTGTTCTATTTCTGTGAAGAATGCTGGTGTTATTTTGATAGGGATTGTGTTGAATATGTAGGTTGCTTTGGGAAGTATCGACATATTAACAATATTTGTTCTTCCTATCCAGGAGCATCGAATCTTTTTCCATTTTTTTGTGTCTTCTTCAATTCCTTTCATAAGTCTTATGTAGTTTTTAGTGTATACATTTTTCACCTCTTTGGTTACACTTATTCCTAGATATTTTATGGTTTTTTGTGCAACTGTAAATGGGATCAATTCAATTGATTTCTCTTTCTGTCGCTTCATCATTGGTGCATGTCGGTGTCATGCAACTGATTTCTCTGCTTTGATTTTATATCCTGCAACTTTGCTGAATTCATGGATCAGTTCTAGCAGTTTTTTGGTGGACTCTTAAGGGTTTTCCATATAGATTATCATGTTATTTGTGAATAGTGAAAGTTTGACCTCCTCCTGGCCGACTTGCATGCCTTTTATTTCTTTGTGTTGTCTGATTGCAGAGGCTAAGACTTCCAATACTATGTTGAATAACAGTGGTGAGAGTGGATGTCTCTGTCTTGTTCCTGACCTTAGGGGGAAAGCTCTCAGGTTTTCCCCATTGATGATGATATTAGCATTGGGTCACTCGTATATGGCTTTTATCATCTCGAGGTATGCTCCTTCTATCCGTACTTTCTTGAGGGTTTTTATCAAATGCTTTCTCTGCATCTATTGAGAGGACCATAGGGTTATTGTCCTTTCTTTTATTGATGTGATGAATCACATTTATTGTTTTGTGGATATTGAACCAGCCCTGCATCCCAGGTATAAATCCCACTTGGTCATGGTGAATAATTTCTTTAATGTATTGTTGGATCCGGTTGGCTAATATCTTGTTGAAGATGTTTGCATCCATGTTCATCAGGGAAATTGGTCTATAGTTCTCCTTTTTAGTGGGGTCTCTGTCTGGTTTTGGAATCAAGGTAATGCTGGCTTCATAGAAAGAGTTTGGAAGTTTTCCTTCCATGTCTATTTTTTGGAACAGTTTCAAGAGAATAGGTGTTAACTCGTCCTTCAATGTTTGGTAGAATTCCCCTGGAAAGCCATCTGGCCCTGGACTCTTGTTTTTTGGGAGATTTTTGATTACTAGTTCGATTTCCTTACTGGTTATGGATCTGTTCAAAGTTTCTATTTCTTCCTGTTTCAGTTTTGGTAGTGTATATGTTTCTAGGAATTTTTCCATTTCTTCCAGATTGCCCATTTTATTGGCATATAATTGCTCATAATATTCTCTTATTTTTATTTCTGCTGTGTTGGTTCTGATCTCTCCTCTTGCATTCTTGATTTTACTTATTTGGGTGTTTTCCTTTTTCTTCTTGATTAAACTGGCTAGTGGTTTATCAATTTTGTTAATTCTTTCAAAGAACCAGTTTCTGGTTTCATTGATCTCTTCTATTGGGTATTTTTGTTTTTTGTTTTTTGTTTTGGTTTCGATAGCATTAATTTCTGCTCTAACCTTTATTATTTCCTGTCTTCTGCTGGTTTTGGGTTTTATTTGCTGTTCTTTTTCCAGCTCCTTAAGGTGTAGGTTAGGTTGTGTGTCTGAGATCTTTCTTCCCTCTTTAGGAAGGCCTGGATGCTATATACTTTCCTCTTATGCTGCCTTTGCTGCGTACCAGAGGTTTTGGGTTGTGTTGCTATCATTTTCATTGACTTCCATATACTTTTTAATTTTCTCTTTAACTGCTTGGTTAGCCCATTCATTCTTTAGTAGGATGTTCTTCAGTCTCTAAGTATTTGTTACCTTTCCAAATTTTTTCTTGTGGTTGATTTTGAGTTTCATAGCATTGTGGTCTGAAAATATGCACAGTATGATCTTGATCTTTTTGTACTTACTTATGGTCTATTCTGGAGAATGTTCCATGTGCACTGGAGAAGAATGTATATTCTGCTCCTTTAGGATGCAATGTTCTGAATATATCTGTTAAGTCCATCTGGTCCAATATGTCATTCAAAGCCATTGTTTCCTTGTTGATTTTTTGATTAGGTGATCTGTGCATTGCTGTGAGTGGGGTGTTGTAGTCTTCTACTATTATGGTATTACTATCAATGAGATTCTTTATGTTTGTGATTAATTGATTTATATATTTGGGTTCTACCACATTTGGCACATAAATGTTTACAATTGTTAGGTCTTCTCGGACTATAGACCCCTTGATTATGATATAATTCCCTTCTTCATCTCTTGATACAGTCTTTATTTTAAAGTCTAGAATGTCTGATATAAGTATAGCTACTCTGGCTTTCTTTTGTTGACCATTAGCATGATAGATGGTTCTCCATCACCTATTTTCAATATAAAGGTGTCTTTAGGTCTAAAGTGGGTCTCTTGTAAACAGCATATAGATGGATCTTGTTTTCTTATCCATTCTGTTACCCAGTGTCTTTTGATTGAAGCATTGAGTCCATTGACGTTTAGAGTGAGTACTGCAAGATATGAATTTATTGCCATTGTGATGCTTGTAGGGTTAGAGTTTCTGGTAATGTTCTCTGGTCCTTTCTAATCTTTTGTTGCTTTTGGTATATATATCTATATATCTATATATATCTATATATATAGATATATGGTATATATGGTATATATAGATATATATACCAAATATATATATAGATATAGATATATAGATATATATATGCACCAAAATATATATATGTGTGTGTATATATATATATATATTTTTTTTTTCATCTTTTCTCCCCTCAGAGAGTCCCCCTTAAAATTTCTTGCAGGGCTGGTTTAGTGGTCACAAACCTTTTTACTTTTTGTTTGTCTGCTAAACTTTTTATCTCTCCTTCTACTTTGAATGACAGCCTTGCTGGATAAAGAATTCTTGGCTGCATATTTTTCTGATTCAGCACACTGAATATATCCTGCCACTCCTTTCTGGCCTGCCAAGTTTCTGTGGATAGGTCTGCTGCAAACCTGATCTGTCTTCCCTTGTAGGTTAGGGACTTTTTTTCCCTGCTGCTTTCAAGATTCTCTCCTTGCCTTAGTATTTTGTGAATTTGACTATGATATGCCTTGTTGATGGTCAGTTTTTGTTGAATCTAATGGGAGTCCTCTGTGCTTCCTGGATTTTGATGTCTGTGTCTTTCCCCAGGTTAGGAAAGTTTTCCACTATGATTTGCTCACATAACCCTTCTACCCCTATTTCTCTCTCTTTCTCCTCTGGGTCCCCTATGATTCTGATGTTGTTCCTTTTTAATGAGTCACTGATTTCTCTAATTCTTAAATCGTGCTTTTGCCTTAATCTCCCTCTTTTTTTCTGCTTCATTATTCTCTACAAATTTGTCCTCTATATTGCTGATTCTCTGTTCTGCCTCATCCATCCTTGCTGTTGCTGCATCCATCTGTGATTGCATCTCAGTTATAGCATTTTTAATTTCATTCTGGCTACTTTTTACTTCTTTTATCTCTGCAGAAAGGGATTCTAATCTGTTTTCAACTCCAGCTAGTATTCTTATTATCGTGATTCTAAATTCTGTTTCAGACATCTTGCTTGTATCTGTGTTGGTTAATTCCCTGGCTGTCGTTTCTTCATACTCTTTCTTTTGGGATGAATTCCTTCATTTTGTCATTTTGAAGGGAGAAAAGGAACTAATGATGTAGAAAAATTGAAATTAAAAAATTAAAATAAAAAATATTAAAATTAAAAATTAAAATCACACACAGACAAAAATAGAATAGATGATGCTAGATCCTAGGTGTGTTTTGGTCTGGGTGTTGAAAGTGGTTTGACAGATTAGAGAAAAACAATGGGGGAGAGGAAAAAAGGAAATAGTTTGAGAATTTGAAAAAATGAATACACTAAAGTAGACTAAAATGAGATGATGTGGGTAAAATAGAATTTGAAAAAGTATACACAAAAGTAGAGAATATAGTAGAAAAAATTTAAAGAAAGTTATTTTAATAAAAATTAAAAAGAAATATGAATTTTTTC
Source organism: Panthera uncia (assembly GCF_023721935.1). Classification (NCBI taxonomy): domain Eukaryota; kingdom Metazoa; phylum Chordata; class Mammalia; order Carnivora; family Felidae; genus Panthera; species Panthera uncia. Next base: position 181,600,412 of record NC_064811.1, read on the forward strand.
ATTTTCCGTATTTAAGAAAAAATAAAAGAAATGAGAAAGAAAAAAGATAAAAAAAGAAAAAAATGAAATCATTTGAAAATTTGAAAAAGTGAATACACTGTAGTAGACTAAAATAAAATGATGGGAGTAAGATAGAATTTGAAAAAATTTACGTAAAAGAAAAAATGTAGTAATAAAAATTAAATAAAAATATTTTAAAAGAAATTGAAAGTAAAAATGAAATTTTTCTTTTTCTGCATTCAAGAAAAAGAAGTGAAAAAGAGTAGAAAAGAAAAAGAAAAAAAGGAAATTGTTTGAAAATTTGAAAAGGTGAGTACACTGAAGTAGACTAAAATAAAATGATGGAAGTAAAGTAGAAGTTGAAAAAATTTATGCAAAAGTAAAAATATAGTAATAAAAATTAAATAGATATTTTTAATAAAAATTGAAAATAAAAATGAGTTTTTTCACTTTCTGTACCCAAGAAAAAGAAAAGAAGTGTAAAAGAGAAAAAGAAAAAAAAAGAAAGAAAATTGAATAGATAAACCTATTAACAGATTGAAGTAGGACTGAAATTACTTAGTTTTTCCCTAGAAGTCAGTCCATGTAGCTCTTTATAGTCCATAAATTAAGCGAGCTGTGAGGCTTGTGTTCTTGAAGAGCGAAGTTGGTCCAGTTGGCGGGGCTCGGTGTAACAGCTCCGCTATCCACTAGATGGCGCTGCTAGCCTACTGGGGTGGATTGTTGCGGTGCTCATAGGTGCACATGCACATGTGTGGGAGCGGTAAAAATGGCGTCACCCAGCTACCCAGTCTCTAGTATTGGACCTCAGTTCTCCCAGATCAGCAATCGTGCACTGTCCTCTGTCTTCAGCTCTTGTCCACTCCCTGCTTTTTCACTCTCCATGACCAGGCCCCAGGCAGTACCTCTCTCCCAAGTTTTGTCACAGATGTGTCTGTTCTCCCCGGCTCCTTAATTGAGAAGGACTGCGGCTTTGACCTGTTCCGCCCCTCTGCAGGAGGGTCTCACTGAGCACTGGCTGAATGAGCAATGGCCAAATATCAGCTGCACCCAGGAATGCTTGCTGGACCCTGCTGCTGCTGGTGCCCCGAGACTACGGCCAGGTGCCAGCCCGCCCCAAAAATAGTTCATGAGACAATGTAGCAGCAGCGTTTCAGGGATGATGGAAAATCACCACACACACCTGGCACCAGGCTTCACCCTCAACACCTTCCGGGGTCTGCTGGGACCAGTGGTTTCAACAGTCTCTACCAAAGGTCCTCCAGCAGTGGAACCGATTTTCCCCGTGTGGCCTGAGAACCTCCCAGACCCCAATGAGTTCCTGGGGATTTGCCCTTCCCTCCAGAGCACTGCCAGGTATCAAGCTGCAGAGCTGCAGCCTTTGCGCTCCCCTTGTTTATAGTATTAATGGATTTTAAACCCTCTCCTTTCTCCTTTCTCCCTTTTTAGTTTAGTCCCTGTGGCTGTTTCCAATTTTCCACTTTCTTTCCAGCTGCTTTTGGGGAGCGGTGCTTTTCCCGCATGCTCCCCCTTTCCCTAGTCTCCATCCTCTCTCCACCTGCAAAAGGGGTTCCCTACCTTTTGTGGCTTCTTGCTTGCCAAGTTCAGCTCTCCGTGCTGTATACCTGCTGAATTCTGTGGTTCAGATTGTGCAGATTGTTGTGTTAATCTTCCAGTCAGTTTTCTAGGTGTGTAGGATGCTTCTGTTTTTGCTTTTGTTTCCTTTGCCTGAAGAGACAGATCCAGAAAAACAGTACTAAGGCTGATGTCAAAGAGGTGACTATGTTTCCTTCTAGGAGTTTTATGATTTCAGTCCTCACATTTAGATTTATAATGCATTTTGAGTTTATTTTTGTGTATGGTGTAAGAAAGTGGTCCAGTTTCATTCTTTTGCATGTAGCTGTCCAGTTTTCCCATCGCCATTTGTTGAATATACTGTGCTTTCCCCATTGTATGTTCTTGCCTCCTTGTGGTAGATTAATGGAGTGTATAAATGTGGCCTCTGTGTTCTGGTGCATTGATCTATGTGTGTATTTTTATGCTAGTACCATACTGTTGTGATTACTATGGCTTTGGATTATAACTTGAAATCTGCGACTGTGATACCACCAGGTTTGTTCTTTCTCAAGATTATTTTGGCTATTCAAGGTTATTTGTAGTCCTGTACAAATTTTAAGATTATTTATTCTAGTGTTGTAAAAAATACTGTTAGCATTTTGATAAGGATTATATTGAATTTCTATATTGCTTTGGGTATTTTCACAGTATGGATATTTTGACAATATAATTTCTCCCAATTCAATAACATGGTGTATCTTCCCATTTGTTTGTGTTGTCTTCAGCTTCTTTCATCAATGTCTTATGGTTTTCAGACTGAAGATCTTTCACCTCCTTGATTAAATTTATTTCTTGTTATTGTATTATTTTTGATACAGTTACAAATGGGATTGTTTTCTTAATATCATTTTCTGCTACTTTGTTAATAGTGTATAGAAATCCAACAGGGGCACTTGGGTTAAGCATCCGACTCGATTTCAGCTCAGCTCATGATCTCATGGTTTGTGAATTTGAGCTCTGCACTAATAGTGTGGAGACTGCTTTGGATTCTCTCTCTCTCTCTCTCTCTCTCTCTCTCTCAAAATAGATAAATAAACTTTAAAAAAAGGAAATGCAACAGATATCTCTATATTAATATTGTATCTTGAAAACTGTATATGTTTCTATGCTTTAGTGGGGCCAGCTATTTCTTGTAGTGTTAAAGGAATGGCCTTATTAGGAAAAGTCCCTGTATAATTTGCACATGTTCGGAGGTTTAGACTGGCTGGCTATGGCTGTAGAAGGTGCAGGCTGGCAGTCCTGTGGCACTCCATGCTGGGGCCACCCTAGCAGGAACGACTGGAGCTCAAGTGATGCAGATCAGGTGGGGGATCCCAGAGCTTTCCAATCATAGGGCTCCCTGGCAGGATTTCAGGAGATAAAATGGACATGGGCCAGGTGATCCTGTTGTGCTCACTGCAGGAGACTCTGGTGACATAGCTGGACCTGAGGTGGGAGTGGGCTGAGAGGTCACAGGGCACTCTGCACAGTGGGTTCCCTGGTGAGTCTTCTGTAACTGCTACATGGGTGAGCCTGGGGTATTTTGGGGTACCTTGCACCTGTGTCACGTTGGTATGATGGCTGAATCTATAGTGGGCACTGTCCAGGGGTATCATGATATGCAACTGCCCTGGGGCCACCTTGGTAGAACAGGTGGAGGTTGGATGGGCACAAGTCCTGGAGCTGACTTGGGGGGGGTGGCTTGGACTAGTGTGGGTTAGAGCCAGAGCTAATTGAGGTGGTGGGTTAGCCAGGACACTATACCCTGCTTTCCTCTGCACTATCAAGGTGGAGGAAGAATGGACACAGTGGCACCCACCCATCTCCTAACTCCAGACAGCACTCACTGAGACAGCAGTCCAGCTAGGGAGCTCAGATCCTGCTTCTATCTGCACTATCAAGTTGGAACCAGAGTGTAAATAATGGCGCTCACCAGCACCTCTAGCCCTGGAGAGAGTTCCAGCAGCTCCCCACTGTGGGCAGGGTTCTAGGACTCATTCCCTTATGTTATAGTTGCTTTTTCAACTGTGGCATTTTTCCCATGCCCCAGGACAGATGAATCTGTTCACAGTTCCTCAGTACTGTCCCTGCACACTGCTGTCTACAGTGTCAAAGGTGACACTTCATTATGTCCCTTCATTACGGTGTCTCTGTCTATTCTGCCATTCTCTGTCAGGGCAGAATCATTTGTTGTGCAGAAGCTGTTTAGCCAGCCCTCAGTTCTTCTTCAGGAGAATTGCAATATTTGTAGGTAGATTCATTGCATCCATGGGGAGGCGAGTTAAGGATCTTCCTCTGTCAACATCTTGGGCCCCCATTTAATATAAACTATATCTCTACAAAGAAAAAAACTGCTAATATTGCATTTTATATTTTAACCACCTGGCAATAAACGAGATATCAGGAAGAAGCAAAGTGATGAGAAGAACCTGAGTAAGCAAAAGCCAAGTCAAGAGTTCAGAGTTTAACTTTGTCATCATTCAGAACTAATATAGTATCATTTTTCTAAAATGTTCCAGGGTCTATTCTGTACTTTCAAGTTTTATTGCATAAATACTTAAAACATTAAAATAAGTATTTTTATTTTTCAAGATGTGAATAGTGAATGTGAAAATACCCCCATGTAATTTCAATAACAAAGTAAAGAGGAAGCATTCTTTCTGGAAAACCATATCAATAATTACAAAGTGACAGTGACAAAGGGTAAAAGAAAGTGAGTTGATCAACTTAAGACTATTCTTACAATAAGCCTTAAAAATCCAAATTCTTAAGGATGCCTGGGTGGCTCAGTTGGTTAAGCATCTGACTCTTGGTTTTGGCTCAGGTCATGATCTCATGGTTTGTAAGTTCAAGCCCTGCATCAGGCTCTGCAGTGACAGTGGAAACTGCTTAGGATTCTCTCTCTGCCCCTTCCCTGCTCGCTCTTTCTGTCTCTCAAAATAAATAAATAAACTTAAAAATAAATTTGTTAATCCAAATTCTTAACAAAGGAAACTTCACAATCTCCATTTGTTAGATGGACACGTGGGTACTTATACACAACCTTCTTAGAGATAGCAGGCAATGAAACACAGAGGAATGGGAGAATCTAATATTCTAGAAGGCAGTTTGTAACTATATTAATTCTTTTAACATGCCAGTGTTACTTAATGTATTTCTACTAAAAATGTATCACAGCTGTCCAATGGAGAAGTTTTAGTAAAAGCAAATTGGCTTTTAAATAGTTGAAAACTTATTAATATTTCAATATAACAAAGAAATATAGTTCTTTTATAAAAAGTATTTGCTTTCCCATCTCAGCACTCTCCGTTGAGATTAGGCTTCTGTAGGGAAAATGTGACATAATAAAAATGTTAAACATGAGGCATATGAACAAACAGCATGATGTTGATGTGGGAAATTTTCTGGATGTGTCACAGAGCTAGGTTAGCAGTACAGATGTGAAGCTATTAAAACACTTGCATACACAATGCAGCTAGTGAGATATTTAAGTGGCTGGTATATGCATACTCATTGCATTTTCCTTCTCTCACGGAAAACTGTTTAGCTAGTCAGTCAGTCAGTCCTCACTTTTTATTTCATGTAATCAGACATTTGACTAGAAATAGAAAAGGAACTGTCACTGCCTGCAGGAAGGTTAAATTTTAATGGAGGACTTGGATAAAAATAAATAGAATCATATTAAAAAGAACATGCATAGTCTTCCACAAATGAATTCTGTTTTGTACATGTGAGTCATCCACTTGATAGACTGCTTGCAGTTTCCTGGTCTGTACTATGTGTCGCATTCATGACCGATTTCTTTTGATTTGAGCTGGTATCAGTTTAAGGAGTGTAAACTATTTTAAAATTACTTTAAAAATTAGAAAAGCAAGTTATCTTTAGAGAAGTGTCTATTCATGTTTTCTGCCAAAATGAACAAATCAGGAGACTATAGATGCTGGAGAGGATGTGGAGAAACAGGAACCCTCTTGCACTGTTGGTGGGAATGCAAATTGGTGCAGCCGCTCTGGAAAGCAGTGTGGAGGTTCCTCAGAAAATTAAAAATAGACCTACCCTATGACCCAGCAATAGCACTGCTAGGAATTTATCCAAGGGATACAGGAGTACTGATGCATAGGGGCACCTGTACCCCAATGTTTATAGCGGCACTCTCAACAATAGCCAAATTATGGAAAGAGCCTAAATGTCCATCAACTGATGAATGGATAAAGAAATTGTGGTTTATATACACAATGGAATACTACGTGGCAATGAGAAAAAATGAAATATGGCCTTTTGTAGCAACATGGATGGAACTGGAGAGTGTGATGCTAAGTGAAATAAGCCATACAGAGAAAGACAGATACCATATGGTTTCACTCTTATGGGGATCCTGAGAAACATAACAGAAACCCATGGGGGAGGGGAAGGAAAAAAAAAAAAAAAAAGAGGTTAGAGTGGGAGAGAGCCAAAGCCTAAGAGACTGTTAAAAACTGAGAACAAACTGAGGGTTGATGGGGGGTGGGAGGGAGGGGAGGGGAGGGTGGTGATGGGTATTGAGGAGGGCATCTTTTGGGATGAGCACTGGGTGTTGTATGGAAACCAATTTGACAATAAATTTCATATATTAAAAAAAGAAAAGCAAAGCAAGTTATGATGTTAAAACAAAAAAATAAATTAATGTAAATGTTATGTTGCACTTACTCCTTATTAACATGGGAATTGAGATAACTCCATGCTTTGTGTGAAGAATACTAAATACAATAATGTGTGACCAGTTATAACTATCAATAAACATATTGGAATTGAGATTTCTATGCGCTTCCCACTTTTTCCTTACCTCCTTCTGGATTTTTTTTCCATTTATAATCATTACCTGTAAGTGTTCTTGGAGGTTTCTGATTTCTCTATGTTTAGGGTGACTATATAAAGTATGATCCAAATTGACACTTTTGACAGAGAAAGGGGATATGCTAAGACAGTACGCAATAAATGTGCAGTGTCTTGGGCAAATCAGGTTGTAAGGTTATCCTATCTAAACTTTTTGTTTTAGACGTTATAAACATTCCCATTGCTTTTTTGAAAATTACTCCTAAATGACTATCATATATCAAGCTCAACTCTCTCTGATTTGCTAGCTTATTCAAAAACTTACAAAGGTTACCCATTGCCATATTGAGCCATTCAAGACTCTATTATACATCCAGATCATATTCCCAAAAGCAAATTAATTATCTTCTTTTCCCTAAAGTTTACCATCCAATCCATCCAATCAAACCCTTTTATTCATACTCCATAGTATAACTTTTTAATGTCTGTAATTACATTGTTTCCTCTACCTGGAATTCACTCTTTTGACTCCTTGTTTCCATTTTTATTCACAAAAATATTCTTAATTCTTTAAGTATTTTTTTAACTTCTGTCTACTTAATTCTTTCTTAATATGACTTCATAGGTTCTCTACCTCTCTTGAACTCTGTTCATACTTTTACATTACTGCCTCATCTACGTGTTATTTTACTAATGTTTTATTCTACAAATATGTAAAATTAACGTTTAAGCGATGTTGTAAGCTCCCTGAGGATGTTGGATTTCACCTTATGTATTACCATATACTACATAGCACCTTGTTTTATTTTGGGTGTAGTAAATATTCAATAAAAAATATGTTGATCTTTTATAAAACAGCGATAGTATTAAATTAGGAGTGTATCGTGAGAGAATCATTTTATCAACATTAATAAGCATTATTTGTAATATTGTTTATTATAGTTAATAAGCATTGTTTGTAACATTGTTTATTTCTTGTAATTATGTTCTTTTTTGCTGTGATTTTATAAAATAACTGAATTCTTTGTTGTGGAATTGATTTTGGTTGTTTGAAATGGATATTAAAAGTGATCAACGGCCAGATATAGAAACAAATCCTCCTACTATTTTTAAATAACAGACATTCAATAATTCTAAGACTGTCAGAAAAAATATCTTCATTCATGTAGAGAGTAGTGTTTTGAGCATGATTAATGTTTGTTTTTATATTTCTTTAGACAAACAATTCATATGATTCAGTAAGTGGTTTAAATTATAAAATTAAGTCATACTAATTCATAATTAAATTCTATTACATAGGCTTGTCATCCTATAAAAATAACTTTTATTCATTAAAATATAGAATAAAATAATATCTGCTACAAAATTATATTTTTTTAACTTCTCAATTTTTGTCTAAGAATGAAGTTTTCTAATTTTGTGAGGGTTTAGAATTCATTTTGTGAAGTTATCTCATGGTTTCTTTCATCTTTTAGAGGTGAAGAGTCTTTACTGGAGCCACAGTAAGCTATGGTTTTTCAGCTTTATTTTATATGGTACCCCTTATAGTGCTGCATACAAAGTTGCAATAAACACCTGTTAAGTATTTTAAATTTTGCTTTTCCTCCAAAATTCTTACATGCCTGATGCTAGAATTAGAAATTTGTACAGACTTTATATTGATTTTCTGCTTATAATGGTCTAACAGATTATTTATTAAAAAGTATGCAATCATCCTAAAGAACTACTTTATTCTTTGTAGAAAGTAACTTCATTTTACCAGATCATTTGTTAAAAAAACAAAACCAAAAAACAACTTGTCATGGAATTCCTATAGACAAATGAGGACATAGGGACTGTCCATGTCATGACAACAGGGTTTCAAACTTTGAGTAGATTCCTATTTATTTGACAAAAACAATATTCTCTGGCATGTGGAGTTTATCAATATATCACACAGGCATGGGTCACGATGAAATTCCACCCTTGCCTTATTCCCTCCCCCAAATTCATACATTGTAGTCTTAACACCCAATACCTCAGATGTGACTATATTTGGAGATAAGGTGTTTAAACACACAATAAAGCTAAAATTCAGTCTTTAGGGTGGCCCTAACACAATCTCATTGATGTGTTTGTAAGAAAAAGAAATTTAGACAGCAGGCATGCATATGTACAGATGAAAGACCAAGTGAAAACAGAGGGAGAACGTGGCCATGCGCAAGCCAAGGAGAAAGGCTTTAGAAGAAACCAGACCTGAACCATGGGAACGTACATTTCTGTTTTTATGCCACCCAGTCTGTGGTACTTTGTTATGGAAGCCTGAGCAAACTAATATAGTATCTAAGTATCATTGCCATTGCATGGCTAGATTGGCTGGCCTTCCTGCAGACCCAGCTTGACTAGAATGCTTCTTGAGTTCTGTCAGTTCCAATCTGGAAAGACCGTTAACTCACTACCATAGATATTTTCCTAGACGTGTAGCCCCTAAACCTTTTTTCTCTCTCAAGACCCAGACCAAGAAATCTTCCTCTGTACATGGTCTTGTTTTTCTTATCAATAGCAATAAGCAAGAGCAGCTTTCCACAGTAACATGTTATATGGGGGAAGTTTAAAATGAAGAAAATGTGATTTATTTGATTCTTTTTTTAGCATCGTATGTAGTAGAAGAAAGAGTCCTTCCAATGACTGGTTTGGGGAGCTAATTGGAATGATTAGGAAGTACTGCTCTTCATGCGCTAGAATGTAATTTTCCAGCATGGTTAAATAACAAGATATCTATGAATCTAGCCAAAAGGACTGTCCTATTCTCTACCTCAAGCGTCTTCATTGTTAACTACCAACGTAATAAGAACTGGTGGCATGATGACGTGACAGGGCTTTATTTCCTCTCAGTTTGCTTTTGTAAGATATAAATTATCCACTAATGTCGTCAGACTGTGATATTTTCCACTACCACCTTTATATACAGAAATATCCCGTTATCCATGGGGGTACATTCCAAGATTCCTAGTGGGCCCCTGAATCCACAAATAGTACAGAGCCCTAAATATACTATATTTTTTCCTATGCTGTCATATGTATAATATCATTTACTTTATAAATTAGGGATAGTAGGAGATTAACAATAATTATTAATGAAATAGAACAGTTGAGACTGGGTGGGTTAGTTGGTTAAACATTTGACTCTTGATTTCAACTCAGGTCATGGTCTCATGGCCCATGGGATTGAGTCCTGCATCAGGCTCTGTACTGACAGCGTAGAGCCTACTTGGAATTCTCTTTCTGCATCTCTCTCTCTCTCTCTCTCTCTGCTCCACCCCTGCTCGCATGTGCACTCTCTTTCTCCCTCTCAAAATAAACTTTAAATAGTAATTAATTAAATACAACAATTCTAATGGTATAGTGTTATAAAAGTTGTGCGAACGTGGTCTCTGTCTTTCAAAATATCCTGTACTGTACTAACCCTTCTTGTGATGTGTGAGATGATTAAATGCAGATGTGATGAGGTGAAATGAAGTGAATGATATAGGTGTTGTGTTGTAGCATTAGGCCACTACTGACCTTTTGACTCAATATCAGAAGGATGACCATCTCCTTCTGGACTACAGTTGACTGCAGGCCACTGAAACCATGGAAAGTGAGACTATAGATAAGATTGGGACTAACTGGAACGTGGCATATGGCAAGCATGCTCATCTTTGAAATGCATCCATGGCACCCATTAGAACGTTCTGCACAAAGAACACACCTCAAAACCCAGCTGTATGTTTTACTTACGGTGTATGTATAATAAGCATTGAGTCATGACTTCAAATTCTTTATATTTTGTTCAACTCTTTTTAAAAATTTTAATTTTTCTAGGTACAGTTGCATAATTATAACATTAATACAAATTTTCCATTTTCTAGGTGTTCTCTAACCTCTACTGACATTCATTCAGCATGTATTTAACTGAAGGCCCAATGTACACAATTGGTACTACGATCTATTTAGCTAATAATCAAAACTGAACGCTGACTTTAGAGATCTCGTGGTCTAGTACAGAGATAATTCAAGTGTATAAATAACAGTAATAAAAACATGACTTTTAAGGGTTTTCTCTGGACAGAGGAGAAATACATTTCCATTGCTGTTTTTCTATAGTCAGAAATTGGTAGGAAAGCTTAACAGTTCGATAATCATTAACAGGAAAATATCATTTCCATTTTCCATTTCCTTCCAGTGTGTTTACTGCACAGAAGTGAGATTCAGGTATTGATAGCTATTTATGTAATGAGCACCTTAATGAATTTTCTCTTATTCAAATGATGTGCCTGGGACCAATTTGGGGTAAGTTGCAGAAAGCCAATTGCTTGACAGAGAAAGTCAAAAAAGGAGGTAGAGTTTGAGGATTGGTACCTAGAAAGGGGAGAAGAATCTTGAAACAAGCAGTCTTCCTCCAGATGATGCTACTCTAAGGCAGGAATTATGGACAAACACTGGGAGAAATTATCTCTTTCAGTAAATGGCTCATGAATTTTTGGGATAGCAACATTCTAATCTCAGCTGTTGGTAGTCTGGTGACATTCTGAAATCTCTCTTATTAAGTCAAAATTTTAGAAAAATCTCTTGTCAGTAGTCTATCCTTATGGTGGTAGGCCTTTTGGGGAATGAAAGAATTGAGACCCAGCATATTGGGGCATAGTACAGGAAAAGGGCACAACAGTCATTAAAAATTGGCTGGAGTAAGGATCAATAATTTAGTGAATAGAAAACTATCATAAAAGGAAAGAATTTACTGGGGAAAAAATGTAATTTATACCATAGCCCCCGGCCCAGAGTTAGTGGAAGAAAAAAATAGATTTCCCATTAATTATAGAACAAGGATCTCTCAAGACATTATATGTGGTTATGAAAGTAAAGGACAACCGAGAAGCCTTAAGGGAAATGTGAGATGTGAAAATAAATATCTGGGTTACAGTATGAAGTGACCTCAAAGAAATTCAGGCAGAACTCAAAGTCTATTCAGGTATGGAATGGAAGAGTCTGAAGTAAGCACCTAATACAATGTGTGCTTGGTGACTAAGGTCTGTCTACTGCCACCCACGACATTACTTGGACATCTTCCTGTTCAGGTGTATTACCCTTTGATCTGTTTTGGAGGTTCATCTTACCAGTTAAGAAATTTAATTTCTCTCTGAATTTGTCACAAGTCATTACAGTTCAACCAATTTCCAATCTGTGCAAAATCTGTTCTTCACAGACAAGTGGATAACAAATTATTTTGTGCCTAAGTCAACAAACCCAGATACGGAAATTCTAAAATGTAACATAATTTAAGTATTGTTGGTAAAATATTCTGTGCACATTTTATTGCATATTTTATTAAGTTCTCCATTCTTGATTTTTAGCTGGGCTGCACACTTACCTAAGACAGGGTTGCTAGAAAGGACCAAAATGCTGACTGAAGCATTGAGCAAGGTGGAATATATATGACCAAGTATTGTTAATTTAAATGTGTAAAAATGAAAGCGTCAGTGATTGGATTCTTTAGAAAAAGGAAACTGCATAGAATCATAGTGGCATCCAATATTATTCTCTTACTGTCTGTGTTGGTCCTTATCGATATCTCTCCATTACCATCTATAAATGTCCTTAGAAGTATCTCCCCATATAATAAGGATCCTTAGGGAAATCTCTATCTCAGTTAAGTGCATATGTGGTTCATAAGCAATTTTATATTTTTCATAAGCTATTTTAGTTCCTACTATTTCCAGTCATTATGTCATGCCTGTCTTACCTCCTGTATTTAAACTGCAGCCTTCTCAGGTAGATACTATCACATTTGCATTTTACCAGTAAGGGAACAGAGAAGCACAGAAGGGTTAGGTATCTCACCCAAGTCATCATGTAGCACACAGTGGATTTGTATTTGACCTTGACTACAGGTAGTCTAACTCCCAGTTGTTACTTTTACCCACTGTTGTTGGAAGCCATGCAACTCTGCATCATTGTGTATTTATTCTCAGAAGTGCTACTACATATCAGTTACGTTCAGTAAACATTTAATGAGTGCCTTGTCCTGTTCTTGGGACTTGGTGACACAAGGGTGAATAATAATCGTCCTTGCCACAGTCAGGCAGCCCCTTGTATTTCCTTCTTTGAACCTGCACTTCTCATCCAAACAATCACCCATATAAGCCTGACTTAGCTGTCTCTGACTGCCATCTAGGAGGGCCTTTGACTAACCTGAAGACAAGCTAGCGTGAGACTGGTGTCTTTTTTGCATAATAATAAACTGCAGTAGTAATGAATTAATCTTAGCTCTTAAAATGGATAGTTTTTGCCCATTCTGTATCCACTCCTTTACTGATGTCATCCCTGGGAAGGGGGAGTGGCTGATCAATTGAAAAATTGGGGGAAACAATGTTCCAACCTTTCTGTCTCTTCAATTCTTCTGTCTTTTTAGGGAAGTGAATTGCTGCTGTGGGGGTGGGCTGCAATGCTTCCTCAGAGACTATGCTCCCAGGGAGGTGGGGGCTGCAGGCACAGGGTGGGTAAGCCTGTGGGTTCTGAGATTCAGGGTTAGCATGCCAAGTAGGCCAACAGCTCCAACCACACCTCCAACATGGTCTCTCTCAGTCTGCAAGGTGGAAAAGAGAGTATTTTTGTCTGGAAACCCACAGCCATTTATTAGATATAATTCTTTTTTTTTCCAACAGGGATCAGACAACTAATGAGTATCTGGGCTATTACAAGGGAAAATATTTAAAATTTGCTAGGAGTTTTCACTCTGATGTGTGTGTGCACGTGTGTGTGTGTGTGTGTGTGTATGATAATCCTAAAGAATGGTGGCTAAACTCTGGCTTATTTTCTTACTGGTGATTGCAGTGTCTTCAAACTTTCACTTTCTTGCCCAGAATCACCTGCTATACTATAACCACATGATATCTGAGATCACCTGGAAATAGAGATCTTAAATTACCAGAGACATCAGTTATAGGAAATAGGTTTCTTAGGTAAAAGTAGTAAGCCCATTTTTGTCACATATATCTGGTATGATATGACTCTCATAGTCTAGCTTTCCCCCAAGAGATAGACCTATCTCTATAGGCAGTCAGCTTCCAGCCTTAGTGCATTCATTTAAATTTTAGTATCAATATTGTAACTCTGTTATAAAGTTTATAAGTCATAGCCTTTTACTATAGTCATATAGAACCAAGAACAGTATCATAATTGCACAAAGGGGTCATTAAGTCGCGGGAGTAAAAATGCTTATGAATGAAACTGGATTAAATCCTGCAGCAAGTGAGGGGTTCTAGGGTGTCAAGGCCAAGGGGTGTGATACTTCATCCTGCTCATTTCAGGCTTATGTGACTCGGGTGAAATTTATATTTCTGTATATAGCAGCTGTGTGGCTGCATTTCGGATACACCGAAATCTGTCCCCTTTAACCTTGCTCTAAAGGTAAGTGAACAACATTCAATCCACCACTGATTTAAATGGGAGTTATTACTTATAACATCTATACTCCCAGCACAAGTTGATTTAATTTGCTCAAATTTCCTGGTAATCGTATAGTACACTGACCTGGAAAGGACCTTCTTCCTTTTGCTTACCTTCCTGGAAAGAACCACCACCCAAACCCCCCATTTGAATGTAATGCACTTTTACCTATGGCAGCCTTCGAGAGTAGCTTGCTAAGAAGTTAGAAGGGTTAAGATACCTTGATATCATTCTTTGGGAAAATGGGATTCTAGCATTTTTGACTCCAGAGTTTGTTTACCAGACAATGGAACGCAAGAAACTGAACAAAGATAAACACTCTATTTGCAGTGAGGCTGCAAAATGGAAGGTGTTTCATCTCTGAAAAGACCAACTGTATCATCTTTTCCCTGCAACACAGGATTATTCCCTCTGGTATAATCTTTTTTCTTCTCTCTCTGTCCAGTCCAGACTTAAATGATACCAGATGTTGGCTGTCCAGCAACATTTTTGCTCATTTCTCAGCTGGAAAATCAGCTCTTTTTCCTCATCTATGGTTTCTAAAACAAAAGGTAAAAATTTTAACAAATTATTGTTGATAGCAGCAGATCATGAATTGATGTTAATTATGCTCTGCATCAAAGATTAAACAAATATTTACTAAGTGGCCACTCTGAACAGGACAATACACTGGTTTCACTTTGATCCCAACCTAGTAACATAAACACTTCAAAGATTTCTAGAATTAGCCACTTTATATAAAGTCATCATATATATATATATATATATATGTGTGTGTGTGTGTGTGTGTGTGTGTGTGTATGTGTGTGTGTAGGTGGGTGTGTGTATCTTTAGTTATTTTATAGAAACTTTATTTTGTATAAATCAAACTGTTATAATGTTTGTCCTAAATATTTCCAATAAAGCAGTTGTTATTGTGTGGTGAGACCCACATCCAATATTCCTCTTTAATCAATTCATAAGAAGATACTTTAGTTGGGGACAGGAGTCCTGGAGCAAAGTGAAGAGACTCTACAGACATTAAATTGGCCCCCAAATCCATGAAGGGGTCAGCCATCAATATGACTTTGAGTTTAATTATTTAGTAACCTCATGGACTCTGCCTTAAGGACATGGTATACATCCATGCATGAAGAAGGCGATCTGATAGTATAATTTGGCAGGAAATAGTCTGAGGTAGTGTTTAAGAATGTGGGTTTTAGAGGAAATTAGAACTGCCCAGGAAGGTCAAGGAAGTGTATGAAGGAGCTTCAGATTTAAATCTGTAGAGGTTAGGAATAGGAGTTAGTAAACCGCAATGGTTAACAACGATGGTATTAGACTGCCAGGGCTCCCCTCACTATGTACCACAGACCAGGTGGCTTAAACAGAAATTTATATCCTCGCCATTCTGGAGACTGGAAGTGTGAATTCTCCTAGGCCTCTCTCCATAGCTTTCAGGTGTCTGCCTTTATATTGTGTCTTTACATGGTCCTTTCTCTGTGCCCTCATATCCCTGGTGTCTCTTTTTGTGTCCAAATTCCCTCTTCCTATCAGGACACCAGCCAGATTGCATTAGGGCCCTCCTAAACAGTGTCATTTTCACTTAATCAGTGCTTTAAAGGCCTTATCTCCAAATAGGTTCACATCCTCTTGCACTGGAATTAGGGCTTCAGCATGTGACTTTGAGGAGAAATGGTCATAATTCAGCCCATTACAATCGTCATGAATCTGGTAGGAAATCAGGCATCACGATGAATCCCAGCATGGACAGGTAATAACTATGGAGAGACAGAGCCTCCTCCTTACTTGCCCATGTCTTATAAGCCTCATGAACCAGAAGCAACCCTGAGAATTCAGGTGGGGTTTTAAACTGATTGAAGAAACATGGAAATGACTAAGATTTCCCTGAATTAACTAAGAATCATTTCTACCATCTAACAAAATAGCCATTAAGTGCAGTTATGAGAAAACAAGAAGAGTAGCTTTTCTCTGGACTGTGTCTGTAACTTGGAATTCTACCTGCTATGTCTATACTTTCCATAGGGCTTGGCTCTTTTACAATACCAGGTTGCAAATAACTGAAAGAGATTCAGGCTAATTGAAATAAAACAATTTATTGAAAAGTTGCAGGGAACTCACAGAATTAATGGAAATCTTCCTAGAGCCGATATAGGAATGACATGAACCAAGCAGTTCCGGAAAGATAAGAAGCAGGAAGAAAAACAGTGGTCTTATAGCTGAAAGAGCCTTGACAGGACTCTGGGAACCCTACTCTGGTGATAGCCACCACCAAGGTGAATGACTTCTGGCCATCCTACTACTCCTTTCATCACTTGCTAGAGAGCCAAAGGCCTGTGTTTATTGCCTGTGGGCCACTGGAATAAGGAGAGAAAGATCTGTCCTCTAGGGTTTGTACTGGAAGATAGTCTCTTGGAATATTCCTCAAGACTGTATACAACAGGCCAAGATCATTGCTTACTAGGCAGTAAGGATGCTATCTGAGAGAGAGAGAGAGAGAGAGAGAGCGAGCAGGAGCTAGAAAAACAAAATATGACCTCACTGTATGTACTGGCACATAAAAAGTACCCAACATAGAAGCTGTTGCTGTTTCTTGAATTATTATTTGCCTGTTATCAGTTCCAAACTTTCCCTAGGGAAATAAGGAAGGAGAAGGTCAGTGTGGCCTAGAATAGTTGGATAGAGTTTAACAGAGGGTGTTGGAGATGGACAGACTGAGAATGCATAGGATGTGAGCACCAGCATGGAGATGGAAAGCTGCATGATTGATAGTGAGTGTGAACGTGGCTCCCTAAGCTGACGGAAGGCTCCTTCTGGTGAGCTGGGGCGGACCAGCTTAGACACTTCCAGTGGGAGCTGCATGTAGAAACTCTTATGTCTCCACAAGAAGGAGTTTGATTTATTGGTTAAAAGGAAGCCATGGTAGGTTCTTGAGCAGTAATTTCCCAGTGGCCCAACATCTCCTTTGTTTGAAGTTTAAGGACAGAGCAGCTGAAGTTGTTCAGGGACCCAGGAACCTCAGTTGTCATCAATTTTCCTTTTAGCTACTGTTAAGTGGTTCCCTTATACCTAATATTTCATTTTCTTTGGGAATTTTGTTAGTGATCTTCTTTCTTCATACTTTTTTTTTCCAATTTAAACAAAAAAAGATATCATACCTACTATTTATTTCTGTTTTTAAAACAACTTGAAAAATGTGTATGTTCCATGCTCTCATGGAACATATACTTTTTTGATTATTTTTTTCTGATACAAACTAGATTTTATTCAGAGCTGGGAAATATTTTTATTACAAAACATAAACAAAAACATGAGCAAGGTGGCTGGGACAATTTTTGAGGCACTTAGGTTGACACAAAAGATCTGCTTGTGAAATCCATGTTGGATGGATGTAAGTGCATTTTGGTGCAAATTTCTTATGTTAGCCTTGTAACAAGCAGTTATTTTCCCACATGCCTTATTTTTACGGAATATTTTTCAGAGAATATTTTTTTCTCTAAAGTCTATGTACATTTGGCTGATTTTTTTTTGCTTTGTGAAGGTCAACACAGATCCATAATCTTTTTTTTGTTTGTTTGTTTAAGGACAGAGTTTGGATTTAACACAACAACCAAAAATAACTCTTCAATTACTGTTGTAACTCCTGCTTCTGCTTCCCATGTCCCTACCTTTGGTCTTACTCATGTCCTTTGTAAAGTATTGAACTGAGATACTAAGCAAGCCCGGAAGGGCACCATGGGAACACCTGGAGCAGGATGCAGGGTGGATGGAATTATGCTGCTAATGCAGAAAACATCGCTGCCTCCACATTGCTTTGCTATGTAGTGCTGTTATTCCTTCCATCAGGAGATGGGGTCCCTCCAATCTCTTGATATTAGGCTGACCTTTTGAATGGCCCCCCAACAACAGAGCACAGATTGCCAGACAAGTGAGTGAAACTCTCCTGACTTTCCAGTCCCTTCAAGCCATCGGATGACTAGAGCTGCATGAGTGAACCCCAGTTAGACCAGCAGAAGAACTGTCCAGATGGCCAATGTGCAGAATTATAGGCAACAATAAATCATTACTGTTTTATGCTGCTATTTTAGAGGAATTTTGTAACAGGAACAACAAATAGCTTATTTTTAAAAATAGTTTTCCATTGGCTTAATTCTCAGTTCAGGTTGCCTGTGTATATAATACCAAATCTGAGTCATTTTAATTATCTACTGTGTATTAGAGTTAAGAGCTGGCAAAAGATTTGACTATATCAAAATTCCAAATTCCTAAAAGAAAATTAATACTGCAAAGTGGTTAAGATTTTTCTCCTCTGTTGAGCAGAAAATTCTCATCCTTGCATAGTAAACTGAGTGAAAAGCCAAAATAATTCAAAATGTATAAAGGATCACCGTGGGATGGTATTATAGTATTACAGGGTCCTGATGCTTCTTCTCAGCGACCAACAGTGAGATCCAATAGTTTATCCCAGAGGATAGACTCCTCCCACACTGAAGAGAAGTGGAGACAGTGATAGACGTTACTTCATTAAATTTTACTTTTTAAGACTTCAGATGGGCTAATGCCCTTTTAGAGACAGCATCACATCACCTTGATATCATTGCATTGTGATCCCATATTTCCTGGTAGTGAACTCTTAATGGAGACAAAAATACGCACTATTAGCACATCTACCAATGCTCACGTATTTTTGCTTCATCAGTACTTTACCAACCTTATCCCCAAATTTTGTAGCATGTCAGTATATCCCTCCTATGTCTTAAGTAAACTACCCACAAATCTCTGAGCCACTTTTATATCCTTGGCACATCTTTAAAATTGATATAATTATTTACGTTCCTTCTCAATACTTACAAACCAAGCCCTTATTTATTGTAGTGGGAGCGAAAGTTCCTTCATAGTAATACTTTAGCACATTATTTTCATATAATAATGAGGCTAAGATATCATTTTAAAAGAGATACGACTTAAAAAGATTCAGCTTTGCTGATTTTATAGCTCTCTTGTGCAATACATAATTAGTAGTTATCTTTAATCTCATGGGGAAGTGATATTTAAGATGCTGAATTAAGCGTTTTTCCTCAAAATTAACGCCTTTGCTTATTTTCACACATTCTCAGTTTGTATAGTCTGCCTCTTCTAGTCCTATCAGTAAAGCCATTCTACCAACTCTCTTTTCAGCCTCCACCAAAACAAAAACAAATGAAGCAATCCGTTGAAATGAGGGAGGCATAAAGGTAGTTTATCAAAAAAATTTTTTTAGCATCCAGTGTGTTAGTAAACTTCTTCAGTAGTGTGCCAGATTTCTTAAAAACCACAAATGCTGGCAGTTCTGGGTGGCTTATTCGGTTAAGCATCCAACTCCTGATTTCAGCTCAAATCATGATCTCATGGTCTGTGAGTTCAAGCCTTGCATCAGACTCTGCACTGAGGATGTGAGGCCTGCTGGGGTTCTCCCTCTCTGTCCCTTTGTCTCTATTCTTCCCCCACTTGTGCATACTCTCTCACTCTCTCTCTCTCAAAATAAATAAACTAAAAAAAAACCCACAAATGTAGTTTATATAACCAGTATGAAAAACAAAGATTCCTCACCACACTTTCACCTTCATATTTTTAAGAGGAACATCCGTAACTCTATCATGAAAACAAAGAAATTCAGGAACAGAAATAAAAGTTTGATGTTTCTCTGTTTTCAGCATTCTGGTCATCACATGTAATTTCTATCTTCTGTGATATATGTAATACCTAAAGGAAACACCCCATTTAAAAGGTTGAAACTGTATTTTTCTCTCATTTCAGTGGCATTGTCAGCCAAAATGTTTGAATGGTATTTGTGAGGACAGGTGGGCCTTTGGATCCCTAGGCATTTCCTGCATATACTTGTTTGGGTAAGAATTAGCATAAGTGTAGAACTGTGACAAAGCCTTCCCCTTCTGCCTGGAACCTGACAATTGACTGTCAATAAGACGTTTTCTGCCATGGTCCCCTCCCCAGTGCCCTACCTGGTCATCAAATCATTTCTTGCCCAGGAGTTCAAAACTGTCCCTGATTTAGCTGATGTGCATGGAGGCAATCAATGTTCATTAGCCTAGAACAAGTATTCCGGTCACACTAGCTGCCAGTCTGGGGCAGAGTTGTCCTCCAGTGGCCATTGTTATTACCACCACAAAATTAGGGACAAATGTTACAGTGATGGAAAGTTTTAATTCTCTGTGTCAACAAAGAGATAAAGGAGAGCCAACTAGACAAATTCAATAACTATCTGCATTTTAAAAACTGTTAAGAAAACCACATTTGATGTTTTCCAATATCTCTGATCTGTTATTCAGCTACTTTTGTCCTGTGTATCTTTGATCAGATATTAACTTTTAGACTGTTGATTAAGGCTTTAAAAAATTGTTATTTGTATTCAGATGTTCTACATTAGACACATAGTTGTAGAATCTTTTATAACCTTTGTGTTGAGGAATGGGTCTAATAACCATCATGGAAGCTATTTTTATCTTTCGCTTTGATCTTTTTGTGAATAAGAATGTCATGCCAGCTCTAATTTGCCTTCTTTCTTTCTTTCTTTTTTTGGAGAGAAATATTAAAAATAACATCTCTGGCATGGGTTCCCTGGCATTCATTTATAATTATCACATATAATTTCTGGCACAATTACTTTTTTAACATGCCTGCATATTTTAATGTGCTAACTAGTCTATCATCTAATTGGGTGGAAAAGCATTTTAATATGGCATTATACCATCAATAATAAAACTAGCATGAGTTATAATAGCAATATGTAAATATCCCCTATTATTTGAGTTCTTCCTTTGTTGCAGGCACAGTGCTAAACATCTTCCATACACATGTAATTTAAGCCTTAAAACCATTCCACAAGGCAACTATTATCCATATTTTATAGATGACAAAACAGAGGTTCATATTAGTAACTTGTTCAAAGTTATGTTCTACTAAAGGAAAGATGTCTTATTTACTGTCCTTCCTCTTCGTTAGACTGAATCTTGATGTCCTTTGGCTTGTATTTTTAACCCTAGCACCCATGAAGCTCTTATACATCATTAATACAATTCTAAGGAATGGATGGGGAGGGCTGGTTGGGTCCCTGGCTTGAACCTCACCCCCAGAGGGTCATGTCTGTATAAGTCAGGGGCTTCCTACATATGGAAATGATTAAGTGGGGAAATATTATGAAGAGGTCTTGCTGTATGTACTTTGTAGTACTTTACAGCAATTGCTCAAATGCATATCCTACATGGTAGAGTAATTACACAGGTGATAAACTGTATATCTGAGGACACAGAATACAAAACACCCAGCTTCCCCTTGCACACTTGATTTCTCCTGATTTATTAATACTTCCTCATGTTTAAGTGATTTTTCTTTTTATCCATCACTTTCTATCTCACTGTGGCATGACCTTAGCCAAACAGTTGCTATATTGAAATTCTCTCATGATACTTCTTAATCCCACATTTGATAGCGTATAAAAATTTGTCTCCTAGCTGACAATATGGCTAAGAAATAGGGAAGAAAGATGAAAGCAAAAACATACAAAAAAGACATTGAGAAGTTGATTATCAACAAGTAAATTGTGGGGAAACTAGAACCATTTCATTCTCTTCTGGTGCAGCTAGTTATTAGCACACACATCACGGCATTTTCTGAAACAGAAAACAACGTTTCTACAAAGCTGTTTACAACACCACATCCAACATCATACTAATCTGAGCACAATAGTTCTTTAAACGACAGGTAATAAGTTATAACATGACATAAAAAAATTGTTTTCATGTTATTAAAAATATGAATGACAAAGGGCTGAGAGCCCCTGGCATTCTCAGTTTATAAGCTAACTTGTTTATCTTTGTAGTTTAATCACATAATATTGTTTTCACCAGTGGATGTGAACAAGTTCTCATCCTAGTTTGGCATTAAATCTATTTTTAATTGTGTTAGTTCTTAGAAGCCTCTTCACTGGAAGAAAGTAAGAAGGGACAGAGGCTCTAAGTAACTGAGGCCATGCTAACATATGACGTTGAATAAATCATAGGTGCTTATTCATTTTCAATGCTAAATAATTCCATTTGTGACAGTCCTATTGGGTTACTGAAGTATGAGATGTAGCCCGCTATGTTGTTGAACGATGAATATTATGGCAAAAGTGGAAGTGAATCTGTTTTTATAAGAGATAAAAGTAGACATGACTTTTAAAGATTAGAGTCATATGGTTTCCTATTAAACTATTGCTGTAAATGGAAAACTTGGTATTTGTTGTCCACAAACATCCAATTTGTTGACTTACAAATTTGTTGACTCTCTTTAACTCATGTATAGTTAATTCTAATTTTCAAAAAAAAATTCTTAGAAGTAGATAATAGTATTCCCTTTTTACAAAAAGGGAAGAGAGGGCCAAATATATTTCAGTGAATTTCCCAAAACATCAGTTAAAAAACATTATAATTAGGATTTCAACTGAAGTCTATCTGGGGCTAACGTTCATTCTTTCTTCAGCATACTTTTATGTCCTCATGTATAGTACATTAGAGTAACCAAGCCTGTTTATTTCAATTTTTATCTAATATATAATTGTGGTCCTCAATAAATTCAATAAATTCTAAAAAACTTAACCACTACCTATTATTAATCACAGTCTGAAGAGAAAGTTGAGCCAACAAAAAAAATATATCATTGCAAGTGCCCACATGGGTAGGTCAACCAAATAGGTAACTAATTTCTCAAAACTCCATAGATATTTCAGAATATCTTATAATTTGTATACAACTGAGCATTTATGTCTCAGAGCTTATGATACTTAGTAGTTATTTCTGATCACAAGGAAAAGATTGTTTGGTCATCTGAATATTTGAATTAGACAATTTAAATCTTTCTGGGACTGGGATATAATACGTGATTAAAACTCCCCACCAAAGCAAAGCATAAGTATGGCAGCCTAATATATGACAAGGGAATTTCTTCCTGGCATTCATTAAAGGAAATTCAAAGTCAGGAAAAACTAACAACAGACAAGAGAAGTAACATTTCATATATAGTCATATTTCAATGTGCAGTTATATACAATAATCTGTGTAATTCAAGAAAGGGTTTTCGTACATACTAAATGCTATAGTAACATAGGGTGCTATTCCTTAAATAGTTCTCTCTGGTTTTGTTACATAAAAGTATTGTAGTAAATAGCAAGAGAAATATCTTCAAATACTTCCTTAGTGCTCAAATTTTCATGACATGCCTTGCCCCACAAAAATGAGAGGATGTTTGTTTTGTAGAGTGGAGATTGCCTTCTTCTTCTTAAAGAAATAACAGGCCTAGCAAGTAGATTCTGGTATCATAATAAATTGTGGAAAGTTTTCATTAAGGCTTTTTCCAATTCCCAAACTCTACATTTTCATGACTGTAATCACAAAAGTTGATTTGTTCATCAAAAAATTTAGGGAAACATTTATTCAAGGTGTGCTGTTTACTCAGTAGGGATAATGGAATGCAAGTCAGGAATGAGCATGTGGGTAGAGTCTGGAGATCTGTATTTAGTCCTGTGTCAACCATTAATGTTTGTTTGAATAATTTGGGTTCTTTGATTCTCAGTGCTTCTTTATAATCTGTGAATTGGGAGTTAAATGAAAAGAAAATAATTCATTAACGCAGGTATGTGCATACCTGGATGGCTAACAGATTCTGTAGCCAAATCAGAGCATCGTGCAGCTGAAATGAAGTACAGGCTGCCTGGCTGGGGGTCGGGGGATGTACATACACCTGAGATCCTGTCCCCACTCTGACACTGACCTTACCAAGCAAGGCCATTCCCCTCTTTGGGGAGGTAGGAGCCTCCCATGTAGAAGAAAGCTGTGCGCTACATGACTTTAAAGGTTACTCCTTATTCTTTTCAATTCTTGAAAACACTGGCACTCCCTGGGAAATGAGTTGGGGTTCAGGTTTTAAAGGGGTGGGAAGTAAGGATCGTACCAAAAATATCCTGGTCTAAAATTATACCAGAATGATTGAAAGTCTCTAGAGAATAGACATTTTCTTCTTTTCATCCTTTCAAAATCCTTTCTCTTGTTAAAGCTCTCCCAAAAAGGTAACTGTGATTTCCACTTCAGAGAGAGAAAGCCATAGCCTTTTTTGTTGGAAATTTTGTCAGATAAGCTTTTGTAAGCTCTCTAGTTGAGAAGATGAATGTTTGAATGCATGGTTTAGTACTTGATTTGTTTAGTAAAATTGGTTTAGAAAAAAATACTTTTATTAAAAAAAATCTTTAAGTGGTTTAGTGGTTTAGAACAGTGGTTGGTAGACACAGAAAGTCAAACTCATATGCCTTAAACAGTGAAGGGGGTTTATTAGCTCACAAATGAACAAGTCCAAAGATAGATGGGCTTCAGTCAGTGTGGGCAGAGCTCTGTTTCCATGACACCGGATGCCTTTGCGTCTTCACCTCTTTTCTGCCACCTTTATCCTCAAGATGTTATCCTTGTGGTCACTGGATGGCTGTCAGCTTCTTTTGTGCATCCGATTTGAGAAAAATGACTACCTTCCTCAATTATTGAATAAATGTCCAAGTTTGGTCTCATTGGTCAGCTTTGAACCAATTTATGCCTAGTCCTGGTGTGACAGAGTTAGATGCTGAATGATGAGATAATATTTTTGGTCAAAAGTAATGGAAAAGCAGGAAGTACCTTTGGATCTGGGGATAAAGGGAACCCCACTCAAACTTCCTGGCAGCTACACAAAATGAAGGGAAGTGTAGAAGGGTAGAATGGAAGTTGGATAACCACAGTATCTTCTGTAGAATTCTGCCACTTTACTAACTACTGTCAAGAGTATAGTCATTTTCTCCACAGGAAACTTGAAAAAGAAACATGGGCTCCCTGCCTTCATAGAATTATACAGGGGAATTTAAAGACAATTTAATCAGCACAACTGGGTCAGTCAGTCAGTTAAGTGTCCAGCTTAGTCTGAGGTCATGATCTCACGTGCTTACAACTCAGAGCCTGAAGCCTGCTTCGGATTCTGTGTCTCCTTCTCTCTCTGCCCCTCCCCTGCTCACATGCTGTCTCTCTCTCTCTCTCTCTCTCTCTCTCTCCCCCCCCCTTCAAAAATAAACATTAAAAAATTTTTTAAAGACAATATAATCCTCCTACTTTGCAGAGGGGGACATTGAGGCTCGAAAAGTTTAATAGGTTGCCCAAGAGAATATAACAGAACTGGAGGTAGACTCCACATCACTGATACTAATCCAATACACTTTCAACTCTATACTATTCATTTACTTACTCATTCAATATATACTGAGTGTTGCTGTCACCAGTATTGCCTGTTGAAACCATCTGGCTTCATAGCCCACTTCAAATGCTATTTCCTCCATCAAGAATTTTTTCATTTTCCTCGTCAAAGTTCCTTTTTCAAATTATGCACTCTTTAGAGCATTTTTAACCTCTCCCCATCACCTTCTTCTTCTTATGACAATTTTTTTTCTGACTCTATCTCTCCCACTGGAGTGTGAGTTCCTTGAGAAAAAGGTCATGCTCCCTTCCTTTCTATATCTTTCAGAGTGCTGCCCACAATTTCAAGCAAATTCCACATATTAACATTTAAGTACATGCATGAATGAGTAAGTGAATAAAGGACTTTCAGCAATGTTTTGGTGCAGGAAATGATGACCTGAGAATTTCTTAGGGGTGGGCAATCTGCATCCTTAATGTTTCACCAGAATCACGTTTACTGCCCCTTACTAGTAGCTGGAGGTGAAACAGGCTTGCTTTTGGTGGCCTAATGTGGATTCAGGCAAAATGTTGGCATGAGTGAAACTTGCCTTCCCTTCTGTGCATCTATTTTCAGCATCACTTTTCTTCTGAAGATGCTTATGTATGCACAGATAGCACCACGGGTAGCCTTCCCCAGTCCTATCAAGATGTAAATTGTTCTATTCTATTCCAGCAAACTCTTCTAGGAACCATTTGAGATAAATTTATTCTAACTTTATGTTCCTAACACTCTCAGTGGTATTTGATTTTTATAGGCACCCTTGAGGTAGAAGTTTTAAGAAATCTAAATTAAATTTTGAGTGTGAAATAGCATGATAAGGTAATTGTGTGACCTTTAAGCACAAGCTGGTCTCCTTTTTCCTTTCTCTACTTAATTTCCATTTCTACTTGCCCATCCATAAGGCCAGCCCAGCCTTTGGCATGTCATGGTTCATTTCACAAGATCCCTTGAAATTATATCATAATGGGGGAAAGAAACAGGGATTGAGAGAACATGGCAAACTTCTTTACAATTGGACCCACTGGGACTCCAGTCTTCCTTGACGAGTGCAAAATTGATGATACATTTGTTATGGAAGAAGCTGGAATAACTCCACCATAAGTGTCACTGCCTCAAAGTCATAACAGAAGTTATGCAGACGCTGTTATGTGAGAAAGAATCTATGTTTATTAAGAGGCCACACATTGAAAATTTGAGGGGACTAAATCTGCCCTGAGGGAGATATATTGAGACATATTGAGATGGCCCCCTTCGCTCTGTCAATATTACATTACGATTGATTTGAATAGCACAGTAAATCTTGAATTGCAGATGAGATAGCTAACACTTAGCACTTTATCTTTGCTGTCACAGTACCACATATCAAAGAGAGTACCCTTCAGACGAAATGAAAATGGTCTCTAAAAGCAATTTTACTATACCATTAGAATCTGTATGTATGAAATAAGAGTAAATTATTTCATGAATAGATAGCCTATTGGGTAAAATGGCTGACTGTTTACATTCTACTCCTCCCTTGGATTATGTTTTTACTTTCTTCTGTTTTTCATCAGTTTTACCAGGAAAAAAACAAAAACAAAAACATGAATTGATTTCTTAATGTGTGTTTAAACAGCATAGGTTCGGGTATAATAATAAGAGCAGGAGATAAAAATGGAATGTTAAATGTAGTGTTTAATGGCCAAGACGATAAAAAAAACAATGTCCATTCCAGTTGCCTTTTATAATCTCATGTCTTCAGTCCGCTGGACATTCATAACCCTTTTGGCTTTAGAATTCAACTTTTCCACACTTCATCTAGTTGATAAGGTGTTTTCTTTTGGAAAGCTCTGAGAAAAAATAATCCTTTTAGTTATTTTTGAATTATGGAGGAATAGGTGCACCAGTAACTAAAATGACTGAACACAGCCATTTCAAGTCTGGTATGTGGCTAAGCCTCCGAAAGATACAAAGTACACAAAATGGAATAGCTTCTTCTAAGTGCCTAGTTGGCATTTACTGTAGCTTGATTCAAGGTTAAAAGAGTCATTTGTCATTGCTTGTGTTAGATGTCATTTATTTCTGAACAGAAGAGTTAAGAACATATGAGTTTTATGGATCGGTTTTGGGCTTTCAAAAAATGTGGAATCATTGACACATAACGTACATGATTCAAATTTACATTTCAGATGACGAGGGATGCTTGAACACAGGAAAGAATTAGGTCTTACTACATTCAGGAATCCCCATTCTGTTTTCTTTCTTTCTCCTCCTATACTTTAAATATAAGAAGGACCCATTTCTTATCAATTTTCTGATGGAAAATTATTTCTGATGGAAATAAAAATAAACTAACACATCCTTTTTAGTCTTCCTGTTCAAGCTTGATGTAGAGCAAAACTAACCAACACATAGTGACATATTATCCTCACTTATCTTTTGCTGTCAGAGATTTTTTTCAACAAAAGTAAAATTAGAAAACAACACTAAAATTTATCTATTGAAGCATTGAAAGATTTTCTATTGGAATCATTTTCTGAATCCTAAAATGTCCTACAAACATATTCCTTACCCATCTCTGACCTGTCCTCACTGCTTCCATATTCCCACGTCTCCTACTATCTAGCGTTTGATTGTTCCCTGTACTGAGACCTGCTGGGTGATTTTCTGTCCAGACACTCACGTTGCATGCTCCCACCTTAGGGCTTTTTTCATCCCTATTTCCTCTTTCTGGAATTCTCTGCCCCCAGATATCCATCTGATTCATGTGCTTTCATCTTTTACATTTTGCATGAATTTCCCCCTCCACAGTGACATTTAACCTGACCCTCTGCCCTATGTAAAATTGCAGCCTGTACATTCTCCACTCTCATGTCCTGTTACTGTGCTCTATTTTTTATTTTTATTTATTTATTTATGTTTGTTTTTAAAACATAATTTATTGTCAAGTCAGCTAACATACAGTGTATACAGTGTGCTCAGGAGTAGATTCCCATGATTCATACCTTACATACAACACCCAGTGCTCATCCCAACAGGTGCCCTCCTCAATGCTCATCACCCATTTCCCCCTATCCCCTGCTCCCCCGCCCCCAACATCAACCTTCAGTCTGTTCTCTGTACTGAAAATCTCTTATGGTTTGCCTCCCTCTATGTTTGAAACTATTTTTTCCCCTTCTCCTCCCCCATGGTCTTTTGCTAAGTTTCTCAGATTCCACATATGAGTGAAAACATATGATATCTGTCTTTCTCTGACTTATTTCACTTTGTACTCTGTTTTTTAGAGCAAAGTATGCATCACCTTAGAACCTATAAAATACTTCAACTACTTATTACGTTTATTTGTTCCTTCTTCCTCTTGCTAGGAGGTAAGTTCCAGGAGGCAAGGCTATTGGTCTGCTTTATTTCCTGATGTATCCCCTGTCAGAGAAAATAGGAGAACAGCAGGTAGCACATACAAAGCATCAAGCAATATATTGGGAATTAAATGAATACATTTTCAAATTGAGTTTAACATTTTAAGAGTTTATAATAGCTGAAGGTGTAAGTGCTGAGCGTGAATGCTTCAAATTTTTTTTATGATTTATTGTGACTGTTCAAATTCCTTCTGTGCTAATTTAAAGATTCTGTAGTTTGAATCAGTTCAATCATATAATAAATATTTGGAACGAGCTACCATACAAACTAAGGTTCTTTTGCAAGGAGTTGATCCCAATGAGTTCAAGACTTAGAAAAAGTAAATGGAAAGGTCAAAGACTAATAGGATAATTTTTTTTTCTTTTTCTTGTTTAAGTTTAGTGCATAACAATATTTTTTGCAATAGAGCTAAACAATATTTTCTAATCCCTAGGACTAAGCTTTGTGAGATGACATACAGACATCTGCTCTTTAGATAGAAAACATATTGCTGTTAATGGAAAGTGAAATTGTTTGATCCGAAACTAAATTTTAAACCTATATGTTAACTCTAAACTTTAGATAAAGTCCAATAGAAGAGAGCTTTATATTAATTTATTCTTGACTGTCTTTATGATTTTTCTTAATTATTAAGGTAAAATAGTAAAACATTTTAGGAATAACCAAAATGTATAATTCTCCAAGGTTGCCACCTTCTAATCTCCTCATTAAAATAAACCCCTTAAAATAAGTTCGTAGCTACAGATTTCCCCGTGTTAATTTTGATATTGTCATGAATCTGTTCAAACTTGACTTTAAATCCCTAGGAAAACAGAAATCCAAATGTTTATTATATTAGCCTTATCAAACTTAAAAATAGAGGCTATATAGAGAATTGCGTCATTTCTGACAAAATGTGGAGGGAGAAGGGTACCGGGGAGGGTCAGTCAGTTAAGCATCCAGCTTTTGATTTCGGCTGAGGTCATAATCTGAAGGTTCATGAGACTGAGTCCCACGTGGGGTGCTGCACTGACAGCACAGAGTCTGCTTGGGATTCTGTCTCTCTCTCTGCCCCTCCCCTGCTCATGTTTGAGAGTGCGCTCTCTCTCTCTCTCTCTCTCTCTCTCTCTCTCTCAGAACAAGTAAATATTTAAATAAACGTGGAAGGAGGAATTTCTCCACAACATTAAAAAAAAAAAAACAAAAAAAACCCTGCAATGTTAACTGAGGGCAAATGTCTGAGCCTAATGCTGTTTAATTAACACAGACAACTAAAATAATAAAAGATGTGTGCCCTACTTTAAGTTTTTTCACAATGTGAATAATGGGGCTACAATACAAACTAAGATTCTTTTGCAAGGAGTTGATCCTAATGAGTTCAAGACTTAGAAAAAGTAAATGGAAAAATCTAAGACTAAAAGAATAAATTTTTTTTTCTTTTTCTTATTTCAGTTTAGTGCATAACAACATTTGTTACAATAGAGCTAATCAATATTGTGTAATGCCTAGGACAAAGCTTTGTGAGATAACCTACAGATAAAGTAACTATTATATTAGCTATGATTCAAGTTATTAATAATTTAGCCTCATACATTCGCTAATAATTGTTAGTGTACTAATAGTTTAGTAATGGTAATTATTATCTTTGTAATAAACTGACATAATAGTACATGCCAATAAACTTATTAGAAATTACAACATGTAATCATCAAACAAATATCAATATTATGAAATCAATAATTCATACAAATAGGTGGTAAAACACAATTAGATATTGCTTTTATTGGCAATAGAAACTGACCATAAAATGATGTTATAGAGACTTGTCGAACAAGTACTCTCTTTTGAGATTGAGTATAAAAGCCAATCAACAAGGATACCCTGATATGTAGGGCAAAATGAAGAGATCACAACTGGCTAGAACTAGAAAACATCATATGTAAAACACATTAAACAATGAAACTTGCAATCCATTAAAGTGACAACTCCCATGTAAATGAAAGGTCTCCACCATCTTGCTATTAAAGACCACATTACTGTATTCCTGTATCATAATGGGCAAGTACAAAGACAGTGACAGAGAATGGATGAAGGTGACAGAGAAGCTTCCATAGTAAGAAAGCTTCATGATGAAGTCTAGTAGAGGTGCTGTTTGGCTCTTGGTGTTTCTAACTAAACACTGCCTTCCATTTTGAACTGAAAATGTATGAGTAGTTTTAACAACTACCACTTTTCTTTACAACTCCATGTTATAGAGAAAATTTTCCCATATTCGGAAATAACTAAGTCAAATTTAAAGCATCTCCTTTTCAATGCTGGTGCTTTATGATGATTTCCCTCACATGTCCTTTTACCTTTTCTTCTAGACTCAGAATTGGCCAGAATAGTGATATAACAAATACACTTCTTTTTTCTAGTGAGCTTATTAGGAGAAAGGCTAAGCTGTTGTAAATAATAGACCTCCAAACACAGTGGATTAAATGTGATGTATTTTGTTTCTCACTCATGTACCCATCTGTCTATGGCCATGAAGGCCCTGGAGCCCTTGAGGTCATTAAAGCCCAGGTTGCTTCCATTTTGTTGTTTGTGGATTCCCTAAGATCCTATGCTTCTCTAAAACACTGAAGCTTGATTACTGCACTGTGCTCATTTTCTAGCCAGGAGGAAAAGTGGTGGTGGTTGGGGGTGGGCGGTGCTATCATTGTCCAGGGAAACAGCTTGACTAAACTTGGAAATAGATTAGACTTTTAATTAAATCACTTCCCCTTACATCTAATTAGCCTGAGTCTAGTCATTTTAGCATATGTATTCCAAGAGAGACTTGGAAATTTAGACTATCTCTACGACCAGGTACAGAGGACAAAGAAAATAATTCACTTTGGAAGTACAACACATGTATAATCCTGACTGGCCTTCTCACATCTGTGGTTTTCTGTGTTCATAGTGGAATGTAACCAACTTATATCTGATTTAGTTCCAGATTAGTCTTGCCATTTAGCAGGAGAGTAGAGGGAAACTTAGAAACTGTTTACTTGATTCACACTGCAATGATTCCATTTGCAGAGTCCATCTGTAATGACTTCATCTAGTATAAAAGAAACCAAGTTCTTGTCCTATTCCATATTTCTTTTAATCAATTATTTGTCCTGTTCCTATTTTTCAATAATTTGTATAGCTGTTCTCAGTGTTTCTAAGTTTGTTCCAATAACAACTGAATATTTACTTACTTAGAATTTCAGAGAACATATCTTTAATGGTAGCCATCATATCACCCTGAGGCTGCAGTCCTGTGTTTTTCAATCCTTACCAATTATAGATTGACAAACCTCTCCTAGATCTTAGACACAGTGTCTCTGCTTTGATTTGTATCCTACCTATCCTTTTGCCCCTGTTGTCTGATTCATCAGTTTGAGCCATTTTAAGACCCTCTATTCTGTATTTTTTATTATTAAAGTTGATACACTCTTGCCTTCTTCCTCTTGAGAAATTCCAGGACTTTGACGAACCAACTTGATATGTTTGGAATTCAATTCTGGTTTCTTCCGGTCAGTATTTTCCTGATGCCACTTGAGTTCTAATTATATCATCTTTCTAAATTTCTCTGTTACAAAATATCCCATCAGGCTAATAATTTCAGGGTACAAATAAGCTCATGGAATTTACATATAAGGAGAGAAACCACTTTTATTACCATGCCCATGAGAAAAGAAACATACATCCTCACTTAGTAAAATGTAAGTAAATACAAATGAGTCCAAAGTAATCTCTGAAAGAATGCTTTATGAAATGTATTTAAATCAATAACCATGTACTCTATAGATAATTTGTAGTATGCCAACTACAATTATTCTGTATTATCACATTGAAATATTGGAGGATTGATTTATCTAGCTCTTCTTTGTGCCATACACGTTTATCAATTTTCCTACAAGTGAAATCAGTAAGTGCTCATTGTAGATGGTGCTCAGTGTGCAGTTGACCTTTTGCCTAGAGAAGGTACAAAATCTCGTTCACCTATTTTTACAAAGTTTAATACTATACCCTCTTGTATCCCTGGTCAGGACTCCTTCCAGGGGTGTTAGCTGCTCTCTCTATTGTAGGCTTTAGGCTGTAACGCTTGTTTTCAGTATTCCACACCAAAACTATAACATCTAAATTAAATGCATCTAAAGCGCATTTAATGAATATTGTATAGTTGCAACAAGACATGCTGGAAAGTTTTGAGAAATGATTTTGTACCCATTTGCTTCTGGCTCTTGATGCGTGAGTTAGACATGCTGAAATGTCAAGTAATTTTCCACTGACCCCATCCTAAAGTGGAGATTCCTAAGCAGGAGAGACTACCTTTACTTTATTCTACCACTCTTTTGGAGGAGGACTCTTGAACTATATATTTGGCTGAATTTACTAAATGGTATGAAATCTCCAAGTGCCAGAGGCAAGACTGGGCCTGTCAAGTAGCATCTCTTTTTAATATGGCTACTGTGAATATGTATAATATTTTTCAAGTCTCATGGGAAGGGTTTCTACACATGATAAGTATTCTATTGATACAAAGAACTAAAATATTATGCAGAAAAGTCTTGGTATATTTGAAAACTGAAATCAAATCACATTTTTCATTATGCATGTTCTGGCAGTTCAGATTTTCCCCCACCTGAAATTAAACAATGAACCAGAACAGGAAAGACAATATTATTTTGGCAGTGCTTAAGCAGCTTTTAAGGGTTCAAGTTCACTTGGATTTGAATGATTGCTCAACAAGCACACTAATCTCTATTTAACGGGATGCCTGTTGTACCCTGTGTGCTCCAAACTGCCCTGAGTACAATAAATGGTATGGAAATAGGATTGCCTGATAAAGTGTGCCCAGATTCCCTCACCTAGGCCAAATATTCAGACAGACATATATTTATTTTGTGGTCTAGAGTGAGTATAAGGCCTCTGGGGTTATCCAAGTGAATCTTACCTGCTTCAGAAAATAAAATTTCTGTTAGAAAATATGGTTTTTGCCCATGAGGAAATAAATTCTAAACATTATTTTACCCTGAGATCATAGAGTATTTACTGACTGCTCTAGTATTGATTGAAAATAGTTTGGATTTATATGGTATTTGGGTCTGTGCTCCTGGGTCCTGTCTGATGTGCATACAGGTAATCTCTTTTTCCTCCAGGCAATGGTCTCCTTCTTTTCTGTTAAGAGAGTTTTAGGTGTTTTATCTTGGTCATGGTCTGTGACTTCAAGGCAGGGATTATCTGAGAGGCAACCAGCAGTTAACCCACTTCTTACATCTATCCTTCTTCAGGTGAGAGAATAAAGCACACTGGCTACAACAGACCAATAGTCAGGGCCCAACACAGTCTCCTTTATTTATAAAGAAGATTTTTATGAGCTCACAAATTGAGCAGTAATGGCTTTTCAGAGTTATAATTAATCCAATAAAGTAAATTCAAGGTTCTTTTCTTGCCCTCCTGATTCATTCATTAACAGCATTCCAGGAATCCCTCTGACACCGTAGATGAAATATTTTCAGGTAGTGCCAGCTTTCAGACAAAGGAAAAGTCTCCTACAAGATGTTTCAGATGATTTATTTACTTGATATCTACTGGAAAAATTTTTGAAATTGTCAACCATACAGTTTCAGATGGGTTCAGCCTCTGTAACATGAATTACTTTGAAAAAGTTAAAACAAAACAAAACAAAACAAAAACGTTGGCTAAAAACTTGCTCTTTTAATGATCTGGACAGGTCTTTAAAGTATGAAAGTTCACATGAATTCTATGTCCTTCTCTTCCAATATTCTTTATAGGCTTTTCCTTTTTTGTCTTCTCAATATCCAGTCTCTTGGAAATTGGCAAAATCCCATAGTAGATTGAAGGGTGATAGAAGTGAGAGTTTTGGGGGTTACAGTTTAAGGCACTGTAGAATCTATTAAATAAAAAGGCAGAAAAAGGAAGAAAACAATAGATAATGAGTTGATTCATGAATAATGAGATTCCATTGCATTTATATGTTTTGCATATTCAGAATATTTATACCTTGTAGTCAGTCTCTTGCCCTGTAATTTTATTTGACGATAATCAGAAAACTAGCACATGAGGTGTTATCTTCTTTTCACTTCATTCTCTGTAATATTCACTATGGATATTTGAGTCATTCATTTATTTATTTTTTATTTTGAGAAATACCTTTATTATTTTTGAAATGTCCCAATATTCAGTATAAAAACCATGATAGTGCTTTCTAAAGGGTCATTGGTTTCTAATGTGGAATTTCAATTGACTATTAAGTAATGTGATTGCAATGGATAATCTTAGGGAACTTATTTATTTATTAATTGATTGAATGATTGTAAGCATACAATATATTTGTAGGTTCTGGCAACAAAATATATACAAATAAATTAGTGAAGCCTCACACCAAACGTCATGTGCTACAGCACCTTCACAATCTAATTAAGACATATAACCAAAGTAAGTCTCTTCCTTCCTTCGTCCATCTCTCTCTCCCTTCCTCTATCCATCCCTTCTTTCTCCCCTTCCTTCATTTATTTCTCTTTTCTATCTTCAGCTGTCTGTCTTAACTAAGTTTTAATTCCCCAAATCATAATTTGTTATTGATGTCATTGATTTTGTTCAATCTACTATTGTTTCCTTTGAATTGAACTACTTTATGCAAGTCATGTTCAGTTACAAATGTGCTATCTTAAAGGATAAAACTCTCTTCATTTTATTGTTTATTCTATGATAAAAGCTGAAATGCCAAATAAACCATTTACATATTCACAATGCTTATAGTGCATCTTTAAGAGGAACACAGTGTTTGTAATTACTGAAAATAACATTATAAATCTTAATGTGTTACCAATGTTCTTGATCTCTATGTACATTCACTGCTGATTTCATCAAATAGGATTAATTTCAAGATCATTCACGATTTTTCACTTAATAGGACATGTTTAGAATTTACGTCACAGAGAGTAGTGGGTTGAGGGTAAAGATGATTACTGACAAAAAGTGGGAGAACAAATCCTCAGCAGCTTGAAAACCCACTAGACTGTTTACATGTCAATTTCAGTTTCAGACAGAATACACTTGAAAAGCCACCATTTGTACACCACCACTGTCTCATAAGAAACAATATTAAACTGCCTTAAGTTTCCATTATATTTCTCATTATATCATCCATAAAATCTGAGGGTGGAAAGTGACACTCAAATGGCTCATCTTAAATATATATATATATATATATATATATATATATATTTTAATGTATATTTATTTATTTTGAGAGAGAGAACAATCAGGAAGGGGCAGAGACAGTGAGGGAGAGAAAGAGAGAATCCCAAGCAGCCTCCACACTGCCAGGGCAGAGCCCGATATGGGACACAAACCCACAAACTGTGAGATCGTGACCTGAGCCAAAACCAAGATCGGACTTTTAATCAACTGAGCCACCCAGAACCCTGAAAATGGCTGTATTTGAATGAACTTTTCATTCACTGTCATCCAAGTTGCTTTAGAAAAAAATACATTCAAGGGAGAGTAGAAATTTTTAAAAGGGAAAAGGAGGAACATGCTCTTCCGTAATTAGTCTGAAAAATTATGTAGATGTAAAGATCTGATTGGAAATATGGTGTTAGAATAATAGAGTTCTGGAAACCAGCAGCAGCTAGTAGAAGAGAAAAGTTCTGCTTTCCAGATGAAGCACCCCTTCCAGTAATGATATATATTAGTTGACTGTTCATGACAGTATAATTTTTTGGGTTTACTACTCAACACTGTTTCTTCCTTCCATGCTAACCAGAATTCAGTTTTTCAGTCACCCACCCTTAGAGAGTGGCACCCTTTTTACAGCTCATGGACACATTCTTCTTGTTAAAGCCAATCATTATAATTCCATTGGTTTTGTCGGTGTCTCTGACAGGGGTGGACATAAAACTCACTCATTTAGGAAGACAGGAAGGGGACTTTTACAAAAGGTTTTCTCAGTCATAAGCAGATACTAAAAGAGATGGTCCTTTACACCTCTGCTATGTCCGGATGTGATTCTTGGAGTTGCTTCAGCCATTTTGAAAATGAGACAAATGGAAGAATAGGGCCAAGGGAATTCAGAGAAGTGAAGAACATTCTGGCAATACAATGCCAGGAGTACCTTGCCTCTGGAACTAGTGTTTGTGAACTAATTCACTGTAACCACACCAGTTAAGTTAATTTGAGTTGATTTTTCTATTACTTGTAGCCAAATTATTTTCTATCTGATAAAACCTACTTTTTAATTAAATTACCAGGCTTGTCTGTGGATATTCTGTTTATCAAACATCAGTTTTATATAAACATTATTAGTTTTCATCACTTTAAGTCACCTAGAGAAAGCCAGGAACATATTTCTAACTTAGTTTGGCATGCAGACTCTAATCTTTCTCCCGCACTAATCCACTCCCCTTACTACACCAGTATGATTTTCATAAATGTAATAATAACATTCCAGCTTAAAATCTCTCCAGTTATATTCTACCATGTAAACAGTAGCAGAAAACTTTGTAGTACATCTTTTAAAACACGGTCCTTTGGACATTACCTCTTCTGTGATTTCAACTGCTTTGTTTGAGGTGTATGAGGCCTTATTGAGCCAAAGCATGTCAGATTACATAATCCACCAAATATTGTCAGAGTTTTCATTTCCCCAAACTCCAGTCACATAGACAACCTGGTCTATGGAAATGTTCAGAATAACAATGAAGCAATCTATTCATCTAAACATATAGTTATCAATAACATCAGATACTACTGAAACCAGTCTATGTGTCTGATACTCAAATATGTCTTACAACATTTAACCATACAAATATGTCTTACAATATTCAGATATGTCTTACAACATTTACAGAAATGTGTTCCTTTAGTTTCTTCCAACTTTAAAAATTGGCTTCTTGACAACATTCCAGAATAAAGTAGATAAGGACCAAGCCTCATGTTTTTTCCAAGTGGTCTTGACACTAAAACTGTATTATTCTAACATTTTTAGCAGATTTCATAAAAATAGCTACTACCAATCTATTGCTTATTATGGGCTGGACACCTAACACACACACACACGCGCACGCGCACGCGCACACACACACTCACCTGAAATAACATAAGCTGATGCACTGAAAATTCAAAATTCATAGGAAATGGATACACAGACTGTGTTTTTTAGACTATCTTGTACTATTATTTGAGGTTGTAGTGACAGAGTAGCCCTAGATTACTTTGTGTTTCCAAAAGTAACACAAAATTTTATGCCTCTCTAAAATTTATCATGTTTTCATGAAACAATTTGTCTAATGTAGAATTTGTATTATTCTAAGGTATGTATTTCAGAGAGTTTTGGAAGTGGTTATTATTCTGAGCAACATTGTTTTTATATATTTATATACATACCTATCTATATCTGTATCTGTATCTATATCTATATATCTCTGTCTGTCTATCAGTTTAGAGTTGAGTGAATGGTAGAATGTTCTTTCATTCTGAAATTTTCTCCATGAGTTTTTTCCTTAGTTCCAGGGGAAATCCATTCTGCATAGCAACAAGGAATGATGGCTGACACTAACTTCATTATAATTCTTGGACGGTGGCAGAGAAAATGGGAGGGATTTTATGGTCATTTCCCAGAGAGAATGTTAAGTTCCTGCTTAACAAAGAATAAGTAGGAATGGTCCTCTGCAGATTGTAACACTTCTTGTTGGGCCCTGCAACTGTTATCTCTAGGTTACAGATTTAAACTTACTGAAATATATATGAACCTTACAATTTTTTACATTTATACCAATATTTCCCCTTCCTATTTTGTATCACTGTGTACAAAGTGGTCACAAAACAAATCTGGGAGGAGTGGTTTGTCTGAATTCAACAGGGGAAGGGGTGAACAGAACTTTGCCATCAGGGTCTGAACAGATAAGTTCAAGGTTGTAAGTCACAGACAGACAAAGACAGATGCAAAAGACAAAGACAGAGGCAAGGACCAACAGTTTTATTCTGGGGTCAATAACTCTGTGTGGTCTTTGATTCAGAGGAATTTGAGGATTTTTGAAGAATTATCTACTTTGCACAAAGTATAAAATGAGCTGATTATCTCTCCCTGCACAAAAGGTTTGTCTGGGTTGGAAAAGACTCTGACCAATAAATAGAATAAGTCCATCCTTTAGTACACAAATACCTCAGATTGCGATTAGATATAATAGAGAAGTGGGGAGGATTTCTTTGAATAACTTCAGGAATTCTGGCTTAAGTAAACAAGATTCCTGCAGGACTTTCCAGATCTCTAATAGATTTCTAAAGCAGATTAGATATGAAAACTTTCTAAATGAAATATCTGGAGGAATGAGCACTCTGCCGAAAACTCTTTAGGA
This sequence comes from Panthera uncia, assembly GCF_023721935.1. Classification (NCBI taxonomy): domain Eukaryota; kingdom Metazoa; phylum Chordata; class Mammalia; order Carnivora; family Felidae; genus Panthera; species Panthera uncia. The sequence goes on from NC_064811.1 coordinate 181,639,342, forward strand.
AACCCTAATACCATACGGTAGCATCTTGACCTCTTTGAGGAAGGATGTTTGTTGCATCGGCACGTGGGTTTCTAGATTCTTTACCTAAGAGTTGGTTGCCTGAAATCCTGGTGTGTGATTGCCATTTAACCAGTTCTTTTGTGAAGAAAAACTAGAAGTTTGACTTCTCCTGTTTTCATTTTACCTCATCCCAGTAAAAGGAAGTCAATTCCATAATGTGAACTTTTATCCCTATTTTAATTCTTCTCAGTTCCATGTCTCAAGCTGGGAACCAGCCATGAGCTATAATCATTTATCTCCAGCAGCCTATTTGACTATTCAGTAGGATGACTATATCTTAAATCATACCCCAATTTTTCTCCTAATGGATTATCTCCCTGGTCTCCAAAACACAACAATAACCACCAGCACAATAGCAACAACAGAAGTTACTAACATTTATTGAGACATCATGCATCAAGAACTTTACATGGACTGTATTTGTTAATAAACAATAAACCTCACAATAAACTCTACAGGTAGGTACTTTATTATTCCATTTTATAGTTTAGCAAGAAGAATCTTATAAAAACTGTCATTTGGTCAGTGTTCCTCAGCAGGGAACTGTTGCAACAAGGTATGAACCACATAGTTTTTTCTTTACAACTCACTTGTTTAATTGCTCTCATTTCATATATTAATCATTTTGTGTTGGCTATAATGATTTCTGTCTAAAACAGTATACTTTTCCTGATAAAAAAGGTGTAATAAACATTTTAGAGTTATCAACTCCAAATAGAAAGTCCACTTAGTCATTAAGTGTCATCTTCTTTAATTATATTTCTTTGTTTAAGCTTATTTATTTACTTTGAGAGAGAGAGAGAGAGAGAGAGAGAGAGAGAGAATGGTCAGGGGAAGGGCAGAGAGACAGGGAGAGAGATAGAGAATCCCAAACAGGCTAGTGTGGTGCCTGACATGGGGCTCAAACCCACAAACTGCGAGATGCTGACCTGAATAGAAACCAAGAGTCAGACGCTTAATTGACTAAGCCACTCAGGAACCTCTGTAATTATGTTTCTTAGATTTAGTCCATTGTTTTTATTCTTATGACCAATACCATAGGCTTCTTTCAATACATTTTATATTAAAAATATATTACTGATCTCCTAGGTTCCAGTCTCTTCTAATCCAACACATTTGGCATACAACTGCCAGATTAATCTTCTGCAAACCTCCCTCTCATCACATCACCTGTGACTCAAGTATCTCAATGTGTCCTTTCTTCTTGAAGAAAAATTCCAGAACCTGTAAGTGGTATTACCAAATTTTAACGTGCATTTTTTATTATTCATATAAACTAAACCTTCATTCCAGCAGAGAGTCCTAATAATCATGGCCTCAATGTGCCCTACAAAGTCCTGACATGAGTTTTAATGAGCAATTCCTCACTTGTGGAATGGGCTTTCCCTTTTTCTTCACAATCCACATTCTGCCCATGTGTTATAAAAGCATTAGCATTCTTAAAAAAAAAACTGCCACATTAAAAAAAAGACAAAGATAATTTGGTAAACACAACTAGGAGAAATCATTCACATGGCTCATGCAGCTTTGCTTTGTCCTTCAATATACGTTGCCAACGCTGCAGTTTAGCTAATATTTTTTAAGGAGATTGGTCCTCCAGTACAAGGCTGTCTTGTCCATGTAATAAAGAATTATCTGTCAGGTAATACTTTTTTGTGTTTTCTTGGATTCGGAAGCTCATGACAAGACATTTAGTTGATTATGGAGGAGTAGAGAAGCCATGATAAACTCCTTAGAATCTTCTGTCTGTCTATTATTTATTTGATGCACAATAATCCTAAGGATAAACTGACTTCTGCTTTTCCTATAAAATTAGAAATTATCTGGTTAAAGAATTTTGGAAAACTACTCAGACATCCATACATTCAATTAAAATGTCACTAAAAAAGAGAAGACGGCAAATGAATAATTTTGAGAGTATTTTAGATATCCTCTACCCTAGCTATTCTCTACGTTAGAAACAGCTTCACATTTGGCTCTGGGATAATTTGGGGCCCAAATCAGAACTGGTTCAATAATTGAAAATACCATAATTTTAATAGCATTTCTTAATGTAGCCCATGTCCTTAGTATATGTAAGAGTATTAGAATGGATTTTACAAAATTTTAAGCAATGTATGTAATGTTCTCTCCTTTTTAAGACAGAGCATTATTCTAGAGTCCTTTTAGACATGGTCTGTGTCTACGAGCAAAGAGGGATGTGGGGAATTGAAAGCATTATGGTATTTAATTTGATTAATTAGTCTATTATGGCTTTAGTTTTCCATCTCCCACTGTGAGGAAACATAGCCAAAAGATAAGTTTTCTGGAATCCAAGTATCAAATTGCATGCAAATTATTTTTTTAAGAAAACATTTAAAATCTCATGAATCATATCACCTAACCAAGCTAAGTGTCTGTCAATGGTAGAAGATGATGAGAACTCAATTAAAATCAGTTTGCATCTTCAAATCAATTCTATAATATTTGATTTCCTCTTAAATCAAATGGCAAAATATTTTCTCCTGAATGAACAAATGTGTACTGAAAATTTCCATTCACTGTGAGTTCACAATTCAGCCTTACATGCAGCTTAAAATGATCTGCAATTTGATTCTTAAATTTATAAGTGTCAGGTTCATGAATTGGACCTGAAGGGAAATGCTGAGCAGGGGTTTCAATGTCTGGATGTAAAACACAAGACAATTTGTATATGGACATAGTTATCTGCTTCTATTACATTGCATATACTCGAGAGATTTTAGACTAAAATGAAAGAAAATACTCCAATCTTTTTTTAGCTATTAACTTGCAGACCTTTGATCTAGCATGATTTATTGCTATCCCCACATGCAGTTAAATATCAATCTACTTTAAGCTAAGAAATATTCCCAACCCTCTAATAAATTCTGTTTTCAAATTGGAGCATAGCAGCTGATGTACTATCATCATCGTGAGAAGGGACCATAGGTTGTAGGTGCTGAGACTTCATTTAGCAATCAATGCCCTTCTTTCCCTTGCTTCTTCTCTGACATGGACTCACATGAAATCCAAAATACCCATTTCTTGATCTGGTTTTACAAGAAGATAAAATCATGTTGATAGAACACACTTGTAACAATTACTTTATATAGATACAATTACAAATAAGATGAATGATCCACTTGGCTAGTTTAGCTGCACTGAGAAGCCACATCCCCATGTCCTTTTACTGTATTGATTCTAATGACCTAGTGGTTAAAGGCTACTCTCACTGAAGTTCAATCATGTCAAGTGTTTTGTGATGTAGTAATGGAAATTTTAAACTGGTAAGTATATATTTTAGTTTGTGAAAGAAAACCACTGCAGATTTAAACACAAAAACAGACCAAAAAAAAAAAAAAAAAAAGAAAAAAAAATCATCCATCTAAACCAAGTGAAATAGAAAATTGGGGGGCTCTAAGCTAACAAAACATTTTTTGCTTTATTTTAAGCTTTTAAATTTCAAATTAATTTATGTATGGACCTGGCAGATTTACCAACATCCTATTCTTAGTTACCATAATAGTCCTAGCCCTTTTAAAGATGAGGTTATATAATTAAACCTTAGAAACTGTGTGTCTGAATTCTGCCTGCAAAAATCTGAAACTAATATTATCATGAACTTGCATGTACACATGCATATGAGTCTTATAATAAATTCCATATATTCAAAATTCATTTTTTTACTGCACAAAAACAACATGCTGTATAATTTTCCTAATTGCTCATCATCCCTTTTACAACTTCCTTCTGGGAAAATAGCCAGAATTTTCCCAGCCTCCCTTGTTGGTTGGGGGAGGGCATGTGCCTGAATTCTGATAAATGGGATGTGGGCAGAACCATTTACAACCTTTCAACTTTCTGTTATTTTGGCCCATAAAGCTGTGAGTGTACTTCTGTCTTAGTGTTTCTCTCAGAAATCTTCATATAGTCAGGGACTATAAAATAGCCATGTTTGAATATTTTTTAATCCCACCATATGCATGTTGTAGGCTGGTGGGGAAAAAAGTACATGTGTGTGTTTTTATAAAGTAACAATGAATTATGTATATAGCAGCCACATGTTCTATCTTGCTTGGAACTTACCAAGTTTACACCTTTTGCTCTGGTATCATTGTGAATCTGACCCCCTTTTACCCTCAAACATGTCCCAGTTTTCAATAATCAAGCTTTCATTCTGTCTTTCCTATATAAACCTCTCCTCAGGGTATGCACACAGAAGGGATTGTTCCTCTTCACAGATGTATTCTCACTAATTAGTGGAAAAGAAGTGGTCGAATAAGATTACCACTTTGCAACACCTAATGCAATAATGGATCTAGGCATGGGTCATTAATGGCTGCTGTCTTCACGACAGGGATGCCTCCAGATGGCTCCCACCACTTACAAACCTTTTTTTGTGAAAATATCAGATTGGAATTTGAGTAAGCCTCTAGATTTAGAAATAACAATTTACAGGAAATATGGGGAACAAAGGATGTGATGAATGACATCAAGGGAAAAATTTCTGCTGGAAAAATCCAGTGGGTGGAAAATTCCACAAGACAAAAAAAGTCGAAGAAAAACTCACAAGGAAAAAGAAAGAAATTAGTAGAGAAAACTAAAGATCAAAAGAGATTTAGAAAACATCAATGAGTTGCAACATATGGATCTGATCTAGATCCGGATTCAATCAAATAAACCTAAACTAATATGAGATACATAAGAAATGCTAGGCTATTTAATTATATTAAAGAATTACTCTTATTTTTAGTTACATACTGAGATATTCACAGATGAAATGATATGATGTTGAGAATATGTTTCATAATAATCCAGGGGGATGAGAAAAGGAGAGGGCAGAGGGCAATGTTGATGAAATAAGATTAACTATAGTTTGGTAATTGCTGAAACTGATAGATGCAACAGTTTTATTATACTATTCTCTCTCTTTTGTTTCTGTTTTATTTTTTCCAAACTGTGTATATATATTTTTAAAGGCAGGTGTGTGTGTGTGTGTGTGTGTGTGTGTGTGTCTATGTTTCCTCTTTTACTGGGTTTCCTCTATCCTGCTTTCCAAGAGACTCTTGTCATCACCTGTTTCCGCTGTCGGATGTTATGTAGGATGAGACACATCATTCCTTCGGGTCTTCTTCCCTGATGCTTTGTATTGAGTTTCGGACACCTGCCAGGTCTTCTAGTCTCTTTGGTGAAGACTGTAGAGTGAGGAGCACTTGCTTCTCATTCCTTCTGCAAGTAGGTAGGGGTAAATTATAAATGAGCAAATACATGATATGGAATAGAATTAAAAAAAAAAAAACAACTCAGAGTGGGTAAACACAACTTTAGATGCACAACTTTAGTTGAAGAAAGGAACACAATGCAACAGAGTCCAAACGGGAGCCAGAATACATGTGATACCTAAATTTTGTAAACACCATCAAGTGGCTCAAGACCAAACTCCAATATTTACTAACTAATCTTTGATTTTTCTTTGAACAACGTTTGAGTCTCACTCTGTTTATTTGTAAAATATGAAATGTGATAAACTTGTATGAGCATTAAATAATGTGTTGTACGTGAAAGTTCCTGGCACACGGTAGGATGAATTACTTTGAATTTCATGGGATACCGAGTAGGAGAATAAGACATTAATATAAGTGAAAGGGGAAAACATTTATAAATAATCATATAAACTTAGAAGTATACACCCTGTTATTCTACCAAATATATGTTAAATACCTTCCGCGAGATCAGCTTTTTTCTTAATGCTGAGGGTATAGCAGTGAACAAAGTAGGAACATGCCCACTTTCATAAAACTTATATTCTGATAATAATAACTGGTATCATATGTAATCCATGATTAACATTTTAGTATATATCTGTTAAATTAAGTTGCTAATTTACAATATGCTTTAAAACCTAAGCTATTCTGTGAATGATTCCGCTGACCAATGACCCTACACACACACACACACACACACACACACACATTCTACTTTGAGCATGAACCTTCACTCACATCTTTCTCTCTTGAGTAGAGATTAATAGTGAAATTCAGGTTAATTTAAGAACCATTTCACTCATCAGTATTCTGTGAGAGTAAGAGTAGTGGTCGATCTGTTTTCTGAAAACTTGGAAATACGCTTCCCGCACTGACAGAGCCAGCCTGACAGCAGGTGGTTACAATCTGCAACAGTTTTACTTAACTACATTCCTCCATTTTGCAAGCTTTGCTTTCTCAAGTTCAATGACACTGCACCTGAGATCTCATCAGTATGCAAAGACACGTGCACTTGCCTACAGTAAACATAAATCCTTCTTAAAAAAAAAAAAAAGTTAAGAACGCCACAGGCCAGCACTTTCCTTTGTAGAATTTGTCACTCGTCATTTCAAGAGTCGTGTTTTTCTGGGGGTGAAACTTGTTTTGCTTTTAAGTTTGTCATTGATCCAAACAGTGAAGATCCACAGGTGTGAGGATTTAAATGGCAGTGATTGACCTGCCCACCCACAACGAATTCTAACTAGAAAATTAAGACTGTTGCCATTGTTTGCTGGTTTGATTGCTCTATCCAACATTAATTCACGATCTCTGGGATGCTTAGCATGCCACAAGTAGACCCCCCCCCCCCATTTTCTCTAAAACCTACTGGGAAATCTTATTATACCTGTGACTAAAAATAACATAGCCAGAGGCGGCAATGTAATTGCAGTGATTTATTTTAATTGTTTGAAAATAGTTTGTTAGATAGGTTCCAGTCAATCCCAGTCAACAACAAGCCATTAACGTTCTGTAGTACTCAGCACCTCTTTCTAAGTAATGAGGAAAGCGTATTCAATTCCACAATTGCTGCATTTCAGTAATTTTTAAAAATAATTTCGAGACCCTTCCACGAATTTTAATTTTAATAAGAAGGCTTGTGAATTTGTAATTTCACAATTATTGATGAGGAGGCAGGTGAAACACCAGTGTGAAGGAGGTAGGGCTGAAGATAACAAGTAAACTGTGCATACATGTAAGCATACCATGTGGGGAGTCAGAATTGGCCAAGCCATGACAGGCCCTTGATTAGGATGGTGAAGGCAAATGGCATTTCTGATTTTAAAGTATTTAAAGGTGGGGCCCCTGGGTGGCTCGGTCGGCTAAGCATCGGACTCTTGATTTTGGCTCAGGTCATGATCTCACAGTTCGTGAGTTCCAGCCCCACGCTGGGCTGACAGAGCAGAACCTGCTTGGAATTGTCTCTCCTCCTCTCTCTCTGCCCCTCCTCCTCCTCTCTCTCTCTCTTTCTCTCAAAATAAATAAATCAACATTTTTTAATAAGTGCTTACAGTCAAGTGCAGCGGGTGGAGTGGAATATAGTAAGTATAGTCTTATGATCGAAAACTATGGCTAACGCTTGAGAAGGCCTGCTGAAGAGGTTGAGGAAGATAAACTGTAGATGATAAGTCAATGGTTGAGAGTTTAATATGTTGATGATCTGATATTTTATGTTGGCATTCCCTTCCCAGGGGGGGGAATATGAAAGATGCAGATTTATTTAAGGTAGGATTATGCAAGCTTATACATGGAATATCTGAGCTCATAGTTGAGTAATCTTATGAAACATGGTTCTACTATCCTCAAAAGTATTGGTTCACATTGTATTTTACAAGTTTCTCCATGTCTTTTTATAATTACCATCTCTTTATCTAATCAAGTGGATATTGATGTAAAGTTAAATTTACTTAATATTTAAATAATTTTTAAAATCTCACCTTTGTTTTCCAAATATTTTATTTTCACAGATGAAAGTTCTTTCTTAAAAATTAACATTCAGGGGCGTCTGGGTGGCTTCAGTCGAAGCATCCGACTTCGGCTCAGGTCGGTAGCTCACAGTTCATGAGGTCAAGCCCCGAGTTGGGCTCTGAGCTAACAGCTCTCTCTCTCCCTCTCCCTCTGTATCTCCCTCTCTCTATGCCCCTCTCCTGCTTGCAGACTGTCTCTCTCTCAAACATAAACACACATTTAAAAAATTTTTACATTAACCTTCAGATGTCAGTGACTTATAACCTGTTTAAAAAAGTTATTTCCAGTGAATGGCAGATGGTCGAAGAATAATCAGCATTTACAAATCCTTCTTTACATAATAGCTATATGTGGAAACCCATTACCTTCTCTAAATGAAAAAACAAGTTTAATATTTGCAACTACGTACACTGCTCATCCCCTATGGTCCTGCATTTCAAAAGAACTGCTCTTTAACTTACACTTGTGGTTCATCTCTAAAAGAGAAGGTTTTCTGAAATCAATATTCATGGATTTTTTTACATTATTTATTAGTGTTGGTAAATGCAATCTTAACTATGTTCATAGAATTTCCCAGCTACAATTTTCCTTTAGACACAAAAATATTTCACATAAAAGAGGTCAGCGGTATGTTATCTTTGAATTTGCAATCACAAGGAAAGAAACATCCATAATTAGAAGACTTCATAAATAGGGAGAGCTGATTTTTTTTTCAGTTTTTCTTTAAGTTTTTACTTAAATTCCAGTTAGTTAACACACAATGTACTATTAGTTTCAAGTGTACAATATTGTGATTCAACATTGTGTAAGCTTAAAGTATACAACCTATTGATTTAATACATTTATATACTACGAGATACCACCATAGCATTAGCTAACTCCTCCATCCCATCACATAATTACCATTTCTTTGTTGTGGTGAGAATAGTTAAGATCTACTCTCCTATCAACTTTAAAGTATATAATACAGTATTATTAGCTATAATCACCATGCATATATTAGATACTCAGAACTTGTTAATCTTACAACTGGAAGTTCGTGCCCTCTGACCGATATCTCCCCAACTCCCCCATCAATCCCTGATAACCACCACTGTAGTTTACTGTGGTTTATCTGAGTTAGGCTTTTATAGATTCTACATGTAGGTGATACCATATAGTATTTGTCTTTCTCTGTCTGACTTATTTTACTTAATATAATGTAGTGAAGATTCATCCAAGTTGTCACCATTGATAGGATTTCCTTCTTTCTCCCGTTTAAACATTTTTCATTGTATATTTATCTACCACATCTTTATCCATTCACCCATTGATGGACACTTAAGTTGCTTCTATATCTTGGCCATTGTGAATAGTACTGTTGAGGTGCAGATATCTCTTCAAGATCTTGTTTTCATTTCCTTTGGACATGTACCCAGGAGTGAGATTGCTGGATCATATGGTAGTTCTGTTTTTAATTTTTTTTGAGGAACCTCCCTACTATTTTCCATACTAACTCCACCAATTTACATTTCCACCAACATTTCTTTTTTTTTAATTTTTTTAAAAATCTTTTTATTTATTTTTGAAGGAGAGAGAGAAAGAGAGACAGAGCATGAGTGGGGGAGGAGCCGAGAGAGAGGGAGACACAGAATTCGAAGCAGGCTCCAGTCTCTGAGCCATCAGCACGGAGCCTGATGTGGGGCTCAAACCCACAAACTGTGAGGTCAGGACCTGAGCCACCCAGGTGCCCCTCCACCAACATTTCTTCAACCATCGCCAACATTTGTGATCTCTTGTCTTTTGTCTTTTGATGATAGCCATTCTAACGGGTGAGTTGGTATCTCATAATGACTTTGATTTGCATTTTCCTGATGATTAGTGGTGTTGAGCATCTTTTCCTGAACCTGTTGGCCATTTGAACATCTTCTTTGGAAAAATGTCTATTCAGTTCCTCTGTTCATTTTTGAATGGGGTTGTTTTTCTAATATTGAGTTGTATCAGTTCTCTAAATGTTTTGAATATTCACCCTGTATACAATACAGGGCTGGCAACTATTTTGTCCCATTCCATAACTTGCCTTTAGATTTTGTTAATGCTTTCTTCTTCTGTGCAGAAGTTTTTACTTTGTTATCATCCCACTCATATGTTTCTACTTTTGTTGCTTGTACTTTGCTATTATCTCCAGGTAATTGCTGCCAAGATGAATGTCAAAGAGTTTTTTCTTTATGTTTTCTTCTAGGAGTTTTATGGTTTCGGGTTTATGTTTAAGTCCTTAATCTATTTCAAGTTATTGTTGTGAGTGGAGGGGAATAAGAGTTCAACGTCATTCTTTTCATGTGGTTATCCAGTTTTTCTAACACCATTTACTGAAGAAAAGTATTCCTTTTTTCATTCAGTATTCTTGGCTCCCTTGTCAAGTATTAGTTGATGATACAAGGGAGGATGTATATTTGGGCTTTTGATTCTATTCCATTGGTCTGTATGTCAGTCTTTAGGCCAATATCATGCTGTTTTGACTACTACAACTTTGTAATATAGTTTGAAATCAGAAAGTGTGATGCCTCTAGCTTTGTTCTTTTTTTCTCAGGATTGTTTGTCCAGTCAGACACAAAATTTGTTTGGGGACTTCAAACAAATTTTAGGCTGTTTCTACCTCTGTGAAAAACTCCAGTGGAATGTTTATAGTGATTGCATTGAATCTATAGATGGATTTGGTTAGTGTGGACATTTCAACAATATTAATTCTTCTGATCTATAAACACAGGATATTGTTCCATTTATTTGTGTCTTCTTCAATGTCTTTCATCAAAGCCTTCCAGTTTTCAGTGTACAGATCTTCCACCTTTTTGGTTAAATTATCCCCACGTATTTTGGTGTTGTTGATGCTAATGTGAATGAGATTATTTTCTTTATTTCTTTTTCAGATATTCCCTTGTTAGTGTACAGAAACACAACTCTTTTCTGTATGTTTATTTTGTTATGTTTATTTATTTATTTTTAGAGAGAAAGAGAGAGAGAGGTATAGAAAGAGAGGAAGAGAATGCCAAGCAGGCTCCACCCTATCAATGCAGAGCCGGACATGGGGCTCAAACTCATGAAAAATGAGATCATGACCTGAGTCAAAATCAAGAGTCAGGCATTCAACTGACTGAGCCACTCAGGTGCCCCTGTATGTTGATTTTACATCCTGCAAACTTTATTGAATTTGTTGATTAGTTATAGTAGGTTTTTGGTGGCATCTTTAGGATTTTCTATAGATTTATGTCATTGTAAACAAAGTTAATTTTACTTATTTCTTTCTTATTAATTGCCTTTTATATCATTTTCTTGCCTAATTATTCTAGCTAGGACTTCCAGGAGTATGTTTAATAAGAATTTAAGAGTGCACCCTTGTCTTATTCCTGATCTTTTTATCATTTTATCACTGAGTATGATGTTGGCTCTGGGTTTGTCATATATGGTCTTAATGTGTTGAGATTATCTTCCTTCTATATACAATTGGTTATGTGTTTTTATCATGAAGCAAGGTTGCATTTTGTCAAGTGCTTTTCTGCATCTACTGATATGATCATATGATTTTTATCTTTTATTCTATTAATGTGCTGTATCATATTTACTGTTTTGCATATGTTGAACCATTCTTGTATCCCAGAGATAAATCCCAGTTGATCATGGTGTATCACCTTTTTAATGTGCTGCTTCATTAATTTTGTAATACTTGAGAATTTTTGCACCTATACTCATGAAGGATATTCCAATCTTATATTTTACATTATTCCTAGTAATGTTTTAAAGAGTGATTAGCTACTAATGGGATATCTATTCATTTTATGTAGATATTATATTTTAAGAAATGGAACATTCCTACTTACAATATTTTTAAGAAACCAGTTTCAAATTGAAAGTTTGGAGACTACTAGCTTATTGTTATCAATAACATACCATATAACAGGATATTGTATATTGTACAAAAACAATACAACCAAATTTAGATTTCAGGTGTGATTTAATAAACTTCATCAATATTAGACATGAATGGAGGAATACACATTCTTCTGCTTGAAGCTTTTCAGATATCTGCATGATAGTTTCCACATGGCATTCCCATTGGAGTGGCCCCAAGAATAGGTGATGTTCACTTAACATTTATCTAATGAGACTTGTCTGTAATAGAAAGCTCACTATGATCTAGGATCCATTACATTTCTAGGAAACTTTCCTACAATGACAATAAAAGCAAAGCATGTTTAGATGAAAACATTTCATCAAGATCTTCTTCAGGATTGATCCATAGATTCCTTTTTCCTGAAAATTCCAATCATACTGATTTTCTAAGATCATTCTGTCTAAATCCTATATGAGTCAGATAAGATGGGGGAAGAACAGATGAAACATCTATAATATTAAGTCAGAAAAACAAACAGGGCACCTGGGTGGCTCAGTCGGTTAGGTGTCCAACTCTTAATTTTGGCTCAGGTCATGATCTTACAGTCATGAGATCGAGCCCCACATCTGGCTCTGTGCTGAGCATGGAGCCTGCTTGGGATTCTCTCTCTCTCTCCCTCTCTTTGCCCCTCCCCCACTCATGTGCATGCTTAGAAGATATTCTATGTCCTTAAAAACTAAACTTATAATTAAGTACTCCCAAGTCTTACTCTTTAATGTTTATATAAAGAAGCTTAAAATTCAAAATGAAAACCTAAACTGAATGTTTAAATATATATTTCATTATCAAAATTCTCTCAATCTACAATTTGCAAGTTGTTTTTCTTTAAGATATCATGGAGAAGTTTTATTTATCATTTATTGTTTATTAAAAATTTGTTTACAACCCATATTTTATCAACATCAGTTCTGCACGGAATAAGTTTTTTAACGTTAAATTACTTTATTAAAAAGTTTGTCTAATTGGGAGTAGATCCAAAAGGACAGCATTTTTCACCAGTAAACAGAGGATACACATTATTTTTTCAATATAAAAGAAAAGTTTTGTTACATTTTTTTAAAGTTTATTTATTTATTTTGAGAGATACTGAGAGAATAGCAGGGTAGGGGCAGAGAGAGGGGGACAGAAGATCCAAAGCAGGTTCTGCGCTGACAGCAGAGAGCCTGATGAGGGGCTTGAACTCACAAACCGTGAGATCATGACCTGAGCTGAAGTTGGATGCTTAACCAACTGAGCCACCCAGGCACCCCACGAAAGAAAAATATTTTAATGACAAGGTTTTTAGGTCTATCAGTTGTAATTAATTTCATGAAAGCAAAAATCCAATAGGCTGTATAGTCTAGGCACTTCTTTGATGTGGCCTCTTCTCTCCCTTCAGTTGTGGAGTTTATTCTATCAGTTTTTAAGTCAATTTCTAGGGCATTTAGGATGATTTGCTAGTTATCTACTTGAGATCATGGGAGTAGATGAGCCTAGGGTCCTCCTACTCTGCCACCATCTTCTCCTTTTCTCCCATTGAATACATTTTTTTAATGTAAGCATGAATGGTATAAAATGTTCTAAAATTGTGAGTGTTCTTATTAGGATTGTATGAAATCTAACTACCAGAATTGGAAATAAAGTAAATCATAAATTATTTTTGTCATCTGATATTTGTTTTGGTTAGAATTCACATTTTTCAGTATCATACATAATTTTAATTTTTTTCAATTTGAGTATAGTTGGCGTGCAATGTTACATTAGTTTCAGGTACACAACATAGTGATTCAGCTTCTCTATACACTATGCTATGCTCACTGAAGGTGTAGCTACCTGTCACCAAACAACTCTATTATGGTGTCATTGACTATGTTCCCTATGCTGTGCATTTCATTGGTACATGATTTTAGTTTTAGAATCATTTTTTAAGTTTATGTTTTTCCTAATATATAGGAGAGGAAGGAAGGAGATTTTGACTATTATTGAATCACTGTGGGTTCTAGTTCTGATTCTACTGCTAACTAGATGTCTAATCTTGAACATATTTCTTAAACTTTCTTGGCATTTAGCTTACTCAACTGATAAATGCGGTCTTGGACCAAGTCCATGTTTTGGTATAATTTTTATTCTGCTTTGAAGTATATGATGAATGCTGTTCCCCTGTAGGTCACACTGCCAAGTGATTCCTAAGAATGTGCTAGATTCCTAAGGTATTTATTAACTCTAGGATCATTTATGCATTAATTAGTATCTCTGCACACTTTAATTTTCTCATAGTAAAGAAAGTATGAAAAGAGTACAGGGTCTGGCATAGAAGAAATACTTACCAAATGTTATTATAATATTAGGGGAAAATCTTACATAATTATATTGTGTTATTAAATATATATAGCTATCATTATTGTCATTTTTATTATTTGAATTCACTAGCATTTTCTTCATTAAAAATATATCGTAGTATTTTATGAAATAATTTTGTATCTATGAAAATTTAGTAATGAAGTAATTTATCTGAACTTTGTTTTTTTTTTTTAATGTTTATTTGTTTTAAGAGAGAGAGCAGGAGCCTGTTGGTGGGGGTGCAGAGAGAGAGGGAGACAGAGGATCTGAAGCAGGCTCTGCCCCAACAGCATACAACCTGATGTGGGGCTTGAACTCACAAATCATGAAATCATGACCTGAGCTGAAGTCAGATGCTTTACTGACTGAGCCACCCAGGCACCTGTTTCTGAACTTCTGTGCTATTCATGCCACACAGATTGAGGAACACTAAAATATGTATTTGGAAAATATCCTTTGTGTTTTATAATTCTGTGTTCTGGAGCATACCTGTATTAGTCAACTAGGGCTGCCATAACAAAATACCATAGACTGGTGGCTTAAAAAAATTATTTCCTTACATTTCTGCAGGCTAGAGGTCCAAGATCAAAGTGCCAGCAGAGTTGACTTACCCCTAAATCCTCTCTCCTTGCCTACAGATGGCTGACTTCTCCTTCTATCTTCACATTGTCTTTTCTCAGTGATGTCTCTTCCTCTTCTTATAAGGACACCAGTCCTATCAGATTAGGGACCCATCCATATTACCTCATTTAATCTTAATTATCTCTTTAAAGGCCCTATCTCCAAATAAAATCACATGGAGATAAGGTTTTCAACATATAAATTTTGGGAAAAGTATTTTGTCCATCATAATCCCATAAAAGTCTTACTTCATCAGCATTGGAAAATTATCAAAGTATTTTCTGGGGGATATTCGTTGTAATGGCTTAGAACTGAGGCCTGAGAACAGGAAATATGCATTGCTTCATTGCTGTTTATGTGCCTTTAAGTTGCCTTTAAGCAGTTGGATTATAAAAACTCACTACTCACTCAGAGCACTTCTTTGACCAGAGGCATAGTGTTTTTTCCAACACTAACCGATTCTTTGACTCCAGTGAGGTGTCCTATAATTCAATTCTGTCACTAACCAGAGTTAGCTCAAACCCCACAGGTTAAGAGCTCAGTCCCTTAAGACTGTCCCCCACTTCAGACACTGATCACATATAATAGGTCCCCAGGTTACCCACACTTGGCTACAGATGCGAGGTTCTGGTGCCCACCCAGGTGGCTCAGTCGGTTAAGGACCAACTCTTGATTTCGGCTCAGGTCATGATCTCACTCTTCGCTTCATGAGATTGAGCCCTGCATCGGGCTCTGCACTGGACAGTGTGGAGTGTGGACCCTACTTGGGATTCTTTCTCTCCCTCTATCTCAGCCCCTCCCCCACTCATGGTTATGCCCACTCTCTCTCAAAATAAACTTTAAAAAAAAAAAAACAGAGGTTCCCACCACTTCTTGGTTTCATTAAGTAGTTCACAGACCCAGGAAAACAGTTTACTTACTACTGCTAATTTATAACACAGGATATTTTAAAGGATATAATTGAATAGCTAGATGAAGAGATACATAGATCAAGTTGTGGAAGGGTCCAGAACCCAGGAACTTCTGGAGTGTCCGTGGAGTTGAGGTATGACACACTCAGCCTTGTAGATGGGATCACCAACCCAAAACCAACCCAAGTTCCTCCAGACTTTGTACTTTAAAAAGAAATGGGGGAGACTGTGTCACATAGGCATGATGGATTATTAACTCCATTTACAGCTACTCCCTTGTCTCCAGAGAATAGGAGTTGGGTCTGAATGTTTCAAGCTTCAAGTCATGACTGGTATTGTGCTGTCCAGCCCCTATCCAGGAGTCCATCAGGAGTTGCCTCATTAGGACAAAAGATAGTTCCATCACCCAGGAAATTCCAAGGAATTTAAGGGCTCTGTGTCAGAAACTAGGGTCAAAGACAAAATATTAGAACAAATGATTCTCCTAGCACTCCTATTTATAAGGGTTTTAAAAGCTATGTCAGGAACCTGAGGTAAAGACTAATATATATGTTTATTATTTCACAGAAACTATTTTTTTTTAATCATTTAAACATGGTGACTACATTTCCATCAGAATGATAGGACCTATATTCTAAAATGCCCTTCTACTGTAAAGCACACACACGCTGCATAAATTACAACCATAAAGATTTAAATGCATTTCTGAGTCCACAAGCAAGTACCAAAGATCCCCAAAGCCCTCTGTACCAAGAATGAGCTTGGGAGTCTGAGGAGGAGTTGGGGGGGGGGTGTCTCTGTCATGGAGCAGGAGAAGAAGTTTCCTGGGTGATTTGTCCTAACGTACAAAACTCT
Organism: Panthera uncia; assembly: GCF_023721935.1. Taxonomy (NCBI): domain Eukaryota; kingdom Metazoa; phylum Chordata; class Mammalia; order Carnivora; family Felidae; genus Panthera; species Panthera uncia. Next base: position 181,655,805 of record NC_064811.1, read on the forward strand.
TCTGTCATATGCAGACATAAAAATGCAACATACAGCAGAACCAGGTGCCTATTCAAATTCTCATATATTAGTGTTATTGTGAAAAAACATCTTTGAGGTATACACAAATATAACCTATATAACCAGGTTAAATAAATTTTAACTAATGGAGTGAATCTTTTCTTTTTCATTGGCCCAAACTATTTCATGTATCTCTTTATTCTATTTTGTGTTGTTATTATCAAAAAGCTCTATTTTTCAGGTTTATCACATGTCATTGGAAATACAACAAAAAAAGGAGACCCCAAACTTCCAGGGTTTATGTCACTAAAATTTTATTTTTTTAATTTTATTTTTTTATTTTTTTAAATTTATATCCAAATTAGTTAGCATATACTGCAATGATGATTTCAAGAGTAGATTGCTTAGTGCCCCTTACCCATTTAGCCCATCCCCCTTTCCACAACCCATCCAGTAACCCTCAGTTTGTTCTACATATTTATGAGTCTCTTCTGTTTTTTTCCCCACCCTGTTTTTATATTATTTTTGCTCCCCTTCCCTTATGTTCATCTGTTTTATATCTTAAAGTCCTCATATGAGTGAAGTCATATGATTTTTGTCTTTCTCTGACTGACTAATTTCACTTAGCATAATACCCTCCAGTTCCATCCATATAGTTGCAAATAGCAAGATTTCATTCTTTTTGATTGCTGAGTAATACTCCATTGTGTGTGTGTGTGTGTGTGTGTGTGTGTGTGTATATATCTATCTATATATATATATATAGATAGATAGATAGATAGATATATACACCACATCTTCTTTATTCATTCATCCATCGATGGACATTTGGGCTCTTTCCATACTTTGGCTATTGTTAATAGTGCTACTATAAACATGGGGATGCATGTGTCCCATCGAAACAGCACACCTGGGGGCGCCTGAGTGGCTCAGTCGGTTGAGCGGCCGACTTTGGCTCAGGTCATGATCTCGCGGTCCGGGAGTTCGAGCCCCGTGTCGGGCTCTGTGCTGACAGCTCGGAATCTGGAGCCTGTTTCGGATTCTGTGTCTCCTTCTCTCTGACCCTCCCCCGTTCATGCTGTGTCTCTCTATGTCTCAAAAATAAATAAACGTTAAAAAAAAATTAAAAAAAGAAATAGCACACCTGTATCCCTTGGATAAATACCTAGTAGCGCAATTGCTGGGTCATAGGGTAGTTCTATTTTTAGTTTTTTGAGGAACCTCCATACTGTTTTCCAGAGTGGCTGCACCAGCTTGCCTTCCCACCAACAATGCAAAAGAGATCCTCTTTCTCTGCATCCTTGCCAACATCTCTTGTTGCCTGAGTTGTTAATGTTAGCCATTCTGACAGGTGTCAGGTGGTATCTCATTGTGGTTTTGATTTGTATTTCCCTGATGATGAGTGATGTTGAGCATTTTTTCATGTGTCAGTTGGCTATCTGGATGTCTTCTTTGGAGAAGTGTCTATTCATGTCTTTTGCCCATTTCTTCACTGGATGATTTGTTTTTTGGGTGTTGAGTTTGATAAGTTCTTCATAGATTTTGGATACTAACCCTTGACCTGATATGTCATTTGCAAATATCTTCTCCCATTCTGTCAGTTGCCTTTTAGTTTTGCTGATTGTTTCCTTTGCTGTGCAGAAGCTTATTATTTTGATGAGGTCCCAGTGGTTCATTTTTGCCTTTGTTTCTCTTGCTTCCAGAGATGTATTGAGTAAGAAGTTGCTGCGGCCAAGATCAAAGAGGTTTTTGCCTGCTTTCTCCTTGAGGATTTTGATGGCTTCCTGTCTTACATTGAGGTCTTTCATGCATTTTGAGTTTATTTTTGTGTATGGTGTAAGAAAGTGGTCCAGGTTCATTTTTCTGCATGTTGCTGTCCGGTTTTCCCAGCACCACTTGCTGAAGAGACTGTCTTTATTCCATTGGACATTCTTTCCTGCTTTGTCAAAGATTAGTTGGCCATACATTTGTGGGTCCATTTCTGGGTTCTCTATTCTGTTCCATTAATCTTAGTGTCTGTTCTTGTGCCAATACCATGCTGTCTTGATGATGACAGCTTTGTAGTATAACTTGAAGTCTGAGATTGTGATGCCTCCTTCTTTGGTTTTCTTTTTCAAGATTGCTTTAGCTATTCAGGGTCTTTTCTGGTTCCATAAAAATTTTAAGAGTATTTTTTCTAGCTCTGTGAAGAATGCTGGTGTTATTTTGATAGGGATTGCAGTGAATATGTAGATTGCTTTGGGAAGTATCAACATCTTAACAATATTTGTTCGACCTATCCAGGAGCATGGAATCTTTTTCCATTTTTTTTGTGTGTCTTCTTCAATTCCTTTCATAAGTCTTATATAGTTCTCAGTGTACACATTTTTCACCTCTTTGGTTATACTTATTCTTAGGTATTTTATGGTTTTTTTGTGCAACTGTAAATGGGATCGATTCCTTGATTTCTCTTTCTGTCACTTCATTGTTGGTGCATGTTGGTGTCATGCAACCGATTTCTGTGCTTTGATTGTATATCCTGCAACTTTGCTGGACTCATGAATCAATTCTAGCAGTTTTTTGGTGAAATATTTTGGGTTTTCAATATAGAGTATCATGTCATCTGGGAAGAGTGAAAGTTTGACCTCCTCCTGGCTGATTTGGATGCCTTTTATTTCTTTGTGTTTTCTGATTGCAGAGGCTAAGACTTCCAATACTATGTTGAATAACAGTGGTGAGAGTGCACATCCCTGACTTGTTCCTGACCTTAGGGGGAAAGCTCTCAGTTTTTCCCCACTGAGGATGATATTAGCATTGGGTTGTTCATATATGGCTTTACGATATTGAGTTATGCTCCTTCTATCCATACTTTCTTGAGGGTTTTTATCAAGAAAGGATGTTGTATTTTGTCAAATGCTTTCTCTGCCATCTCTTGAGAGGACCATAGGGTTATTGTCCTTTCTTTTATTGATGTGATGAATCACATTAATTGTTTTGCAGGTATTGAGCCAGCCCTGCATCCAGGTATAAATCCCACTTGGTCGTGGTGAATAATTTTTTTAATGTATTGTTGGATCCGGTTGGCTAATATGTTATTGAGGATTTTTGCATCCATGTTCATCAGAGAAATTGTTCTGTAGTTCTCCTTTTTAGTGGGGTCTCTGTCTGGTCTTGGAATCAAGGTAATGCTGGCTTCATAGAAAGAGTTTGGAAGTTTTCCTTCCATTTCTATTTTTTGGACAGCTTCAAGAGAATAGGTGTTAACTCTTCCTTAAATGTGTGGTAGAATTCCCCTGGAAAGCCATCTGGCCCTGGACTCTTGTTTTTTGGGAGATTTGTGATTACTAATTCGATTTCCTTACTGGTTATGGGTCTGTTCAAAGTTTCTATTTCTTCCTGTTTCAGTTTTGGTAGTGTATATATTTCTAGGAATTTGTCCATTTCTTCCAGATTGCCCATTTTATTGGCATATAATTGCAAATAATATTCTCGTATTATTCTTTTTATTTCTGCGCTGTTGGTTGTGATCTCTCTTTCATTCTTGATTTTATTTATTTGGGTCCTTTCCTTTTTCTTTTGATCACTGGCTAGTGGTTTATCAATTTTAATTCTTTCAAAGATCCAGCTTCTGGTTTCATTCATCTGTTCTACTGTTTTGGTTTCGATAGCATTAATTTCTGCTCTAATCTTTGCTATTTCCTATCTTCTGGTTTTGTGTTTTATTTGCTGTTTTTTTCCAGCTCCTTAAGGCATAAGGTTAGGTTGCGTATCTGAGATCTTTCTTCCTTCTTTAGGAAGGCCTGGATTGCTATATAATTTCCTCTTATGACCATCTTTGCTGCACCCCAGCTTTTGGGTTGTGGTGCTATCATTTTCATTGACTTCCATATACTTTTTAATTTCCTCTTTAACTGTTTGGTTAGCCCATTCATTCCTTAGAAGGATGTTCTTCAGTCTCCAAGTATTTGTTACCTTTCAAAATTTTTTCTTGTGGTTGATTTCGAGTTTCATACCATTGTTGTCTGAAAATATGCACGGTATGATCTCTAGCTTTTTGTACTTACTTAGGGCTGATTTGTGTCCCAGTATATGGTCTATTCTGAAGAATGCTCCATGTGCATTCTCCTGGAGAAGAATGTATATTCTGCTGCTTTAGGATGAAATTTTCTGAATATATCTGTTAAGTCCATCTGGTCCAGTGTGTCATTCAAATCCATTGTTTCTTTCTTGATTTTTGATTAGGTGATCTGTCCATTGCTGAGAGTGGGGTGTTGAAGTCTCCTACTATTATGGTATTACGGTCAATGAGTTCCTTCATGTTTGTGATTAACTGATTTATAAATTTCTGTCCTTCCCCATTTGGTGCATAAATGTTTACAATTTTTAGGTCTTCTTGGACTATAGACCCCTTGATTATGATATAATGCCCCTCTTCATCTCTTGATACAGTCTTTATTTTAAAGTCTAGATTGTCTGAATTAAGTATGGCTACTCCGGCTTTCTTTTGTTGACCATTAGCATGACAGATGGTTCTCCATCCCCTTATTTTCAATCTGTAGGTGTCTTTAGGTCTAACATGGGTCTCTTGTAAACAGCATATAGATGGATCATGTTTTCTTATCCATTGTGTTACTCTATGTCTTTTGATTGGAGCATTGAGTCCATTGACGTTTAGAGTGAGTACTGAAAGATATGAATTTATTGCCATTATGTTGCTTGCAGAGTTGGAGTTTCTGGTGATGTTCTCTGGTCCTTTCTAATCTTTTGTTGCTTTTGGTCTGTGTGTGTATGTATGTGTGTGTGCGTGTGTGTGTGTGTGTGTGTGTGTATATTTTTTTTTGTTTGTTTGTTTGTTTGTCTGGGAAACTTTTTATCTCTCCTTCTATTTTGAATGACAGCCTTGCTGGATAAAGAATCCTTGGCTGCATATTTTTCTGATTCAGCACACTGAATATATCCTGCCACTCCTTTCTGGCCTGCCAAGTTTCTGTGGATAGGTCTGCTGCAAACCTGATCTGTCTTCCCTTATAGGTTAAGGACTTTTTTCCCTTGCTGCTTTCATGATTCTCTCCTTGCCTGAGTATTTTGTGAATTTGACTATGGTATGCCTTGTTGATGATCGGTTTTTGTTGAATCTAATGGGAGTCCTCTGTGCTTCCTGGATTTTGATGTCTGTGTCTTTCCCCAGGTTAGGAAAGTTTTCCACTATGATTTGCTCACATAACCCTTCTACCCCTATTTCTCTCTCTTCCTCCTCTGGGACCCCTATGATTCTGATGTTGTTCCTTTTTAATGAGTCACTGATTTCTCTAATTCTTAAATCGTGCTCTTTTGCCTTAATCTCCCTCTTTTTTTCTGCTTCATTATTCTCTACAAATTTGTCCTCTATATTGCTGATTCTCTGTTCTGCCTCATCCATCTTTGCTGCCATGGCATCCATCCATGATTGCATCTCAGTTATAGCATTTTTAATTTCATTCTGGCTATTTTTTACTTCTTTTATCTCTGCATAAAAGGATTCTAATCTATTTTCGACTCTAGCTAGTATTCTTATTATCATGATTTTAAATTCTGTTTCAGACATCTTGCTTGTATCTGTGTTGGTTAATTCCCTGGCTGTCGTTTCTTCATGCTCTTTCTTTTGGGGAGAATTCTTTCAATTTTTCATTTTGAAAATTGAAATGGAATTAATGAGGTAGAAAAATTAAAATTAAAAGGAATTAAAATTTTAAAAAATATTAAAATGAAAAAATTAAACATACATACACATACACACACACAATCAAATAAATGATGCTAGATCCTAGGTGTGTTTTGGTGTGGGTGTTGAAAGTGGTTTGACAGATTAGAGAAAAAAAGTTGGGGGAAAGGGAAATCATTTGAGAATTGGAAAAAATAAATACACTGAAGTAGACTAAAATGAATTGATGGGAATTCAATAGAATTCCAAAAATTTACACAAAAGTGAAGAATATAATAGAATAAAATTAAAGAAAATATTTTTAATAAAAATTAAAAATAAACATGAGTTTTTCTCTTTTTGTTTTCAAGAAAAAGAAAAGAAACGAAAAAGAGAAAAAAGAGGAAAAAAGGAAATCGTTTGAAAATTTGAAAAAGTGAATACATTGTAGTTTACTAAAATAAAATGATGGAAGTAAAATAGAATTTGAATAAATTTACACAAAAGTAAAAAATAGAGAAAAAAATTAAAGAAAAATAGTTTTAATAAAAACTGAAAATAAAAATGAATTTTTTCTCTTTCTGTATTCAAGAAAAAGAAAAGAAATGAAAAAGAAAAAAAAAGAAAATTCAATAGATGGACCTGCTAACAGATTGAAATAGGACTGAAATTACTTCATGTTCCCCTAGAAGTTAAACTGTGAAACAGTTTATAGTCCATAAACTAAGTAAGGGGTGAGACTTGTGTTTGAAGAGGAGGTTGGCCCACGTGGGCAGGGCTCTGTGTAATTGCTCCATTTCCACTAGATGGCACTGCTAGCCTACTGGGGTGGAGTGTTGTGGAGCTCCCAGGTGCATATGCTCATGCGCAGGAGCGCTGAAAATGGCGTCATCCAGCTACCCAGTCTCTAGTATAGGAAGGAACTCTGTTCTTCCTGATCAGAAATCCTGCACCCATCCTCTGTCTTCAGCTTTCATCCACTCCCCGCTTTTTCACTGTCCATGACCAGGCCCCAGGCAGTACCTCTCTTCCAAGTTTTGTCTCAGATGCAGCTGTTTTCCCTGGCCCCTGGTGCCCTAAGACTGAGGCCAGGTGCCAGCCCACCCCAGAAAAAGTTCGAGAGATAGTGTAGCAGCAGCGTTTCAGGGATTATGGAAAATCACAACACACATCTGGCACAAGTCTTCACCCTTAACGACCTTGTTTCAGCACCTGCGAATGTGGCCGTTTTCTGGGGTCTGCTGGGACCAGGTGGCTTCAACTATCTCTACCAAATGTCCTTCCAGAAGTGGAACCGCTTTTTCCCGTGTGGTCCCAGAACCTCCCAGACCCCACTCAGTTCCTGGGGATTTGTCCTTCCCACCAGAGCATCGCCAGATATCAAGCTGTGGAGTTGCAGCCTTTGTGCTCCCCTTGTTTACAGTCTTAATGGAATTTGAACCCTCTCCTTTCTTTTTTCTCCCTTTTTAGTTTAGTCCCTGTGGCTGTTTCCAATTTTCCACTTTCTGTTCAGCTGCTTTTGGGAAGGGGTGCTTTTCCCATATTCTCCACCCCCCGCCCAGCCCCCTTCTCCGTCCTCTTTCCACCTTCAAAAGCACATCCCTGCCCACCGTGGCTTCTCTCTCCCCAAGTACACCTCTCCATGCCCTGCACCTGCTGAATTCTATGGTTCAGGTTGTGCAGATTGTTGTGTTAATCCTCCAATCAGTTTTCTAGGTTTGTAGGATGGTTTAGTGTTGGTCTGGCTGTATTTCATGGACTCAAGACACACAAAAAGCTTCCATGATCTTCTGTCAGTAATATTTAAAAAAAAAAATTTTAATGTTTATTTATTTTTGAGACAGAGAGAGACAGAGCATGAATGGGGGAGGGTCAGAGAGAGGAAGACACAGAATCTGAAGCAGGCTCCAGACTCTGAGCTGGCAGCACAGAGCCCAATGCAGGGCTCAAACTCATGAACCATGAGATCATGACCTGAGCTGAAGTCAGATGCTTAACTGACTGAGCCACTCAGGTGCCCCAATGTCAATGATATTTTAAAAGGGACACTCTGACTTCAAATCACCCCATCACTTCTTCACCACAAATCATATAATCAGTACACTCAATACATGTGTCATACTCATTGGCTGAAAACAAGATAAACTCCTAAGCTCTGAACTGCTAGAAAAAAAAGAGAAAATAAAGAAGAAAGAAAGAAAGAAAGAAAGAAAGAAAGAAAGTTGTATTTTATAAAGTGAAAATTTTCAGTCTATACTTTGAATGGAATTGGAGCAGAACCGTGAAAGTGTAGAATGCAAAACACAGACACCATAACCGTTAAAGTCAAAGTAAGCCTGGATTTATTTGTATTTTTTAATGAGCATGCAGAAGGAGGCAGGTGATATTACAGTGTTTACACCAAACTGCATGAGCTGAATGGGCTAAAAAAACAGTTGGATTATCTATGCGTCAGCATTCTAATCCTATCATGCTGGTCAGCTCTATAATTTCCAACATATCACTTAGTTTAAAATACAGTAGGGGAGAGCCTGAATGTTTGTTTTCTTCTGATGAGCCATATGACTCAGCAAAGACTGAGAAATAGAATACTTCAGAAAATGAGGGAGTGTTGCAAATTACAGTGGTTTTGTTCACAGCTGTATAAATTTATTTTTTTGCAAAACAGGTACATATTGAGCCATATTTCCTAGGGCCCACATTCCTGAAACAGTAATTTTCCACTCTTCTCTGGTTGCCTGAAACCAAGCAGATTCCAAGTTTGCCTAACCCCAAAGAAATAATTTCGGAATCTTGTTTAACTTTTACCTTTTAATTATAATTTTCAAATGTAGCAAAATTAAGCTGTGTGGCTTAGATACAGGCCTAGTTTGATCATCTTCTGTGTGTCATGATACAATATTTAACAAATTACTTCAGAAAATATCTAAGGCTGAAGGTCCAGTTTTTAATTTCCATCAGGATAGCAGAGTAGATGTTCTAAAATGCCCTTCTAGCAGAAAACATACAGATGTTGGATCAATTACAACTGTAAACTTTCAAATGTATTGCTGAGTTTATAAGAAGTTGATGGAGATCCCCAGGGGCCTCTGTACCCTGCTTCTTCCCAAAGAGAGTAAGGCGATATGAGAGTGGTAAATAAATATAGAGACTGGGGCTACCCTGAACCCCCTGAAAGGACTCTGGCAGGAAAAGAGCTTTGATGGAAACAGGACACTAGAATTTAGGCCTGGCAGAGAGAGGAATCTAAATCTGAGAATTCTGGGTAAATATGGCACAACGCAAAGTGTAATCACCTCAGCATAAGTTTTAAGCTGAGAACTGTTCTCTTAGAATGTAGTTTCCATGTGAGAGAAACAAACATGATGATACTAATTTTTTCCCTGAGAATTACAAAGCCTTTCTTTATGAGGGTCTGTGGTTTGAATTTACGATCTTTGCCTAATCAGGGAAATGTCACCTATAAAAATCAACTTAAAGTGCTTACAGTTGGTTAGCACCTCCTGTCAGGAATAAAAGACTATTGCTGTAATGAATTTCATCCTCAATCCAGGCCCTCAGTGTTTATGTGAATCAGGTTTGGATGAATAAAATTTAACAATAAAAAAAATAACAGATGTATGAGTAATCAAGGCCTATCATATCAGACTTATAACACCAAGGACTTTATAGAGTGGAAATATCTGACATGACATATAAAATACCTTTATATGAAAAAGTCAGTGATGTTTATTTTTATTTTTAAAATTTTATTTATTTATTTATTTAGTTAGTTATGGGAGAGCATAGGCATGTGTGCACATGAGCAGGGGAGGGGCAGAGAGAGAGAGAGAAAGAGAGAGAGAGAGAGAGAGAGAGAGAGAGAGAATCTCAAGCAAGCTCCATGGTCAGCACAGAGCCTTACCTAGGGCTCAATCCCATGACTTTAGGATTATGACCTGAGCCAAAACCAAGAGTCAGAAGCTTAAATGATGTGCCCCAAAAGTAATTGACATTTAAAACTCAATGGAAAGATCAAAGAGTAAATTAGACACAACTGAAAAGAGAACTAGTGAACTAGAAAAGTTTTTCTGAAGAAAATTACACAGAATATATTACAGTAAGGCAAATAGATGAAATGCATGAAGACAGATAAAAATGTAATTGTCGAAACTGCATCTAATTTAGATTAGATGAATCTAACAGGTTTCCAAATTTTTTTTTGGTGTTAGGACTCATTTACACTCTTAAAAATTATTGAGGAAAACCCCTAAGTGTTTTCTTTGTGTGTTGTTATATTTATTGATATTTAGTATGTTAAAAAAAGTAGAATTGAGAAAAATTAAAAATACTTCATCTTAATTCATTTCTAATAACAATAATCAGCCAACAATGTGAATATAAATTTTTTTTCTTTAAAGTTTTATTTATTTTTGAGACAGGGAGAGACAGAACATGAACGGGGGAGGGTCAGAGAGAGAGGGAGACACAGAATCTGAAACAGGCGGACCGCGAGATCATGACCTGAGCTGAAGTCCGCCGCTTAACCGACTGAGCCACCCAGGCGCCCGAACAATGTGAATATAAATCTTTTATCGGTAAATATAGTTTAAAAAAAAAACATTTAAGACTGTTGGCTTCATTTATGCTTACTGTTTTCTGATTAAGTGGGCTGACAATTTATGTGGGACTCATCCCTATGGTTCTCACCCTGAATGACTAGAGTGGCAGCATTACTGCTTGTCATCAAACTACCAGATATCCTTGACTTCTTCACATAACCCTGGTAACAGTAGCAAGAAAGGAGAGGGCCAACGCACCAGTGATTTCCTATGTTCTGCTTTTGTTAATCTCCTTGTCCCATCTGTCAAAACTAGTCACGTGGCTAAACCAGATTCAAGGGAGCAAAAGTCTTCACCCCTCAATAGAAGACCTGAAACATCCATGCGTGAACGGGTAAATTCAGAGAGAGGGAGAATTTGTGGCCACTTTTATAATCAATCTACCACGATGCATTTAAAAACTCAGACTTAAAATAGAGCAAAAATTGATAGAATTATATGCAGAAATAAAAATTGTAAAATAACATTAGGAGATATAAAAATATCTCTTAGTAAATCACACACCTATCCCTGAAAAAATTGTAAAGATATAGGTGATTTCAGTGACATGATTAATAAGACTACGTGTATTTGTGCATGTTTATGTATAAACTTTCACCAAATAATTGATGAATATAACTTAGTATCTAAAGCACACATAAAACATTTGACAAACATATTTTTGGAGTTTAATTTATCTATATAATAGCATAGATTTTCAGGGTACACATTTTAGCATACAGTAGGATGTTAACCAGAGGTATTTTTTTTAGATTCCTTTGCCAGATCAAGGAGTTTCCTTTTTATTCCCAATTTTCTCCATAATATTTAAAACTTAAATATCCAGTAATTTTATAAAATGATTTGTTTGCACCGTTTGAAAGGATATATTTTTTTATTGTTTTAGTATGGTGGGTACATGGGTTGATTTTTGAATGTTTAAACAATCTTGCTTAAGACCCTAGAATAAACCTCATTTGGCCATTGTGTTTTTGTGCCTCTTACTGGATTGTAGTTTCTAATAAGTTTTTTAAGGCTTTTGAGCATATTCATTATAGGTACCTCTTTGCAGTTTTCTTTTCTTCTAATATCTTTGTCAGGTTTTGGTATCATTCATATGGGCGCTTTATTAGATAAGTTGTACAGTTTTTCTTTTACTCACTATTTTCTAAGAGAATTTTTAAGATTGGTATTATATCTTCACCAACTATTTGATAGAATTTACCAAGCAAGCGATTTATACCTGTATTTTATTTGTGAAAAAGTTTTAAAGTATGAATTCAGTATAGACACATTTTCCTTATATGTTTATATTTCAGTTTTGGTAACATTTGTTTTAAAAGGAATTTTTCTATTCTATCTAATTTGTTGAATTTATTGACATTAAGATTTCAGTGTTTGTATGGTATATAGTGAGTCCCTTCTTTCATTCATCATATTGGGAAATTATTTTGCTTCTTTTTGCTTGACTCATCTTGCAATTTTATTCATCCTTCCAAAGTTTTAGATTTTGTCTTTTTAATTTTCTCCTTTATCAGTTTTTTTATTTTATTTATATTCATTTTTATTTTTATTGAATCCTTTCTTCTATCTTCTTTGTGTTTGTGTTTAATTTGCTCTTTTTTTGTAGCTTTTTAAGATATAAACTTAGGTAATTTATTTTAGATTTCTCTTCTAATACATTTTCAAAATAATTATGTATAAAATTATTTAAAATAATTTTAAAATAATTTCAATTATGTATGAAATGCTTTCATCTTTGAGTAATTTAAAAGTTCATTGTTTTAATTCCCAAGTATTTGGGGATTTTCTAGCTATTACATTATTTTTGATGTCGATTTTAATACTATTATAGTAAGAGAGTCAGAACATACACTTTTTTGTTCCTTTAATGTTTATTAAATTGAATAAACATTTTGAATTATTAATCGATCTATTGTCTGCCTTGAAACTTCCATGTGCACTTGAAAAATGTATTTTAAAGTTGTAGAGTACTGTTCTGTAAATGTCATTTATGCAATTTGCCTGAATAGTATTGTTTAAATCTTACGTGTTATTACTTATTTTTTCCCATTTTTCTATCAATTACTGAAAGAGAGGTATTAAAATCTCCATTTGTTTCTTTCTCTCCTAGGTTCTGTCAGTTTTTGCCCTACTTTTTTCTTGAAAAACTATTATTAGATGCATTTAGAATTGTTTGCGGTTTCCTGTTTCACTGAACTTTCATGATCATGAAATTTTTATCTTTATTTTTGATTACTTGAAGTGTACTTTTTTTCTTGAAGGCTATTGTTTTGATAGTATATAGCCACACCAGTTATCTTACACGTAATGATATCTTGGTCGGTATTTTTCTTTTCGTGTATGTTCCACCTGTCTGTCCCTTTATATTTATATTTGTGTTTCTATAAAAAACATATTGCTGGGGCGCCTGGGTGGCTCAGTCGGTTGGGCGGCCGACTTCGGCTCAGGTCACGATCTCGCGGTCCCTGAGTTCGAGCCCCGCGACGGGCTCTGGGCTGATGGCTCAGGGCCTGGAGCCTGCTTCCGATTCTGTGTCTCCCTCTCTCTCTGCCCCTCCCCCGTTCATGCTCTGTCTCTCTCTGTCTCAAAAATAAATAAATGTTAAAAAAAAATTTTTTTTAAATAAAATAAAATAAATAAAAAAAATAAAAAACATATTGCTAGTGTGATCTTTTAAAAAATAACTAATTACATTTCTTTCTTTATTATGGCTATTTCTACTTTTTACATATTGTGCTCATTGCATTTTAGTTAATACAGTGATCGATATGTATTGGTTTAAGTCTACCATCTTGGTATTTGTTTTGTATTCATCTCACCTCTATTTTTGTGCTGCGCTTACTTTTTTGGTTTATTTTGGATGCATGAAGTATTTTTTAGTGCTCAATTATATCTATTCTGCTATATTTATCTATAACTCTTATATTCGGAAGGTTATTCTGAAGATTACGATATGTATGGTACAATAGTATTTCAACGGTATCTCATAGTAATAATGGAAAAGACAAATATTAGGGAAAGTGGGGAAGTTCAAAAATAATACGTACAGTTTTATCACCATTTCTCATCACACACATGCACATAACTCATTCATAACACATTTTGTACCTATCATATACTCCTTTGTATGTGTATGTATATATATAATATATATAAAATAGAATAAACATTGAAATTAAAGAAACAATTGAAATTAAAAATAAACGAATAGTTTTATTTTTAAAGGCCCTATTCCAATCCCCTATTGTATTTTCAATATTCAGTTATTTCCAAGTTTTTAAATTATGTGTTTAAGAAGGCAAGGCTTATACTTTCTATTTATTTCTCCAAGTCTTGCTTATAGGACTTAGCAATTAAGGTTGGTAAAACTTATTGAAAGAGTGCGAATATGTTAAGCACTGACCCTGTGTATGCTATTAGTGAATGATAAAGCTCTCTTGGGTGGTACAGAACCTAGAACACTTGTGATGATCATAGGTTTTAAGTGATGGCTACTGTGTGTATCCTTTTACTGAGGTTTTCCTTTAACACACACCGTCACCATTACACATAAACAAATGTTTGTGCCCAATTCCAATCAACTTTAAAATTAACTTTATTAAGTAAAAATCCACGTTTAACAAGAAGATTAAGTTTTATATGAACAAAATGATTCATTATCGAATTCTTTTAATTAGCAATCTTCCCTCAGGTATTTAACTTTTGAATAATTTACCAGAGGGGGGATAAAGGAAACAGCTATATAGTAATTCGTCTATTGTGCCCAATGAAGCATGTCTCTTGTTGAAAGTATTACATGCACACACACATTTAATCCTTTAATTTCACCTTTTTAAAATGCTATTGTAATTATGATTTATAAGAATTGTGAGATCTTTACTTGGGCAATGATTCAAAATTTTCTTATCCTTTAAAGTTTGATATATTTTAACATTCATAGTTATATTATCATTGGTGCCCTACAGTATGCATAGTGAAATCTTTATCTATAACCTGTTTGCTCATTTACCATATTCTGTTTTGTTAAATTATCCCTAAACCTGAAAACCCAGGCAAAACAATAATTTACCAGTTAAAAATTAGAAGTTATATTTGTTAATTATAAGAAAATGGCAGTTAACTAATGACACACAGTAATATAAAATGAAACCAAAAAAAACCTGTACCAATGAAATGAATCCGGAGTCCTTCATTGTTGTGCAACATGTTCCTAAATATACTTTCAATACGTCTGTACCAGTGTGTCATTAGAAAGCATGCATACCATCCACGTGTATTATAGAAACATTCCCATCTAGTCACAATTTTGTTTGAAAGATACCGTATCCATAAAAGGTAATTTTTACATGGGAAAGCATATATTATATATAACATATAATGTATAATAACAAGTGACCAGTACATGAACTAATGGTATAATGATAAGAATGACCAAAGTAGATTAATCCTCCAATGGCTGTTGTCAGTTTTGAGAAATATTTTAGCCACTTAACTTTAATTTTCACCAAATTAACTAATAACATATGAACTATAAGGAGAGTTCCTGATCATTTCAAATACTCCATAAAGACAACTTGCCAGTGAGGAGTCTTATTATCAAAATCAAATATATTATCATCATTCTTTATCATACTTATCGTATTTTATATAATTTATAAAGAGAACTCAAAATACTCATGAAAGTCCTTGTCTGGCTTTGGTTCTGTTGAGTGCGGGTGGTCTCATTTCCCATCTTTACAAGATCCATTTCAGTTATGTAACTAATGAGGTTTTTAATTTTAATTTTCTTGTTACCTAAACTAACATCTAATTCTTCCACTGCTTATATTTGGTCATCAGTATGACGAATCACAAGCCTGGCCTCAGACTTTGCTCTGTAATATCTGGAAAGAAAATGTAAGAAGGTTTAGAATGGATCTTCTCTATTCCATGTTCCGATATTTGGAATATGAAAGAAATATGAAATGAAAGAAAATAATTAATTTGGTGAGAAGTTTCTTAATAATGAGATGTTTAGTGCTGACGTATTTTCTCATGGAAGGCCATTGCTCTGTGCGAGTAGCCTTTCTGCACAAGGTATTTAGTTTTCAAGCAGATAAGTGAGTCCAGATAGCTGTGCAAGAAAACAGCATCTTGTTTCAGAGATTCATGACCTGCAACTGAAAAAGGAGAAGACGTAATTAGGATGGAAAATGTTTTCTTTCAAATACAAGCAATACTGCTTTTAACAACGCAGCCAAATTACCGATTTTTCTAAAGGTGGCGTAAGAAGCAGATGCTTCTTAAAGCAGTCAGTGAACATGGCCCACCAAACAGAGGGATTACACTGCTAAGGAGAGAACATAAAGAATGGAAAGCACTCTGCCTACTAAATGCCCAACAGATAGTCTTCCTTTGCTGGTTCTTTACAATTCTATCAGCACATCCTTCTGTAAAAATAACAGAAACCAGCAGTCCGATACATTCTAGCCAATGCAAGAAGTGTTCAGATAAAGCATGCGATCATATTCTTTGGATTAATGTATGGATTCCTCTGTGAATATAGTTACCTCAAAGTGGTAAAATAGTTTTATAAGTAAAAGAGTTTCTAATATTTATAATATATTTGTCATATAATGAATTCTTTAATTCCTCACGTGTGAAGTTTTCATGCATCTGGATCCTTGATTTCAAGCAGCCTTGTAAAAGGAGCCATACGTGCCTGTCTTCGTGACAGGGACGCCGGCTCCTTAAGTAAAGGTGGATGGAAAATAAAACTCATCTCTTGACTTTGCACAACGTGTGTAAGCCTAAATCTTCGGAAGAGTCCAGTCAGCAGTTAGTTTCCTAAAACTGCTTTGTAAAACCCAGAGGAGCGCCGGAGACGAGGGTGAATTTGAGGGGCCATTGAACACAGAGCATTTTTCCAATTACAGGAACACCTGCACTGTATGGCTTTATGCTGATCTGTTGTGAGCATTTTACAGAGTGTTTAATAGTCCTTCAAATTCCTCATTCTGCAATCCGAAATGGGCTGGGGATGTTGCTGGCATGCTAGAACCTCTCCAAGCCTTCTCACTGTGGTTAATTTGATACCCTACCCACAATGTAGAATGTTTGGACTGGTAGAGTCTCAAATGCCACCCATAGACACTCTAATTAATGGCCACATCGCATTGGCTTCTGGGGGAAAATATATTGTTTTCTTTTACTTAGTGAGAAAGGACTCTTGGAAAAAACAATGACTCAGCTCTTCAGCAGTGAAGCTATTTACATGCACAAGAAAGCTGCGGCAGCCTTGTAAAAATCTGGCTGTGGATATATATTTTTTCTCTTTTCTTATGAAGCGGTTCAGGTAGAATCATACATTTTCAAAGATCTTTTGAACATCTCTTACTTAAAATAAACATGTGCTTTGCTGCCAGAGGATCCGAGCAATAATTACCTTAATTATTTCTGTTTACCCTTGGGGAAATGTGGTATCTGAAACTGCAATATGAGAGCTTGCTGGGCTTTTAAACTCTTCCTTTCTGTGTGGTTAGTAAACAGTACAGGAATGAATATAAAGTTTATCTGTATTTATACAGTGGTTTTAAAAAGCCACACTTTTAAAATGCAGCCCAAGCATTTTTTTTTAAATCCTGCCAACTGTATTTTGCAAATCTCCTTTGGAGGAAAACGTTAATGAAGTAGCATAGTTTGCTCTTCTAAAGACAAAACTATATTCACAAACTTTTCCAGCATTACTGTTACTCTTATTTAAATTTTGAAGTGCAGGGGCGCCTGGGTGGCGCAGTCGGTTGAGCGTCCGACTTCAGCTCAGGTCACGATCTCGCGGTCCGTGAGTTCGAGCCCCGCGTCAGGCTCTGGGCTGATGGCTCGGAGCCTGGAGCCTGTTTCCGATTCTGTGTCTCCCTCTCTCTCTGCCCCTCCCACGTTCATGCTCTGTCTCTCTCTGTCCCAAAAATAAATAAAAAACGTTGAAAAAAAAATTTAAAAAAACATTAAAAAAAATAAATAAATAAATTTTGAAGTGCAGATGGCATGGTAGTTGTGAGACAATGCCAAACTAATATGCCAAACTCCTTGTCTTTTTTAAGTCACCACAGCAAGACATATACTAACTGAACCCTTGTATTTTGGCAGGCAAGGCAAGTACCCAACTTTATGCCTTAATGTTCTTGACTCTGGTATTAAAGAAAATATTCTAGCACTAAAGTTGATGCCCTCTTATTTAAATTTTGACTCTGGTTAATTTTCCTGTGACTTCACTTATTTTCGAACTTTTGTTTTTCAGCAATACTTAAATTCACTGAAAAATAGCCACATTTAATAACCTACCTTCAAGGATTGTTTTAAAAATTACATAGCAGAGAAGAGTGAAGGTAGCTGCCGTTATACCAATAAACCGCTAGTGGGAAAACCATGAACTGCAAAGTGCACTAGCAACCGGAAATTTTGTCCAGGAACGTCATTGTACATTTACTCTAAGGGCTATTTAATATGACTTTTAGAATCAAATTAATAACAAGCCTGATATTAGCATTGGCTGTTCTACTGAAGTTGCTATCCGTCTAAGAGTAAACTTCCTTCCTGTGTCTCAATTCCTTGTCTTCAACATAGGGATAAAAATATGTTCCCACTTATGTTAAGGGAATGCAGTAAGATTGACTCTTTTCACATTGAATCAGGTTTGGTTTATGTACAAAGGTGTTCTGAAGGTAAAATAGGCTCTTGGGTAACACCATTAACTCTTGCAGGCCATTTCAGTGAATATATTAAGGTAGTAATTTATTTGTTGGCCTTTTAGTTGTGAATGGTAGGGGGAGTTTAAAGTCTTCTCAGGTTATAGTAACAACTTTAGAGCTTAACTGATGCTCTACCCGTTAATTGCTACACAGAGTGTTCAGTTCATTACTAGGGAATGTCAGATCTGGAAAAGTTTTGAGTGACTTTGGTGATTTGTATAAACTTTCAAGTTTATTGTATGAAAAGTTTTGAATCACCAACGGTTTATCTCTGTCACCTTTTCCCCAACAACACAGAAAGAGGTTGAATAAGTTATACCTAAAACTGATAGGAATTGGACTGTTAAAATCTAGAGGCCGCCTTTTGATGTTAGTAAAATTCTTTGGATTGTATCCATCATCTAACCTCTCTCTTGGTTTCTTATTGTTTGTCTGGGTTTTTTTCTTCCTAAACAATTAAAACTGCATTGGTCCTTAATTTAGCTCATGCTACAGTTGAATGTATTAAGGTTAAATCTGTGTTCTTGGCAATGATCGTAATTTTATAGAAAGCATATTGTATAAAAAATTATTTTAAATAATATTTGTCAACGAGCTTTCCCTCATTTTTGTTTCTTTATAATTGGAATTAAATTTTTACTCAGAAGGAAAAAATAACATGTTTGTCATTGTCATATAGCAAAATGAGGGCACTCAGTGATCTATGCAGGAATGTAGTATCTATCTGCCATGAAAACGGCAGCTAAAATGTTTGTTCTTTCCTGGGGGCTTATTCTGTCAATGAGGTTTTGTTTTGGAAATGCTGTAGTCTGAAACAGCTAATGGCAATCCCAGCATAGTATTGCAACATACTTAGTCAGCATTCAGGAATTGTTTGTTGATAATGATAACTAACACCAGGAGCTGTCACTCAAAGTACATTTAAAGTGATTTCTGATGATCCAAGGGCCAAATCACTACCAAAGAATTATGTGATAGCAATACTCTCTCACATATAGGGAGGCCTTAAAATCAATACGGTGCGTTAGCCTCCAGGCCAGTTTTAGAAATTATCTAGTTTTCTTTTACAATGACTTAAAAATATATGGCTTCTTAAAGCATTGCAGCTATTTGAATGCCTTTTTTGTTTTTGTTTTTGTTTTTTTGAAAAGGCTTACATGGTCTTTCTTCCTGATGTAGATCTCTAATTGACTGAAACTCCGTTTGGTTCAATTAAGTACTGAATTATCCCAGGGCTCCTTTATTAGGACTCCATTTGTAAAGACACCACAGGAAGCTAGGTTGGTTTCAGAAAAGTCTTTGATCCTTAGCACCCTGGAATATACAGTCAGGTTAAGGGATGTTTCTTCGCTATTATACCAAGAAGATAAATATTTAGTGAACTTGGAAACTTCTCCATGCAGACATTTCATAATTAGGTGGTATACATAGAGTCCATGCATGCACTGGTGGTGAAATAAGTCTCTGCTTATTGGAACCGCTCTGAGGAGATACTGGTTTGGGCAGAAAGGACATGAATTTTGCTCTGTTGGTCAGGAGCATGTGTTTTACAGTGTTTGACTCTACCACACTGCAGATGCTGGATCATGATGCGAGTTGTTGAGAGGAGAATGACTTCCAATAAAATCAGGGTGTCAGTTTCATCATAACCTGTGCACCAGCTGGCCAAGGAGAAGTCAATGGCAAAGAGGATTTTTCAGTGATGAAATTTATGAAAATTATCCAGGAAAATGGCATGGTGATAAGCAGGTAAGTGCCTAGAAATGCACTTAAAATTGTTTTCCTTTTATAAGTGTGATTTTGAGAGACAGGGGGAACCACATGTATCCAGGGAGAAAAACTGAGAGTCATTCCAAAGAGAAGAAGCAGCATAGAGAAAGGTGAGATTTGGGGAGATTAAATCTATACTTTGAGAAATGAAATTTTCATTCTATTAAAATATTTGCCTTTAAAGGTACATTTAATGATATGAATGGATTTGAAGACATAAATTCATTTACTCAATACTCACAGAGTATTTGCTAGAGATTTACAAGTACCCAAAACCCTTCAAAATGTGGGGCCAGCTATATTTATTTGTTCCCTTCCAAGGCAACTTGACTTTCTTTCAGATTTGATCTAACTGGGTTAACCAAGTGAACTGGATACATTGCTGACAGACACATGTGGGCCCAGCCTGTTCTTATGAACTTGATATAAACTGGACTAAATAAGTAGGGATTTCAGAAGAAGCATTTTACAAGTTTCCAATTTTAAAGCTTTTATTTCTGTATTACAAGGAGTAATGCAAATGAAAATTGAACACTGGATGGCATGAGAGAAGAGAGTATGTTTGTTGGAAATCTGTACCGATTTTTGCTAGGTCATTGGAGGCCAGAACTAGAAAAAGAAGTTACTTTTTATATGCAATATATTAGTTGGACCCCAGGGGTCAAATGATAGGCTCATGATGAATGGTTAGGTCAGGAAAACTCCTAGGTCCCTCGGCTTTCAAATTCCTTGATACTCTACTTAACCTTTAGGACTTTCCAAAAGCACACTGTGCACAAGTTGCTCCCTTGAAAATTCCCGTCTTGAAAATAAAGTCTAGAATTACAGAGAAAATTATGACCCAGTGCTCATGTCCAAAACATATATATATGTGGCCTTTGAAGAAGGGATGCACCTGGGAAAAGAGTGCTGACTCAAAGCAGAGGTGGTGAGCTGTGGGGCAATGCTGAAAAACACACTTCTCTTTCAAGCTGGAGGATATGCCCTTTTACATGGAGGCATATCAAAATGGCTTTTCATTTTCTGATCATTGCCTGTCTGCAGCGTATTCCTTGTCTGCAAGTATTTATTTTCAAAATGTAAATTTGTTTTGCAGAAATTCTCTTTGATTTAGAACTTTGTTTTGCCAAAGCAAAATTTGTTCTTCTAGAGAAGAGATGTTAGGTGAGTTTCAGCACTCTCTGAGAAACTTTGGGAACCTCACCCTATGTGTATTTTGAGCGAGGGATTAACCAATGGCAATTCACAAAGTAGGAGAGCTTGGTCCAGCCTCCTTTTTTGATGAAGTTTTGGGGTGATGGTGGGAGGTTCTTAGGGTTCGGAGCCGATGGCCAAAAAAGAATTCTTGAAGACATCTTTGGTGCAAAATGGTGATTTTATGATAGCATGGATAGTACCTGTGGGCAGGAAGAGCTGCACAGCAAGTGTAGGGGGTGACCCTTTTATGGAGTGGGGGAGATAAAATCTAGAAGGAACTTCCAAAGAGACTTTCACATGCTAAAGACTTACTGGAGGCCTAACTTTGTCAAGGTAAGGTTGTTTTCCCTCTTGTAAGCATTAATATTAATGCAGTAGGGAGTTCCTGGCTTTTAGGCTATGATGGGATTAACTTTTCTTGGTAAACTGTTATAGACTCATCAGTTTAATCTTTTTTTTTTTTTTTTTTTTTGTCCTTTCCTGTTTTGGGGTAGCTGGGAATGTCCGAGGAATATCATACATGTTCTACTTGGGGATGGAGGGTGTGCTAGCTTGTACTTTGCCATCAGCTTGCCCCACACTCCCTCATAATTTTTTACAAGTAGGAAATAGAGGTTTAGACATTCATTCCAACCCATTGAGCTTGGGAATTTACAGAACCAGAACTTACTCTCCTCCTACCCCTGGTTAGTTCTATTACTAGGAAGTCTGTTCATGGTTTATGTGGGTTTCTAAGTTATTGTTTAACCATACAGAATATGTTATCAAACTACTATTGATGAAATATCCTAAAGACAGCATGATTTTCTTCTCACTTTTTCTAATCTTAATTAAAGCATACATGTGACTTTTAAAACCATTACTAAATGTCTGTAATTTATAGAAATCTTAGTTCTCATTCACCCCAGATTATCCAGGATGCTGTGAGACTCCAAACTGGAGACCTATAATTAGTGGTATAATTTTGTGTTCCATGAGATTCTTAGGCATCTGTTGAGGCACAGGGAAAGTAAAAGTTCCTAAAAACACAAAACAAAACAAAACAAAACAAACAAATAACAGGAAGCAACCCGAGTGTTCATTAGGGGTGAACATAGAGACAGAAAGTAGAAGGGTAGTCGCCTTCTGGACTACCTTCTGGACTCGCCTTCTGGACTGGAGGAAGAGAGATATGGAGAGACGTAGTTTTGCAAGATGAAAAGAGTTCTGGAGATTGGTCACACTGCAATATTAGTGTAAATACCTACTCAACTGTACATGTAAAATGGTTAACATGCTAAATTTTATATTATGTGCACTTTAGCACAATTAAAAAATTTTAAAAACTAACATGAAAAAAAAACAAGAAATAAATTTAAAAATGATGAACAAAATAATCCCAAAGGAAAAATCAGATGTGATTGTGACAGAGAGTGGGAGGGCAAGTTTCTTGTTGCTCGATTTGGTTTTCAAAGAAAAGATACTTAACAAAGCTGCCAGTAAACAGCAGCATAGTGATATTTGTTACTATTGTTTGACTGATTGATTGACGACTAAGAGAGAATTACAATTGGAGTGTGTGACAACCGGTGCATAACGTACTAGTTAAAGCCTAAGGTCCACTCAGGCTGTGTTTGAATCCCCACTCAGCGATTCAGTGGTCACGTACCCTTGGACATGGTACCTAATACCACAGTGCTTAGATTTCTCATATTAACAAGGTCATAAGCATAGGGCTTATCCCAGAGAGTTGTCGCAAGGACTTAAAAAAATTAAAATATGCGCTGCAGTAGAAGCATTTAAAATCTGACAGTAAACATCATATAGTATGTGTTTAATTTGAAAACATAAAATGAATGGAAAAACTGACTAATTATGGACAGTTAATTTCTTTTTTTCTACTTTTTAAAAATTCTGGTAGACTTAATGTATAGTATTATATTAGTTTCAGGTGTAAAATATAGTGACTCAACAATTCTATGCATTACTAAGTGCTCATCGTATCTTTTCCAATTAGTGGTTTTATATTCTTTGGGTAAGTACCCAGTAGTGGAATTACTGGATCATATGGTAATTCTATTTTTAACTCTCTGAGGTACCTCCATACTCTTTTCACCATGGCTATGCCAGTTTGCATCCCCACCGACAGTCTCATGAGGGCTTCTTTTTCTCCACATCTCTGCCAACACTTGAGGTTTCTTGTTTTGTTGATTCTAGCCATTTTGACAGGGGTGCGGTGACATCTCATTGTGGTTTCCATTTGCATCTGTGTGTCTTCTTTGGAAAAATATCTGTTCATGTCTTCTGCCCATTTTTAAATAGGGTTATTTGTTTTCTTCATGTTGAGTTGTATAAGTTCTTTATATATTTTAGACACTAACCCTTTATTGGATATGTCATTTGCAAATACCTCCTCTTATTCAGTAGTTTGTCTTTTAGTTTTGTTGATTGTTGCCTTTGCTGTGCAGAAGTTTTTATTTTGAGGTAGTCCCAGCTGTTTAATTTTGCTTTTGTTTCCCATGCCACAGGGGACGTATTGAGAAAAATGTTACTACAGCTGATGTCAAAGAAATTAATGCCTATATTTTATTCTAGGAATCTTATAGTGTCAGGTCTCACATTTAGGTCTTTAATCCATTTTGAATTTATTTTTGTGTATGGAGTAAGAAAGTGGTCTAGTTTCATAGTTCTCCAGTTTTCTCAGCACCATTTGTTGAAGAGACTTTTACCCATCTCTTACTCTTGCTTACTTTGTTGTGGATTAATTGACCATATAATTGTGGATTTATTTCTGGGCTCTCTGTTCTGTTCCAGTCTATGTGTCTATTGTTGTGCCAGTACCATACTGTCTTGATTACTACAGTTTTTTGGTATATCTTGAAGTCTGGGATTGTGATACTTCCAGTTTTGTTCTTCCTTTTCAAGACTGCTGTGGCTATTCAGGGTCTTTTGTGGTTCCATACATATCTCAAGATTCTGTGAAAAATGCTGTTGTTATTTTGATAGGGATTACAGTAAGGGTGTAGATTGCTTAGGTAGTATAGACATTTTAACAAATGTTTGGAAGCCATGAACATGGAATGTCTTTCCATTTCTTGATGTTATCTTCAGTTTCTTTCATCAGTGTTTTATAGTTTTCAGAGTATAGGTCTTTCACTTCCCTGGTTAAGTTGATCTTAGGTATTTTTTTTTATTTTGGGTGTAATTGTAAATGGGATTATTTTCTTCATTTCTCTTCCTGCTACTTCATTATTAATGTATAGAAATACAACAGATTTCTGTATATTGATTTTATATTTTGTGAGTTTACTGAATTCATTTATCAGTTCTAATATTTTTTTTTTTTTTGGTTGGAAAATTTTTTGGTGGAATCCTTAGGGTTTTCTATATATAGCATCATGTCATCTGCACATAGTAAAAGTTTTACTACCCCATTACCAATTTAGCTGGATTTTATTTCTTTTTCCTGTCTGAATGCTATGGCTTAGAACTTCCAGCACTATGCTGAATAAAAGTGGTGGGAGAGGAAAGTTTCCCACCAGGGAGTGTGATGTTAGCAGTGGATTTTTCATAGATGGCCTTTATTATCCTGAGGCATGTACCCTCTAAATCTACTTTGTTGGGTTTTTAAAAATCGTGAATGGATGTTATACTTTGTCAAATTCTTTTTCTGCATCTACTGAAATGATCATATGGTTTTCATCCTTTCTCTTGTTAATGTGATGTATCACATTGATTTGTGAATATTGAGCCAATCTTGCACCCCAGGAATATATCTCACCTGATAATGGTGAAAGTTATTTTCACATATTATTGGATTTTATTTGCTAATATTTTGTTAAGGATGTTTGAATCTATGTTCATCAGAGATAATTGCCTGCCATCCCCCCTATCCCCCCTATTTTTGTAGTATCTTTTTCTGGTTTGGGTATCTGGGTAATGCTAGCCTCATAGAGTGAAACTGGAAGCTTTCCTTCATCTTATATTTTTTGAAATAGGTTCAGAATAGTTTGAGAAGATTATTAACTCTTTTAAAATGTCTGAATTCACCTGTGAAGCCATCTGGTCCTGGACTTTTTTGCGGGGAGGAGGGGAAATTTTTTGATTACTGATGCAATTTTATTACTGGTAATCGGTCTGTTCAAATTTTTTATTTCTTCCTGATTTCAGTTTGGGGAGGTTTTATGTTTCTAGAAGTTTATCCTTTTCTTCTAGGTTGTCTAATTTGTTGGCATATAGTTTTTCATAATATTCTCTTAGGATCCTTTGTATTTCTGTGGTATAGATTGTTATTTCTCCTCTATCATTTCTGATTTTATTTGAAATCTCTCCCTCTCACCTTCTCTCTATTTTTATGATTCTGGCTAAAGATTTATCAAATTTGTTGAATGAATGAACCCCTGGTTTCATTTATTTGTTCTATTGATTTTTTTGTTTCTGTTTCATTTATTTCTGCTTTAATCTTTATTATTCCCTTCGTTCTACTTGTTTGAGATTTGTCTATTTTTCTTTGAATAGCTCTTTTAGGTGTAAGGTTAGGTTATTTACTTAAGACTTTTCCTGCTTCTTCATGTAGGCATGATTGCTCTAAACTTCCCTCTTAACATAGTGTTTGCTGCATCCAAAGGATTTTGAACCACTGCATTTTCATTTTCATTTTCATTTGTCTCCAGGTATTTTCTGACTTCCTCTTTGATTTCTTGATTGACCTACTCATCGTTTAGTAGCATGTTATTTAACCTCCATGTTTTTGTGTTCTTTCCCAATTTTTTTCTTGTGAAGGATTTCTAACTTC
Source organism: Panthera uncia (assembly GCF_023721935.1). NCBI lineage: Eukaryota > Metazoa > Chordata > Mammalia > Carnivora > Felidae > Panthera > Panthera uncia. Next base: position 181,681,536 of record NC_064811.1, read on the forward strand.
ATAGCATTGCGATTGGAAAAGACACTTTAGTCTCTTTTAATTTGTTGAAACTTGTTTTGTGGCCTATCATGTGATTTATTCTGGACAATATTCCATGTGCACTTGAAAAGAATGTGTGCTACTGTTTTAGGATGGAATTTTATGAATATATCTGTTAGATCCATCTGGTCCAATGTGTCATTCAAAACCTCTATTTCCTTGTGTATTTTCTGTTTGGATGATCTATCCATTGATGTCAGTGGGGTGTGGGTGTTAAAGTCCCCTACTATTATTGTATTACTGTCAATTACTTCTGGTATATTTGTTACTAACTGCTTCATGTATTTGAGTGCTCCATGTTGGGTGCATCAGTATTTACAGTTGTTATAATTTCTTGTTGGGCTCTTCTCTTTATGATTATATAGGTCCTTCTTTGTCTCTTGTTATAGTATTTGTTTCAAGGTTTATTGTGTCTAATATAACTATTATTTTCACTTCCATTTGCATTACATATGCTTTTCCACCCCTTCACTTTCAATCTGCATGTGTCTTTAGGTCTGAAATGAGTCTCTTGTAGGCAGCATACAGATGGGTTTTGCTTTTTTATACATTCCATCACCCTGTGTCTTTTGAATGGAGCATTTGGTTAATTTTTATTCAAAATAATTATTGATAGGTATGTACTTATTACCAGTTTGTTACTTGTTTTACAGTTGTTTTTGTATTTCTTCTCTGTTCCTTTCTTCTCTTGCTCTCCTCTCCCTTGGTTTGCTCACTTTCTATAGTGATATACTTGGATTTCTTTCACTTTGTTTTTTGCATATCTATCGCCAGTTGTTTGATCTGTCATTATGTTTTATATATAACATCTCGTGCATATACCAGTGTATATTAATTTAATGGTCTCTTAAGTTTGAGCCTAGTCTTTCCTCCACCCTCCCACCCCCCACATTTTAGGCATATAGTGTCTTACTTTACACCCTTTTATTTTGTGAATCCCTTGACTAATTTTTATAAATACACTTAATTTTACTGCGTTTATCCTTTCTACTTTTCTTATCCTAGTGATGGTCTTTCCTTTCCACTCAAAGGTTCCCCTTTAACATTTCTTCCAAGACTGGTTTAGTGTCATGAATTCCTTTAACTTTTGTTTGTCTGCAAGACTCTTTCTCTCTCCTTCCATTCTGAAAAATAGCCTTGCTGGATAGAATATTCTTAGTTGTAAGGTTTTTTTTTTCTTTCAGCACTTCATATGCCATTGCCTTTTGGCCTACAGTTTTTGCTGAAAAGTTTGCTGATGGCCTTATGGAGTTACCTTTGTATATAACTGTTTTCTTTCCTCATGCTGCTTTTAAATTCTCTCTTTATCAGCACTTTTTGCCATTTTTATTACTGTGTCCTGGTGTGGTTTTCCTTCAGTTGATTTTGTTGGGGGCTTTCTGTGCCTCCTGGATCTGAATTTGTTTCCTTCTCCAGATTTAGGATTTTTTTCAGTTACTATTTTTTTCATATAAATTTTCTTCCACCCTTTCTCTCTTCTTCTGGAATCCCTATAAAATGAATGTTGTTACACTTGATAGTGTCACTGAGTTCCCTTAATTTATTCTCATTTTTTGTTATTCTTTTTTCTTTCTCCTGTTAAACTTGATTGCTTTCCATTACTGTGTCCTCCAGGTTGCTGATCCATTCTTTGGCTTTCTCTAATTCACTAGTTATTCCCTCTAGTGTATTTTTAATTTTGGCTATTGACTTCTTCATCTCTGATTGATTCTTTTGTATGTTTTCTACCTCTTCATTGAGGGTCTCACTGAGGTCCAAAACTGTTTTCTCAAATCCAGTATCTTTATGACCATTATGTTAAATTCTCTATCAGGCATATTGCAGGAGTCACTTTGGAGTGGTGCTGGCCCTTGTCAGGGCTAATTGCACACTGCTAGGCTTGTGGTACTGCTTTGGATGGGTTATGGTCAAGGGCACTTTGTAGGGGGCAGTTGTGCAGGAATATGTGGGGGTGGGGAGTATAGTGCCAGCAAAGTCCGCAAGTGTCTACTGTGGGCGGGGACACGCAGCATCTGGGGAAAACTACTGCCCAGGCTTGGATGGAGTAGGCAGAGCTGCAGAAGAGTCAGGGGCAGGGCATATAATGTCAGTAAGGTTTGTGTGGGTCTGCTGTGGGAGGAGAATTGGATTGGGGCCTGGTTGGAGGGGTGTGTCTGCAGGAGAATACAAGGGTGGGTCGTGGGTTGGCAGGTTAGGTAGTAAGTGTTAGCACCATGCTGGTCCTTGCAGGGGTCCTTGTGTCTAGGGTGGGGGCACAGGAGGGAAATGGTGCCTGCCAGCTTTTATGTTCTTGGAGCGGTCTCCCAATAATCCCTGCCCCTCCAGAACATTGTTCTGAGATTAGTAAATAAGTCTTCCTATATATCCCAAGCATTTTTCAAACACCTGCTTCTATGCTATATTCCAAGGGTCTATTTGTAGTATTGCAGTAGTATCTTAAGGGTGGGAACTCTGTCCTCCCAGCTCTCCTTGAGTGGAGCCCACCGATTTTTGAAGTATTAAGGTATTAAGGTTTTAAGCTCCACCAGTTGTTGGTCCCCTCTGTTTTTCAATGCCAAATGTTCTAGGGACTTTTGTTCCACATGTGGACCTGTGTCTGGGGTGCCTTGCTTGAGGATCTACTACTTTCCCCTCTCTACTCCTGCCAGATCCCTCACTCCTATGGACAGTCCCATGGGTCCATTTGACTCCTGACCACATCTCCTCCCTTCTTACTCTCTTTGAAATGGCTTCTTCATTACAGTTAACTGTGGAGATTCTGTTCTGCCATTCTTTGAGTCATTTTTTTTTTTCAGCTATTTACACTGATGTGAGTGTTATCTACCTGTATCAATGGAATAAGGTGAGCTTAGGATTTTCCTACTCTGCCATCTTCCCCAGAAATACCAGTTAATTTCTTTATAGTACCTAATATATGTTGTGTATAATTAGTAGAAATAATCATAGTTAAAATAATTCTTTTGATTCCAAAAATATTGTACATTTTCCAAGGTGATTTTATTCATCTGAAGTTACTTTCCTAGCATAAAACCTCAACAGAGATTTAGAAATGTTTTTGAATTTTCTTTTTTTTTAATGAAAATATTGAAAAATGTTTAACACTTAAAGAAAAAGAAGAAAGACATAGGGAATTCATGTTTGTTATCATGAATACTAGGCTAAGGAAGAACAATTACATTTTCATTATAAGGTACTGAATGGTGGAATCTCAGTGATGATTGAATGATTCATTGCTTAGTTGTGGTCATATTATTTTAATGCTTTAGTATCAAGTATCAACAATGATTTAGATTCATTACTGATGAGACTGTGTATATAAGAATTCATTAAAAGGATTCAAGTGACATGAATAGGATATGACAAGTCACATTTAAGATGACTCCATTGTTAGTGTTTGGCAGTGTATTTTGAACAATGTATTGCAGAGGTGTCCTCAGCAATATATAGGAAATTAGAACATAATTATTAGTTATATTTAATTAGATCACTTGTGTAATAGATAGTAGTACAAATAAGACATAATAACAAGAAAAATAAAAATTCCCTAGGAAATGCATGTGAAAGCATCTTTCATGTAAGGTGAAATAAATGTGAGGAAGTCATAGTAAAATCCTTGAGATAAAGGCCAATTCAAACAAACAAGCAAATAAATACATGCACACACACACACACACACACACACAATCTTTCAGGGGAGTTTATCGTAAAAATCTTAGAGTCAAGCATATGTTCAGACTATTACTGCATTTATAGTTAATGTTAACAATTTAATTGGCTACTATTTCAAAATGTAATTTTAAATATTGGACTTGTGCCTCAAAGTAAGGATCTTAAAGTATTGCAGACCACTGAATTCATCATTTGCGATCTCTAGTTATCACCCAAAACAAACAAGACCCAACTAGCAACAACAAAAAGCCAAGCCTTATGTGAGGCTGACTCTAAAAAAGAATTTTCATAATAAAATGCCTTAGAAAAGATATTATTCAATTCCAGCTGTCAGACACCCTATAAAAACGTATCTTTCTAAGCAGAAGGCCCATTCTACATCAAGTTCATCACCTGTACACAATAAAGAAGCAAAGCAGGGAGAGAATAGATACATTTTCAAAACACTGAAATCACCCTGAGATGAAAATGGGGGGCTATCAAATAGTTTCCAAATAGATGATTAATGGAATTTAATGACTGAGGTTGTGAATGGAACATAATTGTGTAACACAGTTTACATTTTTACCGTAATATTTAAAGAAATGGAGGTAGCTTTGAAATCCACTGTAGTCCTAACTATTCCTTCAGCATCTTGGACAGTTTCTTTTTTAACAGATTTAGAAAGGGTACTTACTAAAAGTAACTGTGTGACATGCATAGCATGTTCTGCATGTATTTGAAGCAATCCTGGTCAAATAACCAAAGTAGCTAACCTCCTAAAAAGTAAAGTTATATATACAGTCCATATATGAAAATATATTTGAAAACCATGATTAAGAAAGTTTCCTTAGGGACGTCCTTTCTTTAGGGAAAGTTTCTTAGTGGCTCAGTTGAGTGTCTAACTCTTGATTTCAGCTCAGGACATGATTCCAGGGTCATGGAATCAAGCCCCATGTTAGACTCCATGCTGCATGGAGCCTGCTTGAAATTCTCTCCCTCTCCCTCTGCCCTTCTCCTCTGCTCATGTGCTCTGTCTCCTTCTCTCTCTCTCTAAATGATAAATTTTAAAAAAGAAAACTTCTTTAAAATGTTTGCCTTTAAATATGGTAAGAAATTATTGTAGAATTTCCTTAGGTTTGAAAAAAAAGTTAAAAGAAACGTAAAAAGGGGGGGGGTTGGTGATAACACATAAATATTTTTAAAGTTATTTTATCTTTTTTTAATGTTTATTCTTTTTTGAGAGCGAGAGAGAGAGAGAGAGGGAGACACAGAATCCAAAGCAGGCTCCAGGATCTGAGCTGTTAGCACAGAGCCCGATGCAGGGCCGAGCTCATGAACCGTGAGATCATGACCTGAGCCGAACTCTGCTGCTCAATCAACTGAGCCACCCAGACGCCCCTGTATTTTTTAAAGTTACTTTCAACCCAACACATTAACTAATAAAGAATCTTTGACAGTGATTACTTATCTAAATATGGCCAATTATGTTGTATATATGTCAAATGTTTAAAAATTGTGTAGTCAGGGCTCCCTTTAATTTTTGTATTTTTAAAGTTTTGCTGACCATAAATCTCTTACTAAAAAATTAACTTGCCATGAATTTACATCCTTCTTTTAATGTTTATTTTATTTTTGAGAAAGAGAGAGAGAAAGAGAGAAAGACAGTGTGATCAGGGCAAGGGCAGAGAGAGAGGAAGACACAGAATCTGAAGAAAGCTCCAGTCTCCGAGCTGTCAGCACAGATCTGACATGGGGCTCGAACCCACAAATGATAAGATCATGACCTGAGCTGAAGTTGGACACTTAGCCAACTGAGCTACCCAGATGCCCCTGAATTGACATCCTTTTAAAGCCATTTTTGTGTTGTTCACAATAGAACAAACCACTTGTTGTCTGTGTACAATTATAGTAGATTAACTCTATGTAACAAATAGTTCCCAAAATGCATAGTGGTCCAATGTACAAGAGAATGGAATAGAATAGAACAGAATAGAGTAGAATTTCTTAACAATAGAAGTTTGTTTCTTACTCACGTACCAGTATTCAATAGGTGGATACATCATGGGGATAATGTATCTCCTCAAAGTTATTAGGAATCTGGGTTAATAAAGATTATTTTATCCTCTGTATGTGATTTATGAAGTCAACCTTGGTATTATCCCCATTCTAGCTTCCCATAGAGGTGAAGAACATGGCAAGTATACACGAGAATTTTAAGGAGTTAGCTCAAATGACACTCATTACTTCTGATCACATTCTATTGGTTTTAATCAGGTTCCATGGCAACATTTAACTTCAAGGCAGGCTTGAAAATAAGTGGAATTGAGTCCCTAGGAAGTTGAAGAGCCAAACTGTGGAACAGTTAATAGCATCTACTATACCATATAATACCATTCAGTAAGTCCATGAACTCTTAGAAGACTAGAATCTTGTTAAAATTATACACAACCTAATTGAGAGAATACAGTTTTAATTGTTCTTTATCACGGATGCTCATAATTGATTTTTATCTAAATGCCAAGTGGAATGAAATTGAGAAATACATAAAGTGACTGGCATCTATGATAATACATAGCAGAAAGCAGTATCTCTTCAGAACATTGAGAAAATGAACATTGGGCCATGTACTGAAACCAGAAAGGAATCAATCACAGTATGAAAACTTACTATAAATGCATCTTCATATACTGCAGGGGTTAAGTTTGAAAGGAAACCTGTTTGTAATTGCAAACTCTGTTCTTAGACCAACATCTTGTCTAGTGTCCTGGGTGTGGCTGGCCGATTCAGAGTTGTGAACATGTGCAATAGCTTTGGGGAAAGCTTCCTGATCTGACACCTGCTGTCAAAAGGAGTTCCTGCTGTTGAGAAGTATAATGCCATTCTAGATCAGATAGAGAACTCTCATATTATCAAGTGGTATCTAAGGGGAGATTTTGACTTAAATGATCTCCTGATTCCAGTATGCACTGCACATTGCTGCCAAGCCAAACCAGAAACACTGCTTCATTTGTGTCTTTCTCTGGTTTAAAAAATTCAGTGGTTCCTCATTTATACCAGATTCCTTGGCAGTGTGCTTGAGGCCCTTTATAATGTGAATTAACCCATTTAATAGACTTATCTCCCATTATCCACAGCTTAAAAGCCTTCACTGCAGCTCACCATTTACCAGCCTTCAAATAAGACGTGTACATTCTCTTTGCCCATACTTTTTAGATGTCATGAACATCTGGTCCATTTTTTCATTGTTTATTAAACACCTTAGTTATCTCTCAAGATGGATCAAGTCTGAATTTCTCTAAGAGAAACAGAATCCAGAATGGGTTTTACTCTCTTTTGAAATCCTGGGGCTTTTATCATTCTTTTTTTTTTTTTTATCCAGCACATCTGTCCCTGAACTGTTAGCAATATTTTTAATTGTCCCATTCTCCTTCATCATTTCAGCAACTTAATTTAAAAAAAAAATCTAAGGGAAAATTAAAAAAAAATTGCCTTTTTTTTTTCTTGTCCTGCCTGTAGTACCTATTATAGTGTTTCTTTTATTGGATGCTTAATAAATTTCTGCTGATTGGTCTACAGATATGTCATAAACCCACAAAAGATAATTCTGAACAGTGAAGAAATGGTTTATCTAGAAGGAGGCAGAGAATCATAAGTATGAACCAACCCTAGCCCTAGAGACCAGTGATATTGAAAAAATGATATCTGTGCTAGAAAACCCAACAGGTAGACTCAACACACACTTAGGACATTGGCAGTGTAAGAATAATATCCAGTACAAAACTAGACACTTTTTGAAGGAACGTCTATATCCCAAGTACAGAGCACATCAATGTAGTCACTATGAGAAAAATCTAAACCTGCATGGCTTCCTGCCTCTTATTTTATAGTTTAACATTATTTTAGTTTGGATTACAGTTGTGGCAAAAAGGCAAGGGAGTAATAATCACTGAGAGCATTTAAAATTTATAACTCAATCCAGAATTCTAGACAAGAGAGATAGACAAGAGAGAGTAGCCCTTTATGGCCATTTCTAACATTTTTTATAAATGTTATGAGCATTTATAGAACTAGTATATGCATCCCTTTTCAGCAAGTTTCCAAGTAGACAGAATGGTGATATCCTATTAAATTGTGAACTAGGTGATTGATGGTGGCAGTGGGGCGTGGTGTTCTCGGTGTTATACGGGTTTATAAGGAATATATTTTCTGAGAAGTTACTTGATCTTTTTGGTACCTCTGATAGAAAAAAATAAAATGAAGAAAGAAAGAAAAGGAGAAAAGGAAGGAAGGAAAATAAGGAAAGATAAATATTAAAACATACATTTTTCTCTATTTCAATATGGAACAAATCTTGTTAAAGTCGATATTCAAGATTTATTGCTATACTTACAGAAGTTGGGTACAACATTATAAGGAAATATAATGAATGGAAAGATTGTAGGAATAAGTTAAAAAAGAAAAGTTCGGTTAATATTTCCTATGCACCCCTTGGGGCACCTGGGTAGCTCAGTGGGTTAAGCGTACGACTTTGACTCAGGTCATGATCTCATGGTTCATGAGCCAGAGCCCCACGTCGTTGGGCCCTGTGCTGATGGCTTGAAGCCTGGAGCTGCTTCACATTCTGTTGTCTCCCTCTCTGTCTGCCCCTCCCCCACTCACACTCTGTCTCTCTCTCTCTCAAAAATGAAATAAAACATGAAAAAGGGGCACCTGGGTGGTTCAGTCGGTTGAGCCTCCAACTTCTAATCAGGTCGTGATCTCACGGTTTGTGGGTTTGAGCCCTGTGTTGGGCTCTGTGCTGTCAGTTCACAGCCTGCAGCTTGCTTGGGATTCTGTGTCTCCCTCTCTCTCTGCCCCTGCCCCACTCTCGCTCTGCCTCTCTCTCAAAAAATGAATAAACGTTAAAAAAAATTTTAAAAATAAAATATAAAACATAAAAAAAATATTTTCCTACACACTCCTTGAATTTTTATAGTTAAATGGTAATGTTTGAAAACAGATCCTTAAAAATTCCTATAAATAACACAGGGCGATGCTGCACTGAGGTTTTCAATTGCTGTGTCTGTCAAGTTTGGGAGTTAAGTGTAGAAAAATATGACCTAGCGTCCTGTGGTCATCTCCTTTCTCTGGGCAAAGGATTCAAAGGTAGGAAGAATAAAGCCACAGATTTTCTTTAGATTCCCTAACATTCAATTTCTAAAAAATGTAAAATCTATTTATGCTGTTCTTAAGAAAAATAGTAGGAGATAGCTTCAAATGTTCAATTTCCAGGGAGAAAGGAAAATTAGGGTCTAAGGCTGGTGCGCCAAAACCTGAGTAGAATTTCTTTTTTTTTTTTTTTAATTTTTTTTTTTCAACTTTTTAAATTTATTTTTGGGACAGAGAGAGAGACAGAGCATGAACGGGGGAGGGGCAGAGAGAGAGGGAGACACAGAATCGGAAACAGGCTCCAGGCTCCGAGCCATCAGCCCAGAGCCTGACGCGGGGCTCGAACTCACAGACCGCGAGATCGTGACCTGGCTGAAGTCGGTCGCTTAACCGACTGCGCCACCCAGGCGCCCCGCTGAGTAGAATTTCTGAGGTGCAAACAGTGAATGTTGCTGGAGACAGTCTGAAGAACTCAGTGGCCGCACTGGCTAATTGCCCCACTGTCACCCCATCAACCCTGCAAATCACCTTGTATGCACAGAAACTAGAGCCCTCTACATTTTTCTTCACTTGGATATATACACTTAGGAGTGTTTGTATATTTGGGGAAGATAACAGTGTTTGCAGATGCCCCCAGGTGGGATATACGGTCATAGGTAGACCATTAAAAATAATCACTAGGATCCTACCTCCAACTCCTACCCAGGACTGGGTTTCCCTTTCATCTGTTATTCCCTGGATTCTGAGAAGGCTAATCTGGCTTTCCAAGGCTGGCTGAGAAAACCCTTCTTATTCGTTACATTAGTATTTAATCCCAGTCTTGAATATACAGAAGTGTAGAAGACACATTCTCAGCCTGGGTGGTGCTAACTGGTGACCCATTTTGTGACCACGCTTTTTCACATGCTGCCAAGGCTTGGAAAAGGAGTAAGACTGAGGGCAATGGAAGAATACATGGAGCAAACTATACAATCCACATTTTAATTTACATAATTTATTCTGGAATGTGATATTTATAAGCCTCAGGGTCTGTCTGCATTGATATTTGTTAAATGAAACGCGGTTCTTGCCTTATTTCTTTATCATGGATCATTTTATTCTCCCTAGGAGGAGATCACTGCCCCTGCTTTCCACATAAGCTTAAGTGCATGCCAGTGAAACACATCAAATTATCTGGGAGTGAGGAAGCTCTTGGAATCTTCGTGCCAATTACATGTGTTCAGTTGATGAGAAATTTGGAAAAAAAGTGTTTCTAAGGTTAAGTGAAACATAGCTATGTACCCAATCAGCAGTAATTTTGACACTAAACTAATTCAGATAATATTGCAAAAAGTAAAAGTACACACTTAGAAATAATTAGGTTAGATATTTTCTTATACACTTGCCTTCTAAGCACTAAGAAATAACAAATATTCCAGAAGCACAAAATATTATTATAATAAAATGTACTTCAGTTAGAGGTCACGTCTTTCACCATGATTCCATTACATTTTACAATACAAGACTTGTTTCTGAAAATAATTCTAATGTAACAGAATATATGCGGAAAGATATTTTTTTTTCTAAAATAAGAACACTGCCCAGTATGCTTCTTATTTAAACCATGACTCTTGAAGTATAAATAGTTTGGGGTTATTTCTGTCTAAATCAGTCACTCATTCAATGTGTAATTTTAATTCCCTTACCCACAATGAACATTTATATTTAGTCTTAAAGTGTCTCAGGTAATAGAGATAAAATTCAGGCATTCATAGTTTATTAGCAATAGGTTGTATACAATGAGACTTTTCATGAAATATTTTCTTTCATGAGATTTGACATGATATCTAAAGATAAAGCATTTATCTTTACTTCTCTATAAGTAACGTTTTTCCTGTGATGGATGTGATACATTGATATGATCATAGTTATTAGCATCATCCCATTAAGGTAATCTGTTAAATCATGTTTTAGGAAAATAAAAAATTAACAGAAAACAATGATAAGAACAATACACAGTGTTTTGAGGGCATGCCTATCAAACATGTTTAATGTCAGGAAAATATTTCAAGGCCCAATATAAGGATTGAAACACATATAAATGATTGTGCCAAATGACAAGCTTATGCTTGTGTCATAAAATACATCACCTCAGTTTTCAACTGGGCCTTAATGCTTGGCAACCATTCGATGTGTTTCTAATGTCAATTTTTCCATTTCCCAAAATTGACACCGGCCTTTTTCCTTGTCCTTTTTGAAATTTCCTACCTATTTGATGGAGAAAATAGAGGCCAATAATAGACAAAGACATTTTCAGCCTCTTGAGTGTCCATTATGAAATTAGCTAAATCCACTTCCCTTCTTTTCCTTTTTTTCTAAATCAGTTGAAGAGTCATCCCTCCTTTGGCCCAAATCAAATCCTTCTTTCACCATAAACCTTTCCGACATTAATCATACGTTCTTGATGGTGTCTTCACCTGCCTCCACCACAGGCTCTTCCTCTACACCACTGAATAGACTTGGGTCTCTCAGATTTAAGCCCGTCTCTCCCTTTCACTGCAATCTAGCTATCCCCCTAGTCCACCGCCTTCCTTCTGCAAAGCTACTTGCACAGAATTTTACCATCGCTCTGTATCCTTGCTTTCACAATTTGTTATCCAAAGAGCAACAGAATGATTCTTTTAACATTTGGCAAATAAGTGCAATCATGGCTTAAACCCTTCCTAAGTCAACTCAACATACTTAGAATAAATTTAGAATTCCCCATGAAATTCTCCTCAAGGCCCAGACATGACTGAGCCCTCTCCCACTTCTCTCCCTCATCTCTTGAGCTCTTCCCTTTCTTCACCCTGGGCTCCATATCCTGCCTCAGTCCCACCACACATGCACCTGTCTGGGAGCCACTGACCATAGCCTGTTCCCACAGTGTTCTTCTTCATAGTGCTTTCCCCTTCCCTTCTTTCAGCCCTAACCTTAAACTCCACACGGAGGCCTTCTCTGTTTTCATTTATGTTTTATCTCTTCACTGTTTCTTCATGATTTATCCCTTCCCAGAGGAGAGGGTCATCTCTACTAAGCCAGAGAATTTGATTTGTTCATTGCTATAGACCCATATCCAGCACAGTTCTTGACCCATAGTAGCACTGGCAAAAGTATACATTGAGAGAATAGATAAATACTTGATTGGAATTACTATCAATTCTCTGCAACACAGTGACTTTGTCTCTTTACCTCACTTTGCTCTCACAAAAGTTGTCAGTGAAGTTCTAGATGTGATATCCAATGGAGGTATTTTTTATCTCATCCCTGCTCAGCAAGTTTTGGAAATTATGACTGCCTTTTACTCCTTGAAATGTTATCCCTGTCTTCCAAGGAACAACTTTTTTTTTTTTCTTCTTGCCTTCTTACTTTTCTGACTGCTCACCCTCATTCTTCTCATTGTCTTTATTGATGATTATTCTGCTAATTACTCTTTCAATGTGGGTGCTTTTGTGTTTTCATCTTCGGCCTTTTCTTGCTTTCTCAGAGTAATCTTATTTAACCCCATGATCTCAGTGTAGATGGAGTAACCTCTAAATGTGGGTCACCACTCTCCTTGGTTCTCCTGAGCACCTGACATACATTTACAACTATCTATTGGTCATATTTCATTGCATATCTGCAATTCATATTTCTCTTCATATATGTGCCTTGATGGATCTCGTACGGGTTATTAGGCAGTCTCTAACAAGCACACCTTTCCTGGTTATCTCAAGACAGAAACTTGGAAGTGATCCTTGACTCGTCTGCTCCTTGCCTTTTTCACCTCTGACTACAGTTGCTACTAAAATCATGTTTTTTGCACCTCCTCATACATGTTCTTTTACTTTCTCAAATCTTCTATATTCTTCTCTCCAGCCTCACAGCCTTAGTTTAGACTTTTAACATTTCTTGTGTTGATCACAAAAGCATCTTGGTCTGATTCTTCACTCCACTTGATTCATTTTTTTATGTTATCAAGGTGATCTTTTTAAAAACACTCATCTGTTCATGTTTCCTCCTGGGTGAAAACCCTTTATAATCTTTAGAATAAAATCCTTATAAGTTTTTACATGACCTGCTCCTGACCATCTGTCTAACACCACCTGTGCCATTCACCTTGTCAAATTATTCAGTCCAAGCATACTGTACCATTTGCAATTCATGGAAAGTTCCATGGTCTATAGTATTATGCCTTTCATCTAAGGCTTCCTGTGCCTGAAATGGACCTTGCCACGTTCATCTGGTCACTCCTACTCATCCTGTAAGACTCAGGTGGTTCTAAAAATCATCCAAAAATAGGGTGAAAATAATTTAGAAGGTTTTGAACCCTGCAAGAGTAAAGAGTAAAGTTATATTAAGATATAATTCAAGGCAAAAATGAAATTAGTATAGTTCTTGGTTATAAATAAATAGATCAGTGGAAATAAATCCAAAATCTCAGAAAAAGAAATAGGCATTGTGAAAGTATATGTAAATGTGGTATTTGAAAGTGAGCATGGAAAGAAGATATGCAAAAATTATTATTGCTGTAATAATTTAAGTAACAGAGAAAAAATTCACTGGCCCCTAACACAGGCCTTCAACAAAAATGTAGACAGAAAAAAAATCAAATCTAAAATTACAAAGTAATAAATATTTACTCTAAATGGATATATGTGTGTGTGGGAAAGGAAGTATATCAGATTTTTAAAATATAAAACTAATGGGGTGCCTGGGTGGCTCTGGTGGCTGAGTGTCCCACTACAGCTCAGGTCATGATCTCTCGGTTCATGAGTTCGAGCCCCTCAATGGGCTTGCTACCCTCAGCGCATAGCCCGCTTCAAGTCTTCTGTCCCCTCCTCTCTCTGTGCTTTCATCACTCATGCTCTCTGAAAGGTAAATAAAACATTAAAAAAATTAAAATATACACTAAAAGAAGAAATCATAATGAAAGAGATGAAAATAAATAACTACAGAAAAAGTTCTTACAATTTTTCTAAGTTTATTTATTTATTTTGAGAGAGAGAGAGTGACCAGGGGAGGGGCAGAGAGAGAGGGAGACAGAAAATCTCAAGCAGGCTCCACACTGTCAGCACAGAACCCAATGTGGGGCTTGAACACATGAATTGTGAGATCATAGCCTGAGCTGAAACCAAGACTTGGATGCTTAACTGACTGAGCTACCCAGGTGCCCCTAGAAAAAATTCTAATAATAATAACAGCAATAATAAAATGAAGAGCCCAAGAAACCCATAAAAGAGAGAGAGAGAGATAGAGAGACCCTAAATATTTGCCAGGTACAGAGAATCTAAAAGCAACTTATGATGTTACCATATCAAGGAAGATTTTATTTTATCTTACTTATATCATGTTTTATTTTATTTTAGCAAACACTTATAGGGGAATGCTATGCATCACACATTGTTCAAAACAGTTTATAAGCCTGCCCCTTCTTTTTGAATATTAAAATATTGAGAATGATGGCAACATGTCTAGTTTTGTTTAAATAGTTATGATACTCTAAATTTGTGAAAACATAAGGTATTAAGGTGTAGTAATTTGAGGAAAGGGGAAAAGAACTAAATACAGCTCAATTTTCTTTATGCCCCAATAATAACAATTATTCATTATGGCCAGAGAAAACCATTTTTTTGAATGGTGGGACTTGAATTCATTACCCTGAGATCAAGAGTCTCATGGTTTATCGACTGAGCCAGCCAGGTGCCCCAAAAAACTGTTTTTTAAGATTATTTGAACAAATATACAAAATGTATGTCTATAGACCAAGCATTGCTTAAGGAAGATCATACATATGGATATCTGAAATATAAATTATTATAAAATAACTTAAAGGATTCTGGGCATATTTAATTTTAATGTATTCTGTTTTTCAACAACTGACTCTATAGTAAGTTACACACTCACATCATTATAATTATTTTTGCCTGCAAAATTTTATGTATTATCTAAGACCCGGATATTTTGTATTTTCATATGTTGGTGGAGCCTATCAATGACCAATAAAGATTTGTCAGTGGTATTATCTATAGCTAGGTTTGAAGAAATGTTAAAATATTATATTGCACTATTATAATTATGAAGACATTAAGAAAAAATATAGCTGATGGGAAAAAGCAAAGGTGTCACTAACTTCATAAAATTGAGCAGAGTTGTAAAGTAGCAGGTACGGTGAGAACAGAGGGAATCTTTAGCCTTAATGAGTTGCTTATTGGACTGAAGCCAGTTGAGTCTCCATTCAGTCAGGAGAGAAAAGAACAAAATTAAAACTATTGATGAAAGCTAAGCCACAAACCATCTAAGTTATGTTTAAAGAAAGTGGGCAATTAGGGATTAGGTAATAGGTAGCTCTCCAGAAATTAAACCCTGACTCATGTATTTTAATTTAGTTTATAATTTGGAAATGCATATTTGAAGTTAAAGTTTTATTGAAAGATAACATTAGGAAAGAAAAGTTTGCAAACCTTAAGTGTATAGGTGGATGGACGATCGTATAATAAACACACTTGTGTAATCCCCACCCAAGATAAGTAATAGAACATCACCAGCACTCCCCAAATCTCATTTATTTCTCTCACCTCCCTTCTCCCTAAAAGTATGCACTAGGTTAGACTAGTTTTGCTTATTTTGAATTTTACATTTGTGAAATGATGTACTATGTATTTTCCTCCTTCCTTCCTCTCTCCCCACTCCCCCTCTTCTCTTCTATTTTCCTCTTTTTTCTTTTTTTTGCAGTTGACTTCTTTCATCTGATAGTATGTTTGTGAGATTTAACCATAAGCAGAGGCTTAGTCATTTTAATTGGTATATAGTATCATGTTATATGAATATGCTCTCATTTATTCTAGTTAAGAAACAGAATCATTGAAGTGCCTGAGTGACTCAGTTCATTGAACATCTGACTCTTGGTTTCAGCTCAGGTCATGATATCAAGGTTTGTGGGTTCTGTGCCCATGTTGGGCTCTGTTCTGACAGTGTGGAGCCTGCTTGGGATTCTTTCTGTCTGCCTCCATCTCTGCCCCTCCCTGCCTCTCTCTCTCTCTCTCTCTCTCTCTCAAAATAAATCAACTTAGAAAAAAAAGAAACAGCATCATTTCCAATTTGGGCAATTTTATATAATGCTGATAACTGAAAACAATGGTGTACATATCTGTTGGGCTACTACGTACACTTCTATGTTGGGCATGTATGTGGGGATGGAATCCCAGAGCCAATCGGGGGTGCGTACTTTGAACATTAGTTGATAATAACCAAGTGATTTTCTAAAGTATATTTATAAATTTATACTTGCATCCTTGCTTCATATTTTTAACCAACACTTAGTTTGAACACTGTAATTTTGGTCATCCTGGTGGGTGTGTTGAAGCACTCATCTTGGTTTTAATTTGTGTTTCTGTAATTACTAATGGGCTTGAACACTTTTTCATATGTATATTGCCCTTTTGGATATTCTCACTGGAAAACACACATTCACATCTATTCTCATATTTCTATTAGTGTTCATTCTCTTAATTGTAGGAGCTATTTGTATTTCTGAAAACAAGCCTTTTGTACGTTACATGTGTTGACATTTTCTTCAAGTCTGTGGCTGGCCTTTGCATTCTCAGTTCTCCATGCTCTCAGGCTTGTAGATAACAATGCTTTGTTTAAATGATCATGTCACCAGTTGCTTTTCCTTGGGGTATTTTCAACAGAATGGATGCTTTTAATATTTAGAGCATCTTGAGCATAATTAAGTTCAAAATATAGTCTTTTCTTTATCGGTAATACTTAAGTATTTTGAACAAGAACATTTTTTTTCTACCTCAAAGCCCTGAATATATTTTTCTATATTTTTTTAATTATTTTTTTCTCTTTCTGTGAAAAGATGCCGTTGGAATTTTGATAGAGGTTGCATTGACTCTATAGATTGCTTTAGGTGAAAAGGACATTTGAACAGTATTAATTCTTCCAATCCATGATTTTGTCTTGTCTTATATGATTTAAATCTATAATCAATCTGAACTTGATCTTTCTGCATGTTATAAAATAGGAGTTATTTCCTGTTTATTTTTTCATTAACAGTATGCAATTGATGTAGAACTATTTATTGAAATTGTCTTTCTATTTCCACTGCTTTGCAATTCCACTTGTATTGTGTGTCAAATGTCTATTTATATATCAGCTTATTTCTAAATTTTTTATTCTAACCCACTAGTCTGCTTTTCTCTCCAGATTATTTTGATGTGGTAGCTTTATAACAAATCTCACTGCTGGGTAGAATAAGTCCATTCTCTTTTTTCTTCAAAGTTGCCTTGGCTAGTCTTAATTTCCTAAATACTTTAGAATTTTCTTGTTTTATTTCCACAGAAAATCCTTTGGATTTTAACTGAGTTGTACTGAATCCTTAATATTTGTTCGGGATAATTGGCATCTAGTTTCCAGGATTCTTTTTTTTTTTTTTTTAATTTTTTTTATGTTTATTTATTTTTGAGACAGAGACAGCGCGAGTGGGGGAGGGGCGGAGAGAGAGGGAGACGCAGAATCTGAAACAGGCTCCAGGCTCTGAGCTGTCAGCACAAAGCCCGATGCAGGGCTGGAACCCACCAACCAAGAGATCATGACCTGAGCCGAAGTCGGACGCTCAACCGACTGAGCCACCCAGGCGCCCCTCCAGGATTCTTGGTGCCGTGGTATTATTTCTGCAAAGCAAAATCTTGCCATATCTGAGCAGCTCAGTAATTGCTGTGCTCCATCCTTATTACATGAAAGACTTGCACACCACTCAGAAAGACATGCCACTAATGTTTGGCTTTGATGTTGAGTAACATTAGTTGGCAAAACATTCTAAAATTAATGCTAAAATATGCAACATCATCTCAAGGATAGAGAATGGCTCCTAGACCAGGAAAACTTTACTTTTCTCTCTACCTGGAAGATTGTATGCAAACCCACAATTACCTGCTTTAAGATAAGAAGGGAAATAGTCCCCTACACACGGCACCAGAACCTTGTGCCTTTAATCAATGAATTGACGTTGCCGCTTTATGTGGAAATGGCTCCATTTGCAGCAGACACCATTAAGAAAAATTGAGAGCCATGAATAAGTTGGGTGTGCCTCTCATGTACAAGGGTTGCAGCTACAAATTTCAGGAAGACTACATACAACCTGCGAAACCCCTCAGACCTTATGTCACTGTGGTCTTTGGTTGTAACAAGTATGTAACCTCCCTCAGTCATTCTTATCCTGTTCTTTGTATTTATCCTTCTCTGACTCAAATGTCAATTACCATCTTCCCTTCCAAAACTTTCTACCAAGCACTCTGGAATCCTCAGTGTCTTTTCTGAATGTTTCCTCCACCTCTATGCACTGAGGGCAAAATATATATGACTAATTCTGCCGTTGCTCCCGTAACTCATTATTAGGATGTGTATGTGACTTTCATGCTCACTAAGGCACTTCCAGACCGCTGCTTTTCTGTATCCCTCAAAATATGTTTTTGTGTGTACCTTCTTGTTCTTTCCTCTCATTCACTAAAGAATTTGTCCTTTGGTTCATATTCGTTATATGTGT
Organism: Panthera uncia; assembly: GCF_023721935.1. Taxonomy (NCBI): domain Eukaryota; kingdom Metazoa; phylum Chordata; class Mammalia; order Carnivora; family Felidae; genus Panthera; species Panthera uncia. The sequence continues at coordinate 181,699,924 of NC_064811.1, forward strand.
TTCATGTTTTGCCATCAAGCTGGTAGACATCAGCTATGTGGATCACTCACTGAATACTGTCTCCCAGTTCTCATGCCTCCTAAACTATAATAATCCTGAAACACATTTTATTTCTGCCGTTGATTTGAGTGCTGTATTTTCTTGCAAATTGTCAGCTATTTCCTGTCTTCAATTCTTTAACAAGTTTACACATTGTTAAATTACTTCAAATAGTATCCTCCAACTTTTTATTTTGTTTGTTTGACCATCCTACAAACTGGACACACCTTCATAACTGGGTTAATCCACTGTGCCTATTGCTATCATTCTTCCCACTTGGGCTTTATTGCAGAGTGACCCTGTAGAAAATTTCACAATGATACATATTGCCCATGGCAAATGACAATACTTAGCATCATAACATCTCCATTCAAATTTGCCAAATTTTCATACTTCTCTAAATTATTCTTTTTCTTGCTTTATCTGCACTAGCTATGTTCAACTTCTTTCATCCTCTTAAAATTTTCCATAACACCACCAGTCTTCACTCTTAGCAGATATCCTTGCATTATATTTATATAGATTTTTTAAAAGCCATCAAACATGAACTTCTTGTTCTGCTTATAGTTAAGATGTAAAAAGCTGCAAGAGACATCTTTCTCACCCTAATAACAAGCCAAAGTGTGATAATCTATAAAATTAGAACTTAGTGTTGAGCACGTTGTTATGCCCAGAATTCATGATCCCCAAATACCGCCAGGGAGCCGAGTCCGATGCAAAAGCAAAAGAGCCTTTATTTGAGCTAGCTCGAGCTCAGTCCCCTACCTGCACCTACGCAGCTGTGAGATACCGGGGAGAGAGAGCGAGTTTCAAAAGGACAAAGGTTTTATTGGGGCCTAGGGGCAGTTGGTGAGGTAATGGCTGTGGCCTCAGCCGATTGGCTGGGGAAGGGTCCGAGTCCTGTTAGGCAGGTGGGGGTGGGGGGGTTACTCAAGGGGAGGAGGCGTGGTCAAGGTGAAGGCTGGCATAGGCCCGCCCTTTCACACATCCCATAGCAAATTTCACAAGATAATCATCTCTCTCTCTTACCTTCTGCCCCTCTATCCCACTTGCACACTTTCTCTCGCTCAAATTAAAAACTATAAAATAAAATAAAATAAAATAAAATAAAATAGAAATAAAACCTTTTCAGAGAAATAAAAGGGAAGATAATTCATTTCCAGCAGACCTGCACTACAAGGACTACTAAAGGAAATTATTCATACAGAAGGAATATGACATAACAGTAAAAATTTGGGGGGCGCCTGGGTGGCTCAGTCGGTTAGGCGTCCGACTTCGGCTCAGGTCGTGATCTCGCGGTCCGTGAGTTCGAGCCCCACGTCGGGCTCTGTGCTGACAGCTCAGAGCCTGGAGCCTGTTTCAGATTCTGTGTCTCCCTCTCTCTGACCCTCCCCTGTTCATGCTCTGTCTCTCCCTGTCTCAAAAATAAATAAAACGTTAAAAAAAATTTTTAAAAAAACAGTAAAAATTTGGATCAACATACACACACAAAATCACAAGAAACAGAAAAATTGAGGGTAAATATAAAAAGATAATTGACTACTTGTAGTAGAATTAACAACAAGATTTTGGATCATATGTAGAAGTAAAATTTGTGATAAAAAGGGCACAAAGAATGGATTGGTGGAAATTGAAATCTACTGCTATAGATTCTTATACCACCTGTTAAGTGGTATAATATTATATGAAAATAGACTGTGATAAGACTAAGATGCATGTTGTAAATCCCAGAGCAACAACTATATATATTTTAAAAAACAAGGAAAACTAATAAACAAATGAGAAAAAATGAATAATAAAAAATGCTCAATCCCAAAGAAGGGCAGAGAAGTGGAAACTAGGAACCAAGAACACATGCAACAGGTAGAATCTAGTGAAATGGTAAATGGTAGACTTACAAACCCAACAGTGTCAACAGTTGCATGAGTACAAATAGTCTAACACAATACCTGAGCGCTAGTAATTGTCCAATGGGATAGAAAGGTAAGATGAAAGTATATTCTGTCTATGATAAACTAATTTTAATGTGAAAGCATATACAGATGAAAACTAAAGGGCGGGAAAATAAACAGTGCCAATCTTAACCACAAGACAGTGGCAATGGCTATATTTGTATTTAAGAAGTAGATCTTAGAGCAAATATACTTTACAAGAAGAAAGGTGGGCATTATGTAAGTAGAAAAGTGTCAATTTATTAACAAGATTGAATAATCTTAAGTATTTATACATATAATACAAGATCTTCAAAAATGCAACATTTAAAAACTCTGGAATGATTGAAAGGAGAAATAGGCAAATTCACAAGTAGAGTTGAAGACTTTTACAGTTCTTTCTTGGTTATTGATAGAAAAAGTGGAGGGAAAAAGTCAATGAATAAAAAGAATATGGAAACAACACTATCAGTCAACTCAGCCAAAAATAGAAAACACACATGGAATATTCCCCCAAACAGACCACATCCTGCTCTATAGACTAGATTTTAATAAACTTAAAATAATTAAATGTCACACAAAGTATGATCTCAGACCAAACGGAACTAAACTAGAAATTAGTAACAGAAAAATTTCTGAAATATAACCAATATTTAGAATTATCCCACTTCTAAATAACCCATTGGTTGAAAAGAAATCAGAAAGGAAATTAGAAAATATTTGAAATTAAACTTAACTATAACATCAAAATGTGTGGGCCTCAGCTAAAGTGCTTAGTGAGAAATTTATATCATTAAATATGTATGTTAGGAAAAAGGAAAGGGCTCAAATAAATGATTTAATCTTTCATGTTAAGACATTAAAAAGGGAGGTCCTGGATGGCTAAGTCGGTTAAGCATCCAACTCTTGATTTTGGCTTAGGTCATGATCTCGCAGTTCATGAGATGGAGCCCTGTATGTACACATACATACACATTTTTTAAAGAAATTATAAAGGGAAGAACAAATTAAACCTGAAACAAGCAGTAGTAAGGAAAATGATAGTAATAAATATAGACATCAATAAAATTTTAAACAAAAAAAAAAAATAGTGAATGTCAATAAAAGTATAAAGTTCCAGCAAGATTAATCATGAACGAAGGGGAGAAGACACATATTACTTTTCTTAGGGACGAGAGAGAACAAACTACTACAGATCAAGTCGACATTAAAAGACAGTAAGGCAGGGGTGCCTGGGTGGCTCAGTTGGTTAAGTGTCTGACTTCAGCTCAGGTCAGGAGCTCACGGTTCATGGGTTTGAGCCCTACATCAGGATCTATGCTGACAGCTCAGAACCTGTATATTGCTTCAGATTCTGTGTCTCCTCCCTCTTCCTGCCCCTCTCCAGCTGCCGTTCTGTCTCTTTCTCATACATAAACAAACAAAAAAAGAAAGTAAAGCAATATTAGGAAAACAACCTTATGCTACTAAATTTGATAACTTAGATGAAAATATCTTTGGTTCTTTGCAAGATAAATGCAAACTACCAAAGCTCACTTAAGAATTAATAGATAGGGGTGCCTGGGTGGCGCAGTCGGTTAAGCGTCCGACTTCAGCCAGGTCACGATCTCGCGGTCCGTGAGTTCGAGCCCCGCGTCAGGCTCTGGGCTGATGGCTCGGAGCCTGGAGCCTGTTTCCGATTCTGTGTCTCCCTCTCTCTCTGACCCTCCCCGTTCATGCTCTGTCTCTCTCTGTCCCCAAAATAAATAAAAAACGTTGAAAAAAAAATTAAAAAAAAAAAAAAGAATTAATAGAGTTGGAGGGAAGATGGCGGCGTAGGAGGACGCTGGACTCACCGCGCGTCCTGCTGATCACTTAGATTCCACCTACACCTGCCTAAAGAACCCAGAAAACCGCCAGAGGACTAGCAGAACGGAGTCTCCGGAGCCGAGCGCAGACGAGAGGCCCACGGAAGAGGGTAGGAAGGGAGGCGAGGCGGTGCGCGCTCCACGGACTGGCGGGAGGGAGCCGGGGCGGAGGGGCGGCTCGCCGGCCAAGCAGAGCCCCCGAGTCTGGCTGGCAAAAGCGGAGGGACCGGACGGACTGTGTTCCGACAGCAAGCGCGACTTAGCGTCTGGGAGGTCATAAGTTAACAGCTCTGCTCGGAAAGCGGGAAGGCTGGAGGACAAAGGGAGGGAGAGCTGCTGAGCCCCCGGACGGCAGAGCTCAGCTTGGCGGGGAACAAAGGCGCCAGCGCCATCTCCCCCGCCCATCCCCCAGCCAAAATCCCAAAGGGAACCAGTTCCTGCCAGGGAACTTGCTCGCTCCTCGCAAACACCCAACTCTGTGCTTCTGCGGAGCCAAACCTCCGGCAGCGGATCTGACTCCCTCCCGCTGCCACAGGGCTCCTCCTGGAGTGGATCACCTAAGGAGAAGCGAGCTAAGCCTGCCCCTCCTGCCCCCCGTGCACCTTGCCTACCCACCCCAGCTAATACGCCAGATCCCCAGCACCACAAGCCTGGCAGTGTGTAAGTAGCCCAGATGGGCCACGCCACCCCACAGGGAATCCCGCCCCTAGGAGAGGGGAAGAGAAGGCACACACCAGTCTGACTGTGGCCCCAGCGGTGGGCTGGGGGCAGACATCGGGTCGGACTGCGGCCCCGCCCACCAACTCCAGTTATACACCACAGCACAGGGGAAGTGCACTGCAGGTCCTCACCACTCCAGGGACTATCCAAAATGACCAAACGGAAGAATTCCCCTCAGAAGAATCTCCAGGAAATAACAACAGCTAATGAACTGATCAAAAAGGATTGAAATAATATAACAGAAAGTGAATTTAGAATAATAGTCATAAAATTAATCGCTGGGCTTGAAAACAGTATAGAGGACAGCAGAGAATCTCTTGCCACAGAGATCAAGGGACTAAGGAACAGTCACGAGGAGCTGAAAAGCGCTTTAAACGAAATGCAAAACAAAACGGAAACGACGACGGCTCGGATTGAAGAGGCAGAGGAGAGAATAGGTGAACTAGAAGATAAAGTTATGGAAAAAGAGGAAGCTGAGAGAAAGAGAGAGAAAAAAATCCAGGAGTATGAGGGGAAAATTAGAGAACTAAGTGATACACTAAAAAGAAATAATATACGCATAATTGGTATCCCAGAGGAGGAAGAGAGAGGGAAAGGTGCTGAAGGGGTACTTGAAGAAATTATAGTTGAGAACTTCCCTGAACTGGGGAAGGAAAAAGGCATTGAAATCCAAGAGGCACAGAGAACTCCCTTCAGACGGAACTTGAATCGATCTTCTACACTACATATCATAGTGAAACTGGCAAAATGCAAGGATAAAGAGAAAATTCTGAAAGCAGCAAGGGATAAACGTGCTCTCACATATAAAGGGAGACCTATAAGACTCGTGACTGATCTCTCCTTTGAAACTTGGCAGGCCAGAAAGGCTTGGAACGATATCTTCAGTGTGCTAAACAGAAAAAATATGCAGCCGAGAATCCTTTATCCAGCAAGTCTGTCATTTAGAATAGAAGGAGAGATAAAGGTCTTCCCAAACAAACAAAAACTGAAGGAATTCATCACCACTAAACCAGCCCTACAAGAGATCCTAAGGGGGATCCTGTGAGACAAAGTACCAGAGACATCGCTACAAGCATAAAACATACAGACATCACAATGACTCTAAACCCGTATCTTTCTATAATAACACTGAACGTAAATGGATTAAATGCGCCAACCAAAAGACATAGGGTATCAGAATGGATAAAAAAACAAGACCCATCTATTTGCTGTCTACAAGAGACTCATTTTAGATCTGAGGACACCTTTAGATGGAGAGTGAGGGGATGGAGAACTATTTATCATGCTACTGGAAGCCAAAAGAAAGCTGGAGTAGCCATACTTATATCAGACAAACTAGACTTTAAATTAAAGGCTGTAACAAGAGATGAAGAACGGCATTATATAATAATTACAGGGTCTATCCATCAGGAAGAGCTAACAATTATAAATGTCTATGCGCCGAATACCGGAGCCCCCAGATATATAAAACAATTACTCATAAACATAAGCAACCTTATTGATAAGAATGTGGTCATTGCAGGGGACTTTAACACCCCACTTACAGAAATGGATAGATCATCTAGACACACAGTCAATAAAGAAACAAGGGCCCTGAATGATACATTGGAGCAGATAGACTTGACAGATATATTTAGAACTCTGCATCCCAAAGCAACAGAATATACTTTCTTCTCGAGTGCACATGGAACATTCTCCAAGATAGATCATATACTGGGTCACAAAACAGCCCTTCATAAGTTTACAAGAATTGAAATTATACCATGCATACTTTCAGACCACAATGCTATGAAGCTTGAAATCAACCACAGGAAAAAGTCTGGAAAACCTCCAAAAGCATGGAGGTTAAAGAACACCCTACTAACGAATGAGTGGGTCAACCAGGCAATTAGAGAAGAAATTAAAAAATATATGGAAACAAACGAAAATGAAAATACAACAATCCAAACGCTTTGGGACGCAGCGAAGGCAGTCCTGAGAGGAAAATACATTGCAATCCAGGCCTATCTCAAGAAACAAGAAAAATCCCAAATGCAAAATCTAACAGTATACCTAAAGGAAATAGAAGCAGAACAGCAAAGGCAGCCTAAACCCAGCAGAAGAAGAGAAATAATAAAGATCAGAGCAGAAATAAACAATAAAGAATCTAAAAAAACTGTAGAGCAGATCAACAAAACCAAGAGTTGGTTTTTTGAAAAAATAAACAAAATTGACAAACCTCTAGCCAGGCTTCTCAAAAAGAAAAGGGAGATGACCCAAATAGATAAAATCATGAATGAAAATGGAATTACTACAACCAATCCCTCAGAGATACAAACAATTATCAGGGAATACTATGAAAAATTATATGCCAACAAATTGGACAACCTGGAAGAAATGGACAAATTCCTAAACACCCACACTCTTCCAAAACTCAATCAGGAGGAAATAGAAAGCTTGAACAGACACATAACCAGTGAAGAAATCAAATTGGTTATCAAAAATCTCCCAACAAATAAGAGTCCAGGACCAGATGGCTTCCCAGGGGAGTTCTACCAGACGTTTAAAGCAGAGATATTACCTATCCTTCTCAAGCTATTCCAAGAAATAGAAAGGGAAGGAAAACTTCCAGACTCATTCTATGAAGCCAGTATTACTTTGATTCCTAAACCAGACAGAGACCCAGTAAAAAAAGAGAACTACAGGCCAATATCCCTGATGAATATGGATGCAAAAATTCTCAATAAGATACTAGCAAATCGAATTCAACAGCATATAAAAAGAATTATGCACCATGATCAAGTGGGATTCATTCCTGGGATGCAGGGCTGGTTCAACATTCGCAAATCGATCAACGTGACACATCACATTAACAAAAAAAAAAGAGAAGAACCATATGATCCTGTCAATCGATGCAGAAAAGGCCTTTGACAAAATTCAGCACCGTTTCTTAATAAAAACCCTTGAGAAAGTCGGGATAGAAGGAACATACCTAAAGATCATAAAAGCCATTTATGAAAAGCCCACAGCTAACATCATCCTCAACGGGGAAAAACTGAGAGCTTTTTCCCTGAGATCAGGAACACGACAGGGATGCCCACTCTCACCGCTGTTGTTTAACATAGTGCTGGAAGTTCTAGCATCAGCAATCAGACAACAAAAGGAAATCAAAGGCATCAAAATTGGCAAAGATGAAGTCAAGCTTTCGCTTTTTGCAGATGACATGATATTATACATGGAAAATCCGATAGACTCCACCAAAAGTCTGCTAGAACTGATACATGAATTCAGCAAAGTTGCAGGATACAAAATCAATGTACAGAAATCAGTTGCATTCTTATACACTAAGAATGAAGCAACAGAAAGACAAATCAAGAAACTGATGCCATTCACAATTGCACCAAGAAGCATAAAATACCTAGGAATAAGTCTAACCAAAGATGTAAAAGATCTGTATGCTGAAAACTATAGAAAGCTTATGAAGGTAATTGAAGAAGATTTAAAGAAATGGAAAGACATTCCCTGCTCATGGATTGGAAGAATAAATATTGTCAAAATGTCAATACTAGCCAAAGCTATCACATTCAATGCAATCCCAATCAAAATTGCACCAGCATTCTTCTCAAAACTAGAACGAGCAATCCTAAAATTCATATGGAACCACAAAAGGCCCTGAATAGCCAAAGTAATTTTGAAGAAGAAGACCAAAGCAGGAGGCATCACAATCCCAGACTTTAGCCTCTACTACAAAGCTGTCATCATCAAGACAGCATGGTATTGGCATAAAAACAGACACATAGACCAATGGAATAGAATAGAAACCCCAGAACTAGACCCACAAACGTATGGCCAACTCATCTTTGACAAAGCAGGAAAGAACATCCAATGGAAAAAAGACAGTCTCTTTAACAAATGGTGCTGGGAGAACTGGACAGCAACATGCAGAAGATTGAAACTAGACCACTTTCTCACACCATTCACAAAAATAAACTCAAAATGGATAAAGGACCTGAATGTGAGACAGGAAACCATCAAAACCTTAGAGGAGAAAGCAGGAAAAGACCTCTCTGACCTCAGCCGTAGCAATCTCTTACTCAGCACATCCCCAAAGGCAAGGGAATTAAAAGCAAAAGTGAATTACTGGGACCTTATGAAGATAAAAAGCTTCTGCACAGCCAAGGAAACAACCAACAAAACTAAAAGGCAACCAACGGAATGGGAAAAGATATTTGCAAATGACATATCAGACAAAGGGCTAGTATCCAAAATCTATAAAGAGCTCATCAAACTCCACACCTGAAAAACAAATAACCCAGTGAAGAAATGGGCAGAAAACATGAATAGACACTTCTCTAAAGAAGACATCCAGATGGCCAACAGGCACATGAAAAGATGTTCAACGTCGCTCCTTATCAGGGAAATAGAAATCAAAACCACACTCAGATATCACCTCACGCCAGTCAGAGTGGCCAAAATGAAGAAATCAGGAGACTATAGATGCTGGAAAGGATATGGAGAAACGGGAATCCTCTTGCACTGTTGGTGGGAATGCAAATTGGTGCAGCCGCTCTGGAAAGCAGTGTGGAGGTTCCTCAGAAAATTAAAAATAGACCTACCCTAGGACCCAGCAATAGCACTGCTAGGAATTTATCCAAGGGATACAGGAGTACTGATGCATAGGGGCACTTGGACCCCAATGTTTATAGCAGCACTCTCAACAATAGCCAAATTATGGAAAGAGCCTAAATGTCCATCAACTGATGAATGGATAAAGAAATTGTGGTTTATATACACAATGGAATACTACGTGGCAATGAGAAAAAATGAAATATGGCCTTTTGTAGCAACATGGATGGAACTGGAGAGTGTGATGCTAAGTGAAATAAGCCATACAGAGAAAGACAGATACCATATGGTTTCACTCTTATGTGGATCCTGAGAAACGTAACAGAAACCCATGGGGGAGGGGAAGGAAAAAAAAAAAAAGAGGTTAGAGTGGGAGAGAGCCAAAGCATAAGAGACTGTTAAAAACTGAGAACAAACTGAGGGTTGATAGGGGGTGGGAGGGAGGGGAGGGTGGGGGATGGGGATTGAGGAGGGCACCTTTTGGGATGAGCACTGGGTGTTGTATGGAAACCAATTTGACAGTAAATTTCATATATTAAAAAATAAAAAAATAATAATTAATAGATAACCTGAATAATTCTAAATCTATTGAAACAGTTATATTCTTCGTTTAAAACCTCCCCATATAGAAAAATCTAGCCCCACACTTTTTCAGAAAGTTTTCAAATGAACACTGATTTTGCACAATGTCTTTCACAAAACAGAAGTTGTAGAAACACTTTGCAAGCCACCCTAAAAGGCCAATATTACTCTCCTACAAAATTAGAAAAGAAAGTTCCAAAAAACAAAAAATGAAATCAATTCCCTTATGAACATAGCAGAAAAATCCTTAACATCAGCAAATTGAATCCAGTGATATAAAAGGATAATATATCATAAACCAGTAGGGTTTATCCCAAGAATGCAAGTTGATTTAGCAATCAAAAATCAATGAGTGTAACTCACCGCATAAACATACGTATCAACATAAAATCATTGCATTATTTCACTGAGAGATAAAGCATTGAATGAAATTTAATATCCATTCACTATAAACCCAAAGGAATAAAAGGGAATGACTAAGAGATACGTAGTTAGCAGTTCAAGACTGAATGTTGTCTCCCTAAAAGAAGGAACAATGAAAGATTGTCTCTTTCATCTTCCCATTTCTATGTAACATGGTCATGAAGGTCCTAGAAAGTAAATAAGGTTACAACAATAAACTGAATCCTTCGACTTCTTAGCAAAAGATTACAACTAGCTCCAACTCTCAACCCCCCTTTTGTCCAACTGTCTCGTAGAAGAATGCACAAAGTTTGTCATTTTTGCATTCCATCAAGTACAACACCTAACACAGAGGTGGACACAACTATGTAAAATCCAACAGTAAATAGCCAACTGCTTTTGCAATTTATCTTTGGTTAAATTTTTATTTTTTCAAAAGCTGTTTAACTGAAAACATGCTGCAGATTGACTTAACTGATTTTACTGGTTTACTATGTGTTCCTACTATGTGTCTCCTTTTTCCTTTATTTTGTTCTTAACAACTTTCTAAGTAATGAGGAGATACTTTGTATTTAATTTTTGAGCCATTGAAAAACCAGTTTTCTGGATATCATTTTTCATGTTCAGTTTTCTGCTAAGATGAGACGCATATGCCTCACAATTGTGTCCATATGTATTAGAGTTTTAGAAAACCTAAATGATTGATATCAATTTTTATGTCTGCTCACCATAAATTATGAACCCTCCAGTCATAAAAACTATTGTCATTAAATCATTAGATACGCTTAATATATTCATATCATATACAAAATGGCTTATAATTGTTTAGAACTATTAGTAAAACCTGAAAATATTACTTGAGCGCAATAAAAACTCACAATCCTTAGGTACCTGTCATTCAACTGCTTTATCTTTTGTGTTAGCCTTAAAAGTCTTATTTAAGGCACTTGTCAGTGTTGAATAAATACATAATTTAATTAGAAGGTGATTTAAGACTTTTTTTAAAAGTCATACTTCCTTTACTACATATCATATATCAAGTCCCATTCAATTATTTTATTAATTTTTAAATTATCATGAAGAAGCATGGTTTAATAGGATCACACTGGATAGGGATCTAAACACCTAGTCATTCCAACTTGATGACTTCCTAAAGGTCAGAGAGTTTGATTTCTATATTTTATAGAATATATTCTGTATTTTCTGTAGCACCTGTTATGAATGATAGTAACTCCTAACCTTGAATATTACTTTACAATTGTATGTATTTACTTTTTTTAATGTTTATTTATTTTTGAGAGAGAGAGAGAGAGAGAGAGATGGAGACAGAGCACGAGTAGAGAAGGGGCAGAGAGAGAAGGAGACATGGAATTCAAAGGAGGCTCCAGGCTCTGAGCTGTCCACACAGAGCCCAATGCAGGGCTCAAACTCACAAACTGTGAGATCATGACCAGAGCCAAAGTTGGTAGCTTAACCAACTGAACCACCCAGGCTCCCCTTGCTTTATAATTTTAAAAGTGCATTATATAGAGGTGCCTAGGTGGATCAGTCTGTTAAGCAGCCAACTCTCGATTTCAGCTCAGGTCATGATCTCATGGTTTGTGAGTTTGAGCCACATGTCAGGATCTGCACTGACAGCACAGAGCTTGCTTGGGATTCTCCCTCTCCTTCTCTCTCTGCCCCTCCCCAACTCATGCACTCATGCATTCTCTCTATCTCAAAATAAATAAATAAACTTAAAAAAATTAAAGTAAAAATGCCTTTTATATCATAAAATTACATAAGGGAGTCTCATGCCTCCTGAGTATTAGAATGACAGAAAGAAACAATATCACCCTTCCATCAATGGAGCCCAGTATCTAGATATCAAGTAAATGGGAAAGTATGATTTAGAACATAAATGAAAACTTCTTACTCCAATTCCTTCCACCGAAGGCAGGAAGTAATAAATGTACATTGAGTAAATAATTCTAATATGTGAGTGAGAGAAACACATTTTCTGAGCAGTGCTGTATGCTCTAAGGTAATTGTTTAGTACTAACCCAAAATATTGCCTTGGGTTTCCAATTCCGTGAGTTCTCCCCCTACTATGTTGATATATTTCCTTCCACGTATAGATTCAAATATCCAGAGCTCCAGTAGGTGTGAATGGCCCCATATTCCTATGATCACACCGAATCAGTCAGAATTTTCTCCTAAAATTTTGGAATTGGGTTGCAGAGAGAGTCCATTGGTCATTAGAATCAGTTAACGAACATGGAAAGAAATTGAGTTGCATGCAAAGTAGAGTACTTAGAATTAAGATCTGTTAACTCTTAGTTAGTGTATATGTCCCAGGACATACCTGATTTCTCACCACCCTGAGAATTTCTATTTTTGCTGTTGTTGTTTATTTTATTTTTTTTAAATAATTGATGTAAAATTGACAAATAAAATTGTAAGGTATTTAAAGTATACAATGTTATGATTTCATGTATGTATACGTTGTGAAAGACTTGCCCTCATTGAATTAACATATCCATCACCTACAGATTAATTGATTGGTGAGAATTTTTAAGTTCTACTCTCTTGGCTAATTTTAATTATATACTTCAGTGTTATCAACTATAGTCACTATGTTATAAGATCTTCAGACCTCATCTTTTAACTGAAAGTTTTAACTTTTAACTGAAAGTATCTTTTACCAGCCTCTTACTTTCCCCAGACCCTGATAGTCACTTTTCTATGAGTTTGTTTGTTGGTTTGTTTGATTGGGTTTTTTTGTTTTTTTGTTTTTTGTTTTTTGTTTTTTCAAGACTCCACATTTAAGTGGTACCATGTGGTGTTTGTCTTTCTCTGTCTGGCTTATTTCACCTAGCATAATGTCCCCAAAATCCATCCATATTGTTGCAAATGACAAGATTTCCTTATTTTTTTTAAGGCTGAATGATATTCCATCATATTTATAGTTGGCCCTTGAACCACCTGATTTTAAACAGTGCAGGTGGTAGTGCAGTGCAACTTACAATCAGGTGTTTTTTCCTGAAGCTTATTTATTTATTTTGAGAAAGAGAGAGAGAGAGAGAGAGAGAGAGAGAGAGAGACAGGGAGCTCATGAGCCAGAGAGAGGTAGAGAAAGAGGGAAAGAGAGAGAGAGGATCCCAAGCTGGCCTTCCACTGTCGGTGTAAGGCGCCCTATGTGGGGCTCAAACCCATGAACCCTGAGATCATGACCTGAGCCGAAATCAAGAGTCAGATGCTCAGCTGATTGAGTTGCCCAGGTGCCCCTACTCAGGTGTGTGCAGTAACCATATTTTCTCCTCTTTATGATTTTCTTAATATTTTTTTCTCTAGCTTACTTTATTGTAAGAGTACAGTATATAGTTCGTATAACATACAAAACACATTGACTATGTTATTGGTAAGGCTTCTGGTCTATAGTAGGCTATTAATAGTTAAGTTTTTTAGGGGTAAAAAGTCACATTCAGATTTTTCATTGTGTGGGGGGCCAGTGCCCCAACCCCCACTTGTTCAAGGGTCAACTGATGTAGCACATTTTCTTTATCCATTCATACATCTACAGACACTTAGCTTGTCTGAGTACCTTTAAATATTCATTGAATCACATGTAACGTATATCTTTATAATAATGTCTCCCTTTGCATTCCTTTTGGTCTGCCCACAAGTTGTATTTGAGAGAGATGGAAGGATTTCCAGTTCTTTCCACCATAAAATTCTTTTAAAAGAGAGGTTAAATAAGTTGTTAAGTCCTATGACAAAGAGACACAAGATAAAAGAATGGCAATAACAGGAGCCATTATTTTTCAAAAGAAAGAAGCATTGATAAGAATGATATTCATTGATAATAATGGATTCTTAAACATTGAAGTTCCATAAGATTGGGGAGAGAGGGAGGCAATGATTCAATTTTACCTCAGAAAACATGTATCAGTTGAAGTTTAACAACCTAGATGAGTGCATAATTTCCTTCTTTCCTTCCTTGCTTCCTTCCTTCCTTCTTCCTTCCTTCCTTCCTTCCTTCCATCCATCCATCCATCCATCCACCTGCCCATCCATCCTGTTACTGCCATTGTCTTTCTGTGTATGTATTTCCAAGTCCCCCCTCTCCAAGGAACAAATATTGGCTAGATGAGCACTTCCTCACCTTAAGATGAAGCAAATTGTTATCTTCAATGGCAGAGATAAGAAACCTCTGCCAGTACTGTTTCGAAGCAGTAGAATGTCCTTGTAAGCAGGATTTCTTTTAATCAGTCTTTGGAAGCCACTTCCAGTACTGATTTATACAGCTATGGTTTGTCACTAATATAATTATCCTTCTGGAATGGATTATGTTTTAATTTTAGAATTCCTTGGCCTTGGTTACCATTTTATGACTACCTTAAGCCTTTCTCAAGGGCATAGTTTTTATAAAGCAATCAAGAGCAAACATTAGGTAAGGCCAGAGGTCAATCATTCTCTCCTCTCCTTTCTGCAAGCAGTACTTTTACACAGCTTTCAGGAGTGCACGAAACAATTTCCTTTTACTGCTGGAACTGCTTCTCCTATCACACTGTTCATTAATTATGCCAATTATATTGTGAATGGTACTAGAAGGTGCAAAGGATAAAACATGAACCAGTGTATGATTTTAGTACTTTGTCCAGAATTTTATGTCCCTCTAGGGTTATTTTTGCTCAAAACAAAGTATCTATAAAAATTATCTATATTATTATTTTTATTTCTAAGCTACATATATTGAATACCTCAAAGGTAGCATCCATGCAGATCTTAGTAGAATATTTTTATTTTCAAAACACACATATGCTTTAAAGTAAGGTGAACGTATGAAAATAAGAGTCTTCAAACTAATGCTGAGGTAAGGAATAAAATGGACACACATGCACCCACCGCCCAGCTTAAAATCTAGAACAGTACAATAACCCAAGGTCATCTCTCCGCTTCTGCTAGATATTTCTCTGTTTTGACCTAGTGGTAATCACTGTCCTCTTCCTGAACTGTGTACCCATTATTCCTTGGCTTTTCTTTATAACGTATCCACTTTTATGTGTATTTTAACAAAACATTGGTGAGTATTACCTGTGTTTGAATTGTATAACTATGGAATCACTGTATATATTTTATTTTTAAATCTTTTTTTTTTTTTTTTTTTTGCTCAACGTGACTAAAGATTGATCCACATTGGTTCATGTAACATGCTACATAGGTCCATTCTCTATATCGTTCATTATTATTGCTGTAACGTATTAGATTATATGACATTCATTCATGTTATTTGAAATTTGTTGCCATTATGAATAAGGCTGCGGTGAACATTCCTGTATCAATCTCCTGTTGCCACATGTGAAAAGGTTCTCTAAGGAAGAAATTCCTCAAATTGTCCACGTAATAAAACACTCATATTCATCTCTTATAATGGAATAAACAGTTGGATCTGCTCACAGGAGGAGATGACTAGTGCATGGGATGTAGCTGCCCTCTGCCAGCCCTGCCCTTGCCCCTCGAGGGCTGAAGTGGAGAAGTCCTCAGGCACACATGTCACCTATCCATGGTACTAATGTGCCCAGATGATACCCAGGAATGAATTGGGACATCTATGGGAATAATCATCTTAATTTTTTTGAATAATGCCAAACAGTTTTTGAAAACAGTTATGTCAAAGTAGCAGCAGGAAGCAGATGTTATCATTCAATAATAGTAACTGAAAAATAATATAATGAACAGTAACTTCATATTATTAACTTAAACAAATACTTTTTAAATTTTTTTTAGTGTTTGTTTTTTATTTTTGAGAGAGAGAGCAGGGGAAGGGCAGAGAGAGAGGGAGACACAGAATCTGAAAGAAGCTCCAGGCTCCATGCTGTCAGCACAGAGCCCGATGTGGGGCTCGAACTCATGGACTATGAGATCATGACCTGAGCCAATGTCTGATGCTCAACAGACTGAGCCACCTAAGCACGCAACAAATACTTCCTAAGCTGTAGGTAGAGAAAAGAGAAGGACAAATGGCCAGGGTCCAAGAACCTTCAGGAAGTTGTTCCTCAGCCTGGGCCTGAAGGGAGGGAACAAGGGGAGTGAACTGCTAACAGAAACCCAGGAGACAGTGGCTGCAGGAGAGAGCTACCCGTGGGCATCTGTGGCCTTAGGTGGAGCAACACCCCCAAATGCTGATGCCCGTCCCGCCTCCTCACACCTCATATCATGCCCATATCTTGCGTTGGCTAGGTAACATAGCAAATCATATAAGTGGCTTTTCTGAAACGGAACTACCTTTGCATTTCTAGGTAAACACAATTTGTATTTTGCTGGAATTGAGTTTTTTGTGTTTTTTTTTAATATTTGTTTTGGATTTTTGCCTTTCTGTTGAGGAGGAGTATAAACCTATACTTTTCTTTCTCAGAGCATAATTTTCTGGGTTTGTTATCATGGTATATGAGGCATAAACTACTTTTCCTCTTTTTGATTGTCTGAAAAGTTTTTGTAAGATTACAATCACCTGGTTCATAAACGTTGGGTGAACCATCTGCTTTGGCCCGACGCCTTCCTTTGTGCGAAAATATCTAACAAGCTACTACATATTTTAATTGGGAGAGGGTTGTTGAAATTATCCTTTTGTTAAGTTTCTTTTGAAATTTTTAGCTGCTTTTAAATTTTTTTCTACAATTTATCCACTTCACACAATTGTTAGCATTTATTGCTATGATATTGTCCAAATATGCAGTTACTTGTTAATCCACCCTCCTTTGTGTGTAGTTCATTTTGAGTTTATTGGTTTCATTTCTCTCTCTCTCTCAGCTGGGATCAGTCTCGCCAAGTAATTTTGTCAGTTTTATTACGCTCCTCAACAAGCTAATTTAGGGTATCATTCATTGTCTAGATATGTTTTAATATCATTAATTTTTGGTTTACTTTATTAATTATTTCCTCTACTTTCATGTGAGGTTATTTTTTTTCCTGTTCTTGCTTACTTTTTAAAACTTAGACATTTAACTCATCGATTTTGTAGTAGCATTGTAATGTTATTCAACTCAAGGAATAATTAATTTGGTATTTTTGAATTTAAATATTTTTAATGTTTATTTATTTTTGAAGACAGAGAGAGAGAGAGAGAGTGCAAGAGGGAGACACAGAATCTGAAGCAGGCTCCAGGCTCTGAGCTGCCTGCACAGAGCCCAATGTGGGGCTTGAACTCATGAACGGCAAGATCATGACCTGAGCCGAAGTCGGATGCTTAACCAAGTGAGCTACTCAGGCACCCCTAATTTGATATTTTTGAATTTCCGGTATTTTTTTTTCTTTTACCAATGAGATTAAATTTGCACTTTTGGTAATACTCTTGTGGTTTTTGTTTTTATATTTTTGGTATTTAATTTTATTTTTGCTTCATTTCATTTTTGTCACAAGATATTTCTTGTATGAAACTAATTATTTGGCATTACCAATGTGTGAATGGTATGACCTCCTTCTTGTTTTTGCTATTTTTTATTTTTATTTTATTTTTTTAAGTTGTGTTATTTATTTTGAGAGAGAGAGCGAGTGCATGCAAGTGAGGGAAGAGAAAGAGGAAGAGAGAGAGAATCTTAAACAGACTCCATACTCAGTTTGGAGCCTGATGTGGAGCTTGATCCCACGATCCTGGAATCATGACCTGAGCCGAAATCAAGAGTCGGAGTCTTAACCAACTGAGCCATCCAGATGCCCCTTGTTTTTGCTTCTTAATAGGTACATGAAAGGACTGTGTATTCTCCAATTTGGGGACACAGTGCTTCATATTCCCACAAATGTTCCTCAAAAAATCCATTTCTTTATTGACAAATTTTTATGTAGTTGGTCTGCAGTTACTGTAAGCTATTTATTAAAGTCTCCCCTTTTGGTGGTGATTTTTTTTCTCATTTTGGAGTTATGCCATTAAGTGCATGAAATTTCCAATTTGCTATATGTTCCTGATAATTTGACTGCCAATTTATTACCCTCCTGTGGTGCCTGGGTGGCCCAGTCAGTAGAGAATATGACTCTTGATTTCTGGGTTGTGAGTTCATGCCCCATGTTGGGTGTAGAGATTACTTTAAAAAAAAAACAACAACAAAAACCTTAGAATAGCAATGATGAGTTCCCCTCCTATTTCTAATAATTCTCAAAGGTTATATCATATGGTATAAATACAGCTATTCCATTCTCATCATTATTTGGTACAGTCAGTGTCTGTTTAGATTTACACACATGTTGATCACTTTCTTGACCAATTATTCCTTATTTTTTTTTTGCCACATTTCATACTAGCTCATCTTTCCTTCTCTCTGAAATCTGTCATTTATAAGTTCCTCTTAGAAATGTTTTTGCCTTATATTAAAATATTTTTAAGTTCCCCTTGATACTGAAAGATCACTCGTGTAGGCGTGTAATATTAACCTGACCATTATTTTTATTTAAGCAACTGAAGATGTTATGCGGCTATTTTAATAGTTCACTTTTCTTGTTGAGATTGAGCTGTCTGCCTAAATATCATTCTGTGTTGGTACACTGCTTTCCTTTGATTTATTACAGGGAATCTCCCTGGTGTTTTGTGTTTTACATCCCCTGTAATGTCTCTGAGTACTGATTTCTTTCTATTTATCTCATTTGGGGTTTTCAGTCTTCCTGGAACCAACAATTAGCAGGGGTTTTTTTTCCTCCAACTTTCTAACATTCTAAGGCATTATCTCTTGAAAATATGTCCTCTATTTCTGTTAGATTTTCTTTCTCTATTTGTCATGCCTGTTTGTGCCCTCGTCCCTATTTTCACATCATCTTTCTATGTTGCGTCCTGTTATTTTCTTCAGAAGTGTATCTTCTACTTCTCCCATTTATTTTTTAGCTATACCTAAACTACTGCTTAATTTGTCCATAAATTGCCTTTTGTCAATAATCATATTGTTGTATTTTGGAAGTTTTTAAAGTTATTTCCTTTTAGTTTCAAATATACACAGGCAGTTTTACAGTTTCTTATCTCATTATTGTTCTTTGATTACCCACTTTTATTTCCTTAAGCATTCTAAAAATATTTCATATTTTTACTCATTTATTCCAATGTGCAGTCTTGCAGTGTGTGGTTTTTTTTTTTTTTTTTCCTTTTCTCACTTGTGTTGATTTGTTTCTACATAGGCTTCACAATTTTATTTTAAACTCATGTTTACAAAGCATAATTTAAAATGGATTTCTCTAGTCTAGAATATTTGCCTTCTTGTGTTACAGGCACTACGCTTTGCATTACCAACCTAGAACAATTTTAAATTTAATTCTGAACTTTCATTGTTTTGTTTTTGTTTTTGTTTTTGTTCTTGGTGGAGGTGAATTATGAATCCTAGCCCAAACCCACTTGAGAGCCAGAATTTATTATAAATTATAAAGGAGGATTTATTTTCTGCTATACCCAAGGGAATGCCATTATTTCTTTACCACCTTCCCTTCAGAGGCCAGTCCCTGTATCTCCATCTAAGTCACTCTAGCAAGAGTTGCTTTTGGTTACTCCTAACTTGATATGGGAGTTTTGAATTTGGTGCATTTTGTGAACCTCCGTCTTTGTCTCCTGCTAGACTTGAAACTCTAAAGAATTAACATTATGGAGAATACTGATAGAGATAAAACTCTGTATCTTTATTTCCCCTGTATTACAAGTGATGCTGAAATTATTTACAGTTATGAAAGATGATTCGTCTCTATTGTATGTTATTCAGAATGTAACACCTCTGGAGCCCTCACAACTTCTGCAGGGATAATTTTTCAGACTCAGGAGAAATTATTTACATGATCGATTTCTGACATTTCCAGGGTGTAGGATTTTGAAAATTATAAAAAAGATGACAAGTTACAGGAAATTAAGAGATATAAACCTTGCCATCTTAGATTGCTAAAAAATCATCAACTAATATTGGACAGAAGACATTTTTAATTTATTAGGTTTAAGGCTTAACATTTGAAAATATGTGTTCACTTTATTATAATTCATTTTTCATGGACATATATTGCCTTCCTTCTAAAGCTAAACTTCTTCTGAATTTAGAAGAATAAGAGAAGAAAATGTTATTAAGATTGGGTCATCAATAAATTTGACAGCAAAGCATTCCATCTGGGTGTTGTGACAGGAGAATTATGTCCTTTTAATTTGAATCCTGCTCGTTTCTTCTTTTGAAAACCTGGTCAGCCTTTAGCAATCGCCTGCCTGGCTGCTGGGATGGCAGAATAATGAGGAGAGTGAGAGATTCCACCACGTCATCATCAGACATTGTTTTGAGGTTAAATCTGCCCTTATCTTTTTCTCTTTTGAGATACTTACTCCTACAAGGAAGTCACTAACAACATCCACATATGAATTTACCAATTCTCTTTGTCTCTTTCTAGAGGAAAACAGAACAGGATGCAAGCAAAGCCCATCAAAAGACAATGGTGACCAACAATATTGATAAAAATTATGGGAAGCTGAAAGTCATAAGCAATTATAAAATCGCTGATGTGAATTCCTCCTTTCTTCATTTGGAGTCTTTTCCTTGAGAAAAATTTGTTAGTGTAAATCAGTTTTGGTGAGCATTCTCAAATAAATCTGAGATTCATATTAGCTATTAAGAAAATAAATGAAACTACACCAGTTTTTAAATGGTTACTGAGAAGTTTGGGATTCTTATTGAAAAACTTGCATAGGGGTTTCTGAGGAATATGTCTGAGATGGAGAAAGTAGGGAAAACCTCTATCTTTAAGGACAGTCTCCATGAGGCAAAGTTGACCTTATAAAACAGCATATAAGTGTTTTGTTTTTTAATTTTTAATGTTTATTAGAGAGAGAGGAGACAGCAAGCAGGGGAGGGTCCGAGAGAGAGAGAGAGACAGAGAATCCCAGGCAGGCTGGTTCAAATTTAAGAACTAGGAGATCATGACCTGAGCCTGAAGCATGAGTAGGGAATGTATAACCAACTGATCCACCCACGCAACCCCCAGATGGGTTTTTTTAATCATTCATTTATTTACATTGCAATGAACAAGATGAACAAAACCAATAGGGCACCTAGTGAGTTTCTAGAAGCTAGAACCTTGCTAGCTTCAAAATTTTGAAGTGACTCTACTCTCAGTATTGAAAGTACTGGAAGAGTCTCTGAGGCTTATTTCTTTCAAGTGGACTTTCCCTCCAAGTACAGGGAAGGTTTTGTTTTGTTTTGTTTTGTTTTGTTTTGTTTTGTTTTGTTGGAGTCAACTTCCTGTGAACAAGTGCCCCCTTTGTTCTTATAGCAAAGACACTATAAGTATGATCTATTTAATTTTTAAAATTTTTGTTTTTTATATGGCAGTTACATTTTATAGTACCATGTATTGTTTTTAAGAACACTGTAATTGATATTTTATATAGCAGCTATTTTGTATACAATTGAATTACTGTGCTTTTACTGCTATATTTAATTCTGTTTATTTGTAGAAGGAAGAACAGTCTATATGTTTATCAAAAAACTTTTTAATTTCTTTATCTAAATTCAAGTTAGTTAACATAAGTATAATATAAATCACTCTACATTCATTACTTATGTAATCTTTTAGTCAAACTTGTAAGTTAAAAAACATAAATATTAGATTTCTAAAACACTGGGCTAAAAGTATTTACTAATTTTTTTAATTTTATAGCTAAGGAATATTTCAGTGATTGGCTCATGAGCAGAGAGCTAGTTTTTTGACACAGTAGCATAATTTTAGGTTTTAATAGGGGTGTCTTGAATTAAAAGATTCATTAAGAGCAAAGTTAGCATAGCACAGAGCAGACATTCTTAAAGCCAAGCCTTCTATGCTTCATATCCTATATTCTTTTCCACATTATTATGCTGTCATCCTGTGTCCTTTTTTGTGTGTTCTTTATGTTTGTGTTTGTTTTGTTTTGTTTTAAATTTCTGGCAACAACTTCTTGATTTATTTGAAGAAATTAATCTGGCTTCTCCAAAATAGACTACGACTTATTTCCTCAACTTGATGTATTTTTTCATCTATCAAGTGGAAAATTGAATATCTCTTGCTATTTTTATAAACTATGTGTTGACCTCAATCTTGGGTTTGAACATATTATAGCAAGTGGGGTTAGGAACATTTGGACTAAAAACCCCAAATACTGACCTTTAGCTTGAGCTGACCTTCCTAAGTGCACAGGAAATTTCTTAGAAAATTTATTTTCAAAGGAACCAATTTGCTTTCACAGAGAGAGTGCGGTCAAAATGGTGCATGATGAATTTAAAATGTATCATAAAGTAACCCTTATTGTTATGTTACTAATATTTTAAATAATACATTTGGCGTTAAATATATTCAGAACCATTTATATTATACGTATAATCTGATAATAAACCAAAGGAACTCAGAATAACTTTTATACTTTCAGATATCAACACCTCAATTTTAAGCAAAAACCAAGTTCACATTGTGTTTTGGCTTTGTATCCTTTTCCCAGGAGTTGCTTTGTGGGGGAAAAAAAGTAATTTCATTTTTTTAAAAAATATGTTACTTGACATATATGAAGAATTGCATCCATGTAATTCAGACTACAAATATAAATAACAATAATAAAGTCTTAGTAAGAAAGAATAGGACAAAGAAAAAGAAGGTATATCTCATAATAATTGGACTAAATAGTTTAAGTTGGCTGAGCAAGCTCAAATAAGTCTATTAAAAGGAAACTTCATGAATGAGGTCCCAAAGGAGCCCTTAGATGGGATTCCATAGTGCCAAGATTTTTCTACTCTTCTACCTTTGGAAAAGGTCTGGTTAGCATGGAAAACTGCTAACATGACTTTTGTGTCAGTTTAGTTGTATTCAGTAACAAAACAAAGCAGAGAGGGGGAATAATTTTTATCGAGGGCTGGGTGTGCTACTTTATAACCATGAAGTTATACAACCTTCACAAACTAGATATAAATGTGATCATCCACATTTACAGATGTGTATTGAGTGTCAGATATTACTGTCTCTGATTGGTATGAAACCAATTCCATGCCAAATAGGAAGTGTATTAAGGAATGCTCTTAGGGCCCTTAACTGTATTGAAGGTACAAAAGAAGTTAGGTGGTAGCATAGCCTCAGTTGACACCAGGGGACTTCCAAAGCTGGAAGGACCATTCAGAGGTATCTTCAGTTGGCACAAGGGTTTGAGTCCTTCTGTCATTGCATTGAATAGTCATTGGATGTTGGCTGCCCTTGCAAGAAGTGATAGGACCTCAAACAAGTAAAGAGTCTCTTTGCAGCTGAGGGTTATTCTTGGAGAGAGCTCACAGCTGAAATCTCTCCGTTGGCAACCTTTTTAGGAGCTAGGGAATTTAATCTTTTAGCCTTAAAAGGAATCCAGTTGCTACAGAGTAGCATCCCATGCTTTGCTAGGATTCACTTGTTTCATATAAGGTCTACAATTTATACCTTCAGGATTCTGCTGGATTTCTTTTCCTGGGAGAAACTGACAAGAGGAAGGTTAATGGAATAAACAATATCCTATGTTACTATAGCTGTTTACAAGGCTGCAACTGATGCTTATTATCTCCCTTCTCCACTGTTCACTCTAGATTCTTCTCACCCTTCTACAACCTCTCTTGGTCTAGGCATCTTATCAGGTGAGACTACGCAGATATTCATCCCCAAATAGTCTACATTTCTGGTTTCCAAGGCTTTCTCAGGCTGCAGTTTCTTCATTTGTCCATTTACCATCACACTTGGACAAGTGAGTCCTAAGGATGCCAAAGTGGGTCCCATGGATGCTAAAGGTACCCTCCCTACCCAGAGTATGCAACAGTAGCCACACCTCCTCATGATTATCAGGGCCAGTTGTCTCCCCCAGCCTTACCCTGTGAAGATGATGATTCTTATTATTTGTTCTTTTTTTAGCAAGCAAAGTCTACACTCTCTGGTTTCTAGCTATAGTTTGATATCATTGCTGTGACCTTTTCTGTGGCAGCATTTTCTCTTTGGGAATCAGGACTTCTAATATACACAGAGCTCAGAGTTTCAGGGAAAAAAAAAAACCACAAGTGGGTTACTGGGAGTGTTGGTATAGGAGGCTACTTCATCCATGTGTAGATTCCAAGACTTAAGAACTTTACCTGTTGGAGGACACAGCACCATACTATGGTCACTAATTTATTGAGTATCCTTAGTCTGGAGGAGCATGCTTCTTGTGTGTTAGCCACACATTCATTAGGCTATTCTATCACTCTATTAGGTCAGCTGCTTCTGGATAGTGCACTACGTGTTAGGAACCATACATCCATTCCATGACTTTCCCATTACAAAGTGGGTCCTTCGGTCTGATGTCATATGGGTTCATGACTGTTGAGTCAAAAATTTTTCAAGACCTTGCATCATGGTGCTCACTAAAGCCCTGCTGGCAGGGAAAGGGAGCCCATGTTGAGAATATGACAATTCCTGTGAGTATAAATTGCCATCTCAGAGTGGAAGAGGTACACTGTAGTCAGGGCCAACTATCTGGTTCTCCTCCTTGAGGGATGGTTCTCTATTGGAAGCCAATAGTTAACCTGTTGCTGGCACACTGGGCATTCATCAGAAGCAGATAAATTGGGCTTAATGAGCAGGACCCCCTTTTGTTGGGCTCATGTCGGGACCCTTTTGTCAGCCTCCATTATTGTCACTAGGGCTTCCCAGTCGTCCTCATGTGTCAGCACTGGGGTGGCTAAAGGCAGGCTGGCACATATCATCTGTCCAGGTAATTCTGTGTTATTTAGTAATGCTTCCTTACTGGATGTTCTCTGATGGGCATTAGCACACAATAACAACAATATTGAAACTTGTGTCCACATAGGTTCTTTGACCTGCTTTTCCCAAGTATTCCATCTTGTCCCTGATCAAATGTCTTAGCTTCTCACCACCGCACATGAGTTGCTATACATTCTTACCAAAGGACTTCTCTTTCTACACTGGCAAATAGCTGATGCACCACCCAAAACTCTTCTGAGGATTTCTCCTCCCTCTTATCTTTCAAAACTATCTACAGTGAGGACCATCCTGAGCCAACACATCTGTGAATCATGTTTCAGCTTCTTTGTTAGTTGGTATATAATATTCTCCTGAAGATGGCATAGCCTTGCTCCAAAATATTGGGAGTGTATTGTGATTTTCCTTTTGGTGCTTTCCAGAAATGTCACATAGCATCCTTTTGCACTACTGATAGATCTAATAACACAGTCATCTGACCCAAGAGACATTTGCACATTAGCCTGGATTTTCCATGCTTTGGGCTCTATCCAGTGTTGGTAGTATTTAATCACCCTATATGTGGATCATATTATATTACTCCCTGGTATGAAACATGTGAGTTTTAGAATGCAAAGTGACCTACCAGACATTTTTGGCTCATTCTTCTTTGGTCGTCCACCTCTGAAGAAGGGTGTAGACTTCGGCAAGGCAGCTCTCTTTAGACGAGTATAAACCTAGGAAAGGACTAGCAGCTGAGATCAGTTGCTCGACAGGCTTTCAGCTGCTGGGAGAAAAAAATTTCAGTCCCAAAATAGAGATCTGGGTAGCAGAGCATAGAATTCATGACACTGAGGATAGGAGTGTAAGTAAGTTGCTCATGGTCACAGTGCCAGGTACAAGGCTGGAACTATGGTTTTGCTTTGCTCCAAAGTCCACTGGGTCATGACGAATTAACTGTCATGTTCAAACAGACCTTGCTTAAATTGCCATCATTGCACATTTACTTCTGTTGTTTGAATATTTTATTCAGTGCCTGTCCCAGATAAGCATAACGTTTTAGCCATTCGAAGTCATATGAAAATACTAGTAATTGTACACATGAATCTCTAGATGAGACCTACTTATTGTCTTTTTCTGAATGGGCACTTTCATGTCTGTTGCACATATTCAGCGTATTCATTTTAACCAATAAAGTGAACGAGGTTAAATCTGGTAAACATTACTCTGCCTGACTTTTGGCATTTCAAAAATGATTCTAGCTAAGAATAACAGTGCTTGTGGAAGCACAGACAAGCAAGTGCAGTGATCTCCCAGGGCAGACATTTTAAATCACTTAACTTTTTGAAATATAGGTAATGAAATCGTGACTTGCCTCATTTTTTTTTTTGTTATAAGAAAGATAATGATTTCCCTGTAGGAGCTCATAATGTGGCAAATGTCTGAAGGAAATGGCATAATGGAAAGTGAGAATGCATTATAGTGCTTCTTTGTCTCATTTCTGAAAAAAAAATAACACTGTGATAAATTATACTCATTTCAGTTTATCCAGACATTCTGGCAAGGAATAGAATAATTGTTTCCATTAATGCCAAATATCTTCTGAAGACAGATATAAGTCAATTCACCTTAATTTTATGCTTTAATACAAAACCCTTATGAAAAGGGAAAGATTAAATTCACCCAAGACATATCCTCCTAATTTGGTCATCATGAGTAATTAAAAATGAAAAATGTGATTTTGAAAAAGATTTTCGATTCTTCTGTCAGCCAATGTGTTCCTGTCAAGCAATGAGGGACCAAATTTGACATACACATAATTTTATTGTCAATTCAGCTTGCCATTTACAGTGCAGGATAGAATAGATTTTTAAAAACATACCCCACTAAGAAGAATTAGCTTGCATAATGGAATCATCTTTTACACATGTCAATCAAGTGACCACTAAATCCACAAATTTGATATGGCAAACCATATGAACAAAATGAAATAATTTGAACACCTGAAGCAGAGTAAGAAAAGTTCTAATCCTTTCACGTTAATCAATATCATTCCTCTCCCTTTGTGATGAAGTGTTTTTTTTTTTTTTCCACCAAGAGTAACAATACTTTGTCCACTGTCTTTATTACTGTTGTTTGCATGTTGTACTGAAAATGAAGATGGTTCTTCACTCTGCTTTCTAGATTTCAGGAAATAGTTCTGGTGGGCCCTTAATTTGCTTCCCCTTGGCAAAAGGAGGAATCCAACATTTGACAGCAATAATTGCACAGCCAGATAACTTCACAAAGGTATAAATAGAATCTTCAGAGCTGCCACAAATTAGAGTTTGAAAAGTACTTTCTATAACCAAAAGTGAGTGAAAATTTTATATATATATATATATATATGAATATACATAAATAAATACAATATATATATTAATTTAATCATACTATTTCAAAAATGCCAGTTACTTGTAGTCCTTAATTAGCCAAGATTTTTTACCATCTTCATAACAAAAAAAGAAACCAGTCATATCACTCTCCGACTTTAGAATTCTATGAAGCACTATTTTAATGACATTTTAAGCTATCTGAAAAGAATCTTTATTTAATTTAACAAGGTCATTATTTTAAGATAAAACAATCAGCCAGAGTTCTACAGTTTAGCAGAAAAAATGCAGGTGCCAGTGCAAGACCTACCTTGTTGGAATGCCATTTCTTCACACATTCTCCATTAGTTGATTCCTTGGATATCACAAAATAATCTTGAATTCTAAATAGGCTACATCATTTGATGGACCTTGACTATGGTATTAGTGAGCACTGCACATTAACTGCTATTGACAACTCATTTAAAAAATGCAAAACAAATATTAAAAAATCTTTTGGTTTTAACAAATAATTCAGTTAAATGTATTTATTTTTTCTCATTTTCTTCAAAGACATTATTATAACTGAAGCTTTCGCACATTGATCCAAGATTTATTGGAATTTTTCATTTCATTTTTCTCAGTTACAACCATGCCACATTAAAAGAACACACAGGGGCGCCTGGGTGGCTCAGTCGGTTAAGCGTCCGACTTCGCTCAGGTCATGATCTCACGGTCCGTGGGTTCGAGCCCCGCGTCGGGCTCTGTGCTGACAGCTCAGAGCCTGGAGCCTGTTTCAGATTCTGTGTCTCCCTCTTTCTCTGACCCTCCCCTATTCATGCTCTCTCTCTCTCTCTCTCTCTCTCTGTCTCAAAAATAAATAAGTGTTAAAAAAAAATTTTTTTTTAAATAAAAGAACACACAGAGAAGGGTAGGCTATCCATATAGCCGCTT
Organism: Panthera uncia; assembly: GCF_023721935.1. Classification (NCBI taxonomy): domain Eukaryota; kingdom Metazoa; phylum Chordata; class Mammalia; order Carnivora; family Felidae; genus Panthera; species Panthera uncia. The sequence continues at coordinate 181,728,049 of NC_064811.1, forward strand.
TCCAATCAACAGCTTTTTGTGCTGTTAAATGTTTTTGTGTATTTAACCTTCCTACTGCAATTGCTACCAACTGTGCTTTGGGAAGTCTACAGACTTTCCCAGTCACCTTGCTGGGAAAACCAAGACTTCCTTACTCTGGGTATCACTGCAGCAGTATAAAATACATCATCAGGAAAAGAATGTGGTTCCTCATAGGGTTGACTCCTTGTAGTTGAAATCCGAAAAGAAGTCATTAATTCCAATGACACTAACAGGGGTAATGAAATAAAACATAATGATAAACCAGAAATTATTTGAAAATCTTTATTGCAATTCTTCAATGACAATGCCATGTTTGGGGAGTGGAGAAAGGTAGGATCTGAAATGTTGAGTCAATTATGGATGATGCCTGGTCTACTTTACAAGTTATTCTAACCATCATTTTAGCTATCTGTTGAGGCTAAGAAGCCATCCTAAAATTTATTAACTTAAATAAATGTATTATTATCTCTCATAGTTTTCTGGCTTGATTGTGCGGTTCTCATTTGATGTCCTTGTACATAATGCAGACAGATGGTGGCCAGGATGATAGTCAACTCAAGCCTGGACAATGTTCAAGAAGGCTCAGTCACATTACTAGTAATGGGGTTGGCTATCATCTCAGAACCCAAATGGGGTTGTCAATGAGAGTGCCTACAGATGGCCTTTCCATATGGCTTAGACTTCTCATAGAGTGGAGAATACGTTCCAAGAGGGAATTTCCCAACAGTGAGCATTCCACAAAACCCAGAGAGAAGATATAATGTTTCGGCTTCTTATGACCTATCTTTAGAAGTCACACATCACTTTCACTTCATTCTATTGGTCAAAGCAGTCATAGGGTCCAAACAGACTCAAGGGAGTAAAGAAATAGACTTCACTTTTGGAGGGTTAGTGGCAAAGTCACAATACAAAGAATATGAAGAACACGTTGGATGGCAGATACTCTTGTAGCAGTCCTTTGAAAATATAATCTGACACAGAATTCTAAATTATTCAGCATGCTAGTTACAAATCAGTTCTAATATACTGAAACAATATAAATATAATTTGGTAAGAAATGGTAGACTGGCAAAATAGGAGCACTCTTGTTCAAAATTTATCAATTATGGGGTGCCTGGGTGTCTCGGTTGGTTAAGTGTCTGACTTCGGCTAAGGTCATGATCTCACAGTTCATGGCTTTGAACCTCACATCGGGCTCTGTGCTGACAACTCAGAGCCTGGAGCCTGCTTTGGATTCTGTGTCTCCCTCTCTCTCTGCCCCTCCCCCACTCACACTCTGTCTCTCTCTCTCAAACAATAATTTTTTAAGAAGTTAAAAAAAAAAGAAAATTCTACTCCTTGCATTGAAGTTATAACTTCCTTCAAGGAACACTCTTTTTATCACCTTTAGAAACTCACATTTTCCGGGGCGCCTGGGTGGCTTGGTCGGTTGAGTGTCTGACTTCAGCTCAGGTCATGATCTCACAGTCCGTGAGTTCGAGCCCCGCGTCGGGCTCTGTGCTGACAGCTCAGAGCCTGGAGCCTGTTTCAGATTTGTGTCTCCCTCTCTCTCTGCCCGTCCCCTGTTCATGCTGTTTCTCTCTGTCTCAAAAATAAATAAATGTTAAAAAAAAAAAAAATTTTTTTTTTAGAAACTCACATTTTCCTACCCAGGCCTTACTACTCTCTAATACTATTAAAGTCAGCTCAGTTTATCCTGCAGTGTTGGTGAATACAAACACAGACATTCTCTTCTACCTTTACGGAAGGTAGGAAAATGAGCAGTAAACACAAGTATATGGATTCTTTAGCTCCCAGAATATCATGACCTTCCCTGAACTACTTCCATCCCTTAAGAGGAACCCTATGCCTGCAATATCTTTATTGTTATGTTTTAAAATGTTAACTATTCCCATAGGGAGAAGAGTCACAATAAAATGGTTAAGACTCTAATGAAGTACAGTCATGCAGAAAACTGGTGCTTCTCTACCTCAGACTCTATGCATCTTCCTCTTTGCATTCTAAGGAGGTGAGTAACCAAAGTATCAAAACTTTACTGTTATATTAAAGTTTCCACTATCTGTTTCTTTCTCTGATTCTGGGAATTCCATTGTTTATTTACAATGGCAATCCTGTGCTTTCTTTAAATCCAAAAATATATTCAAAATTAGATATAGGTCAAACAGACAGTATGGTTATTATTTTATAAAATAATTCACCTGCTTCTTCCCAAGCTAAAATGTACATTAATTTCAGTTATAAGAACACAATGTATTCTATGTCACTTAAAATGTTTATGGTTCCAAATAATGAAAAACCATCTTAGACCTTTTTAAAATAGTAATAAGAATTTACAGCTCATGTAACTCACTAGTCCTGGTGAAACTGAAAATGATATGTCTAAGACTTGGGTTCTCTTATCTCTAATGACTTCCACTGTATTTGCACCATTATCAGCAGCCTTCCTCCTTGTAATTGGAAACTCATCAGAATGCACAGAAAGCACAGAAAGAAATTTAATAACAGCTAAAGGTAGGGTTGTCAGATAAAATACAGGATATCCAGCTAAATATGAATTTCAAATAAATGACAAATAATTTTGGTATTAAATAGGATTCAAATATTGCATGGGACATATTTATTCCGAAAATTGTTTTTATATGCAATTCAGAATTAACAGGGTATCCTATCTACCCATTTGCCAAATCTGGCAACCCCAGCTGAAGCAGATATTTCAAATCAGCAGGTTTTTGGTGTTTTTTTTTTTTTTTTAATGGTATAATGATGCTGAAAAAAGTGATCAACTATGTAAGGAAAACTGTAACTTCTAATCTTACACCATATACCAAAATAAATCCCACATGGATTACTAAATTAAATGCAACAAATAAAACTATAGTTAGATGAATATATATGGGGAAAATATATCTGATCTTGTCCAGGGAAGAGATTTACAGGATAAAATACACAAGAAATAAAATGCTTTATAAAAAGTTAAAACTGGAACTCCCAGGTGGCTCAGTTAGTTCAGAGTCTGACTCTTGATTTTGGCTCAGGTCATGATCCCAGGGTCGTGGGATGGAGCCCTGCATTGGGCTCTGTGCTGAGCGTGGAGCCTGCTTAAGATCCATACTCTCCCCCCCCCCCCCCC